>NC_064920.1:858995081-859303474 GCF_023897955.1 Schistocerca gregaria
GCGATTTACGAAGGGCGTTCAATAACTAATGCAACACAGCTTTGGACACTTTCGGTTGAAAAAAATGAGGAATTTGTTGTGGATAGTCGTGGAATATTCCCGCTTCACTCCTGTAATGCCAGGAGGTTTCAATAGGCGGTGGCGCTATGCTAGCTACAAATATGGATTTAGTAATGGAGGCGCGTTCCAAGCAGAAAGTTGTCACTGAGACTCTTGTGGTGGAAAATTAAAGCGTCGTAGACACTCATAGACGCTAGGTTTCACACAACTCTGCGCAACCCAGAGGAACTCATCAAACTTCATTGGAGTGTTCTTCCTCGTCCACGCTGCAGCTGGGATCTCGCGCCTTCCGACTTGCATCTGTTTGGTCCAATGAAGGAAGCAGTACGTGGCTGGTGGGGAAGTTACTGACGCAGCAAGGCGTTGGGTCCGACGCCGTGCAGTGGTGTCACGTGAGGTCATCGCATGGAACGTAGATTATGTTGAAAAAATAAGCTTTTGTAGCCGAAAGAGTGGGAATGATTTGGTGTGTTGGAACTCTGACAAAAACCAACCTGCTTTCGCAAAAGATTACTTATTCAAAACCCCTCTTATTATAGCAGGTCCAACATGCATATTATACTCGGAAAGAACACGGTAACGCGCCGATGAACACTTAATCGGTCTGTCATATCAGCCACTACTTTCCTTAGGTTGCCTTTCGACATCTACATAAATACTCCTCAATACACTGTACAGTACATACTTCGTGCTAGTATTATCAACTTTCTATCCTGTTTCCTTCGCGCATTGAGTGAGGGAAAACTGTCCACATGCTTTAGTACGCTCCCTCTCTCTTGTCGTTTTCTCCTGCCTATGTGAGATATAAGTTGGTGGCAGCAAAATAGTCATCCAGTCTTCTTCGAATAAATGTTCTCTATAATTACCCAACAGGGTATCGCGAGAGTTACGTCGTCTTTCTTCCAAGGATTCCAATTTAAATTTTCGAGCATTCCTGTTTGACCTTCGTATAGATTGTGTCGATCCTAGCAGTGCGTCTTCGTACTCGTTTGATTCGATTACAGGCTTGCAATGTTCTGTCTGTTCCATAGTAGCGATATACACTCCTGGAAATTGAAATAAGAACACCGTGAATTCATTGTCCCAGGAAGGGGAAACTTTATTGACACATTCCTGGGGGTCAGATACATCACATGATCACACTGACAGAACCACAGGCACATAGACACAGGCAACAGAGCATGCACAATGTCGGCACTAGTACAGTGTATATCCACCTTTCGCAGCAATGCAGGCTACTATTCTCCCATGGAGACGATCGTAGAGATGCTGGATGTAGTCCTGTGGAACGGCTTGCCATGCCATTTCCACCTGGCGCCTCAGTTGGACCAGCGTTCGTGCTGGACGTGCAGACCGCGTGAGACGACGCTTCATCCAGTCCCAAACATGCTCAATGGGGGACAGATCCGGAGATCTTGCTGGCCAGGGTAGTTGACTTACACCTTCTAGAGCACGTTGGGTGGCACGGGATACATGCGGACGTGCATTGTCCTGTTGGAACAGCAAGTTCCCTTGCCGGTCTAGGAATAGTAGAACGATAGGTTCGATGACGGTTTGGATGTACCGTGCACTATTCAGTGTCCCCTCGACGATCACCAGAGGTGTACGGCCAGTGTAGGAGATCGCTCCCCACACCATGGTGCCGGGTGTTGGCCCTGTGTGCCTCGGTCGTATGCAGTCCTGATGGTGGCGCTCACCTGCACGGCGCCAAACACGCATTCGACCATCATTGGCACCAAGGCAGAAGCGACTCTCATCGCTGAAGACGACACGTCTCCATTCGTCCCTCCATTCACGCCTGTCGCGACACCACTGGAGGCGGGCTGCACGATGTTGGGGCGTGAGCGGAAGACGGCCTAACGGTGTGCGGGACCGTAGCCCAGCTTCATGGAGACAGTTGCGAATGGTCCTCGCCGATACCCCAGGAGCAACAGTGTCCCTAATTTGCTGGAAAGTGGCGGTGCGGTCCCCTACGGCACTGCGTAGGATCCTACGGTCTTGGCGTGCATCCGTGCGTCGCTGCGGTCCGGTCCCAGGTCGACGGGCACGTTCACCTTCCGCCGACCACTGGCGACAACATCGATGTACTGTGGAGACCTCACGCCCCACGTGTTGAGCAATTCGGCGGTACGTCCACCCGGCCTCCCGCATGCCCACTATACGCCCTCGCTCAAAGTCCGTCAACTGCACATACGGTTCACGTCCACGCTGTCGCGGCATGCTACCAGTGTTAAAGACTGCGATGGAGCTCCGTATGCCACGGCAAACTGGCTGACACTGAAGGCGGCGGTGCACAAATACTGCTCAGCTAGCGCCATTCGACGGCCAACACCGCGGTTCCTGGTGTGTCCGCTGTGCCGTGCGTGTGATCATTGCTTGTACAACCCTCTCGCAGTGTCCAGAGCAAGTATGGTAGGTCTGACACACCGGTGTCAATGTGTTCTTTTTTCCATTTCCAGGAGTGTAGTTTGCTCGGGAGCTGCGATTCCCTGCTACTGTTTATCTCGCCTCGTTGCGAGGGGCGTTCAGTAACGCAACACATTTTTTTCTGAATGCGGATTCGCTCTATTCAGGATCCTAATACACCATACTATTTCTAACACTTTTGGAGGCAGTATCTTGCTGCATCGATAAACTCCCCATCATCTGTCACGATTAGCCTCGCACCCCAACTGGGGGACGAATGCGCCAGCACTACCAACAGAGACGTCCAGTTGAGCAGCGAGGTGTTTGACTACGATCCGTCCATTACCTCGAGTGAGAGTGTCCGCGCGTTCTAACGTTGCAGGAGCCACAGCTGTGGGCGGCCGGCCGGCTGGCACGAGGGAGATGGGACAGGTTTGCTCGACCTTGTTGTCATGATGACTGCCGTCTCGCCCAACGATTCACCGTGCTTTTGTTCGCTGGCGTGCCTCAGTAGATATTGGGCAAGCGCCTATGAATATATGCAATGCTCTGGTTTTCCGCGTTGGAAACTCAATGAGTGCTCTCTGCTTCGAACGAACATCCGTTACCGGCTCCCTTTTGAAGACTACCTATCGTAACTTCATGAAACTATAGGAGTTGAGGTGAGAGTATTCCGCGGTTTCCCACAGCAAATTCCGCGCTCTTTCATCCGAAATTGTTCGAGAAAAAAATTTTGCGTTAATTATTGAAAACTCTTTTATTCCTCCACATGTGGCAATGTATCTTGTGCGGGTTTCGTTTCTCAAAGTGCTGCAGTTTTCGCCGGTAACCCAGAGCACAGTCCAGTATTGAAATTCTCGAGATAAATATGACACTTATCATAAATAACGTGACGTACATTGCATTTACATTGTACAATGATTGTTCATAACAAATTCTCGTTACTTGGGACACCACAAATACATTAGTACGGACAAACTGAATTGACAGATCCAGATAACAGAATCGACTTAAATTTGTCACATAAAAGTTTCTCACTAGTTCTTGTGACGCCATTGCTATTGTCACGGCCGTTATTCTTCCATGACAAGCAACGTATCTCCAAGGAAGGACCCGACAAACGGAATAATCCGTGCAAACAGCAGGTACCGAGAAACGCAGGGATGTGGCTGTCTGCGCCCATCCACTCCAGAATACATGCACATACAGAAAACAAGCTTCCCAACAGCATTCTACACTAAACTCAACAACACTTACATAAAACTTGTTTGGTAGGTTTCAGTAGATGCTCTGCAACATACCACTTCACCAAGTAATATGTTGCACTACATGCTTGTCGGTATTATTCGTAAATATCTATACGATGTGACGTGTACAAAATGATCGCCACCAAAAAACTGTCATGAGATATCACACGGTTCTTTCTCTTTTTACGGACCTTTCATAATCTCAAATTAGTATTGTGCAACCTCGTTTATCAGAGCTAGAGGAACCTCACGTCATCCCGGTTATCGAAAACGCTCGATTGTTGCCGTTGTTACTTGAGGGGCAGCAAATACTGTACAGTTACTGTACTAAAATAATAATAATAATAATTAATTAATGAGGGCTGAATAAACGACGATCCATTGTAGATAGAAGAAAATTCGCTTCCTACAAAACTTTTTGTCTAGTCGGCACTGGGAGAACTATTGAAGTGTTAGTAACTCAGAGCTTTAGGGGGGGTGGGGGAGATCGTATCCGAAATTGCAATACTTTGAGAAAAAAAGCCTTATTAAGTCCGAAGTTCTCAATACAACGTAACTAGATGTGACATAGTTGTTAAGAAACGTTATATTCATAGACACAACCTTTCCATCTTGATGACTATGTACGTTTTACTTAAAAACTATTGGAAACTTGTTTAACAAGGTGAGTACAAATGTTCCCTTTTTGAAAAATTTATCAGAACGAAATTAATGCAAATTTGTACAAAAATTGGTTACCTCTATTGCAAATATAGAATTTTAATATAATGTTTTCCTGGATTTTTATAGCTCTCCAGATACCTGTGAAAAAATTGCACCAAATTGTAGAGCTTTTCTCTTACATAAATGCCTTACTATTGTATTAAATGAAAATATTTTCCAATGAATATTTCACTATGGTTTGCCTAGTTGCATGCCAAATCTGAGTACTCTAACGTCAGTGGTTTGTAAGGAAATGGTACAAAAATTTCCAAGTTGTAAATTATGGGAAACCCGAATCAAAGATTTGACAGTGTTTGTATAATGCCCTGTGGCTAAACTAGTGCAAACCACATGCATACACCTCTTCATTTGATTTTCAAACTTGAGTAGATAGCAATAATATCAGCTGCAGCAATTCTATTATCGATTTCCTTCATTATCGACAGTGTGAGAGCCCCTAGATCAAATCCTAGCCTCTGTAGAGTTCATAGTTTGCTAAGATTATTAAACTGTAGTAATTACAGTTCACTAGAACGAGGCATGCTGGAGATTCTAATAGTAGATCTACACGCAACTTTTATAAAATTTACCCATTTTCAACCTCTTGTAAACAAACACTGTAAGACAAAGAGCACAAAATCAGTGGCAGTGATGATATTTCACAGCCTTCTTGAAGTGTTACACGAACAATCCCTGCATGGTGTGTGAATAAAACGCCGCAGTAAATAATAGTATGAGGACATAGGAACAAGGAAACGGCGTGGCATCATGCAAGTTTTACCTGTTACTATTTTTGTCACACTTGGAGTGGAATTGGAACGTACTGTTCTGGAATTAAAGTAGCAGTACCATATGGTAAATGGAACAGTAAAACATTTTTCACGGTTTTTGCCGCTTTCGTGTACGTCCGCCCTTCACGTGGCTGGATTACCGCGAGCCAAAGCTGTAGCTGCAGAGGGCGGCGGCGTTCACCAGGAGCGGCGGTGAAGCCCTGGGTCGGTCGCTCCGGTGTCTGCCGTCGCCTCGTCACGCACTCTGCTGCCGGTCGATACGCTTTCACCAGTCACTGAATAACTCAACTCTGCCTTGTTTTCCCTCCTACGACCGTCTGCTCACGGAAATATGTCGAAAAGGGCTTTTATCCAGATGTGACGTTGCTTGCCTCTCGATGCTGTATTCGGGTGCGTGTGAGGTGTCTTCCCTTTCGGATTGCGACCCACATGTGCACTCTGTATTGATCCTGTTGAACTACGTCCCTCGGAGGTACATTTCTATTTTCGCGCTGCGCACAGTACGTTTTCAAGATCATAATCATCTCGCTTGGGTTGGAAGCTCGTGAGGCTATTCTCGTGTTTGCGACTTAAATCTGGGTTTTCAAACTTTTCCTTCTGCAAAACACAGCGAATTACGTCAAACCTGAATGTAGATGGTAGGAACATGGCTTCGAATCTGAATACGAGCCATGTCTTACGCAGAGTTAATCGACATCATACACGGTCGCCATTTCGGAATCTGTATCTCTTTTGACTGATACGTGCATTTAATAAAAGAAATGCTCAAACGATAGTGAGATAGTTGTAAAACCAGGTTTTTTATATAACTTGAATAAGCTTACCTGTGCGGCTGATCCCGGCGTAGGTTCAAGTCCTCCCTTGGGTGCGTGTGTGTGTGTGTGTGTGTGTGTGTGTGTGTGTGTGTGTGTGTGTGTGTGTGTCCCTAGGATAATTTAGGTTAAGTAGTGTGTAAGCTTAGGGACTGATGACCTTAGCAGTTAAGTCCTATAAGATTTCACACACATCTGAACACATTTCAATAAACTTACAGGAAAAATTTTCAAAAATATGGCGTCAACGACGTTGCCACTAGGATACACTGGTACTCAGCCGATCACCGCAGTTACGCAATGTCGGGCTCAGTTAGTAATTTGATGGATGACGGCGAGGAAACAGTTGGTGCCGCTGGCACGAAGACACGCAAGTTACCGAAGTGGTGGCCAATTGAAAGGCTTGCACCAGGCCGTTGGACCTGCGACTTTATTACTATTATTATAAAAATATGATGTCAGTTACATCACTCTAGCGATCGGTGGATTACGGACGCTATTCCTTAGACGGCGGTGCCCCTTTCCAAAAAATTAGTGCCTTATTCCCGTCACCAATCATGGCCACAAAGCTGTCAGTCCGACGGGAGTGATCCCCAGGCTGAGAAAGAGAAAAGGGAACTTATTGTTTTACGGTAAAAGAGGGTCGTTCGGTAAATTTTTTTAGCTCGCAGTTGGTGAAATGCGCCGTTCGTTGGTGATTAGATCCGAAGAAGATTATAACGGGAGACAGATGCATGCTAATCCGGCCTTCTGCAAAACACGTGCATTTCTTTTTCTATTTACCGAAATGTCTGATCACACAGACTTAATTATTCATCTTAAATTAACTTCATCCTTAACATTATCCCATTCCCTTGAAACATTTCGGTTATGTAAAGAGCCAGCAATTCTTAGGTAACTCATATCTCGGACAGTGCAGTAGTAATGAGCGTACATATCTGTGACTATCATTGTTCTGAAAGATGATAGGTGGTGAATTACACAGGTTAAAACTGTGTGCAGATCTGGGTCTCGGCCCCATAGTCCTGAATTTCACGGATAGTGCCATACTAACTAAGACATCGACTCAGTACCAACTTTTCACTTGCTGCTACCTCGTGTCGACAGCCTCCACAGCCAAAAGCTTAGCGTAGCGGTACTGCCTCAGATTTTTGTCTGGTGAAAAAAGGGAGGTCTGGAACGGGATCCACTCCGCTTTGAGGCCAAATAAGGAGCTACTTGAATAAAGAAGCAGTAGCACCATCGGGATTTACGTACTGGCAACAAGGGATGGATGGATTGGCGAGCCGGCCGGGGTGGTCGAGCGGTTCTAGGCGCTATAATCTAGAACTGAGAGACCGCTACGGTCGCAGGTTCGAATCCTGCCTCGGGCATAGATGTGTGTGATGTCCTTAGGTTAGTTAGGTTTAAGTAGTTCTAAGTTCTGTGGGACTGATGACCTCAGCAGTTAAGTCCCACAGTGCTGGGAGCCATTTGAACCGTTTTCTGGATTGGCGATATGCTGATCGTACGCTGTCCAATCGTATCCGTATGACCACCTGTCAAAAGCCTGAGAAGCGTGCAGGATGGGTGTCAGTGAAGTTCTGCCTGGTCCTGACACGAATGTAGGGCCATGCCGATTTCAGCTGCACGAGGTTTCTCGGTCGAATACAACGCGAAAACAGCCTGACCGATTTTGAGGGCTCTCGATCTTCCCCCATAATCATCAACATGAGTTGGCAAATATGAGGTAGCCGAGGAGGTGGAAACGTGGCTTCTACTATGCCAAGACTGTTTGGTAGCTACAACAGGAAAACACAATTAATTAGCAGGAGTACAAAATAAGAAAGTATTTATTACTTAACTTTGCTGTAGTCCATGATCAGTTGGTTCACAATTATAGAAGACGCGACTAGACTAAGCGTTTGTAGAATGACGTAGTTTACAAGTCACAAATCTTGCAGTGACGAATTAATCTCTCGTAATCTTGAATGTCGAATCCGGTGAATTTGAAGACTAAGTTGGAACGGAGCTACAAAGACTTGATGGCAGCAATGAGTGAGCCGCAGACGCTAACATCGGCGCTGATTGACCACTGAGCGCGGCTACGAACGGTATTTAGACTGGCACAACTGCACTACTCTCCTGCTGCACATGAAGTGGCCTAGCGGCGCCTCGCGGAGAGCAGGAGTACTGCGATTGGGTGTGTACTCTTTGGCTAACACAGCTGTTCTTCTGTTCCGTTTATCGAGAGAATCGCATCGGGCGGAACGATCTCTCGGGCGGCGGTGTGGTGGTATGATTGGTGGTATGATTGACACCATCACAGAGTTGCTCCAACAGATTCGCGATTTGGTTTAAGCCTGGGGAGTCAGGTGGACAGGGGAATAGGGTAAAGCCATTCTGGTGGTCTTCAAAGCACACACTTATGCGAGTAGTGTAACACGTTGCATTGACTTGTTGGAAGCTGCCTTTGTATCGAAGGAAAACAGACTTCACGTAAGAATAACGAGGTCACCCAGGGAGTACCACGAAAACATTCCTTAGACCATATCCTCCTTCGATTGTTGATACACGCCAATGCCATCTGACCGATGAAGCATGAAACGCGTTTATCTGAAAACATCACCTGTCGTTCATTGGACGTCCAATTGCGGTTTTGCCGTGCGAATTACAATCTTCGACGCAGATGAATAGCAATCAGCATGGTGAATTCACTAAGCGCGTGCTGCGGGGGTACATACGCAACAACGTTCGCTGAACGGTCGTTGAGGAGACGCTGTTGGTTCGTCTGGGCAGTTAATTGCTTAGCAGTAGCACGTCTATTCGCCCGTACACACCCCCACAGCCGTTATTCATCACTGTCGTCTGTGGCCCGCGGTGTATCACAGGTGCCTCGGCGCCGGTTTTGGACAGCGTCATTTTCCCACGCGCAGTATACTTTCAGCACGGATTCCTCACGACAACGGCTGCACTGTGCGCCACTTCCCCCGACATTCTTTATACACGCTTCACAGCTTCTGCAGCCACCTGCCATGTGTGAATGGTTATTGAACGTCAAGGTCAACCATAGGTGGTAGCCGCATTAATGTGACCGGACCGTGTATGTCCTCGTTCTGCCATGTGCACAGAAGTTGCTACATGTCTAAAGGTTCTCTCAGTGACTTTTACGTTTCCTTCCTCGTTTTTCCTGTCTCGCTCAGCGTTATCAAAACGCCGGAAAGAGACACTGAGAAGACTTCTGGGGAAAGGAGGTACGATTTGTCTTTTCATGGTCTTATCAAAAAAATCTCTATGTATTCGGTCGTGCTAGAATGTGAGGAGACGTCAAATTTTGGCAAAAAATGGTTCAAATGGCTCTGAGCACTATGGGACTTAACATCGGAGGTAATCAGTGCTCTATAACTAGAACCACTTGAACCTAACTAACCTAAGGATATCACACACATCCATGCCCGAGGCAGGATTCGAACCTGCGACCCTACCGGTCGCGCGGTTCCACACTGAAGCGCCTAGAACAGGATGTATACGAGGACAAGGAAAAAAAAAAATTCCGGATTTTCCCGTTAAAAATAGACTTTCTCCCGGGCGAAAGTACACTTTTTCTATGTTAAGTGACAGTATACTCTTCCTGGGCACTGCAAAACTAATCAGTCCTTTGAATGTTTATTGTTTTATATACCGACGTAGAATTTCCGAGCACTTAGAAAACGAATCTCAAGGGGAAAAACACCTTTGATATGCAGCAACATGTACGCTGCATATTGTCGTATTACGAAGGTATAAATTTGAATTTCACCAAACACCGCATGACACTTTCCGAACCACTGAAATCGAGATTGAGATACGCTTTTGTAAGCGTGATGTCGCCAGCTGATGGCGGCATAGGACACGTGATGTAGTCAGCCAATAGCTATATTACTCTTAAGTAGCACAAACACACAAATAACGAAAGTTAATGGTTTAAATAAACATACATAGCACTCATATATAATACTGGTCTCGAAGCTTATTTAGCTGGAAGAGAAGCTAAGTTTCCACGTATAAAGTTGATCTTTTTTGCGCGTGTTACACTTTAGGATACATCACACAAATGTGCCAGTAAAATGTTTAAGAACGACGTAAATGTCTAATCTTCTGGACTGTAAGTTCTTCTAAATGGTCGTCCTGAAAGAGTTGATTTTTAAATGAGAGTCAAACCCTTTGTGATTTAAGAAATTCATCGTACATTCTAGCATATAGTTCATCTTGCGTATAAGTAAATCTGCTTTGAATGTAGCGCTTTTCAAAATACCATTCGCAATATTTTCCCGCGATCTGTTAGACATAGGTTCGGTTCAGCAGTTGCAACAGAGCGCCAGATAATAGACGTCACGGCGCTTGCGCAGCTACGATGACGCAGGAAGCACTTACGTTCGTACGTGTAAAACATTAAAAGATCTTAACATTATGTCATAAAAGAAATAAGACAAAAGAGTATACTTCAATTCCCGGAATTCTAAACAATTCCTGGGTTTTTCCCGGTTTTCTCCCGGATGAAAAAATTCCCGGTTTTTTCCGGATCTCCCGGGTCGTATGCACCCTGTAGAACCGCTCGGCCACCGCAGCCGGCCAAAATTTTGGCAGAATCATTCCGCAGTTTCTCTTTTTCTCGAACGGTGGGGCACTGACTCAATCACTGAAATCAACATTTTTTTCTAAATTTATCCTAGTAGACCTGAACAATTAGACACATTTAGTGTTAAACTCTGTGCTCGGACGGCTGGGTCGGTATAAGCACATTCCGCCGAAGGCTAGTTCCGGCAGGCTTGGACGGCTGAGTCGGCAAAGGCACATTTTGCCGAAGGCTGGCTCCGGCAGGCGGTATTAACACTGCCAGAAAGTTTCAAAACGGCGTATGCTCCGCTGCAGACGGGTGGATCCATTCAGTTGCTGTTCAGAGGAGACACATTGCCATCCACGTGAATCTGAGGAGTCTTTATACTCTCTCTCTCTCTCTCTCACACACACACACACACACACACACACACACACACACACACACACAGGGCCTGGAAGAAGAGGCGTGACCAGAGGGAGCGGCGCAGTGATTGCGACCCGCGCACCATATCGGCTGTAAGCTGCTGCTGCTGCTGCTGCTGCTGCTACCCTGCCTGGGGCTCCATTATTTAGCGCGCGTAATGCGCGACCGGGCGCGACGTGCTGAGCGTGCCAGATCGCCGGCCGCTTTGCGACTCCTACGGGACGCCACACTGCCAACTTCGCGGCCCGTCCGGCCTTCCCTCGCTGCAACACTTCACGTTGCAATGCCACGCCGCGCACTCGCTATCGAAAAAATATGAAATTAGCGCCGATTGAGGCTAATGGAGACTTAAACTAATGAGTGAAGTGTTGCGCCGGTACGACCACGTCTGCAAGAGGGGTAGCAGAAAGTGACCGTCAAAACTGCAGTACAGTCACATCCATTTGTCGCAGAATCTCAAAATATATTCTCACCTCAAACGTACGATGCGCGTTTAGTAGGTAATGTAACACTGTTTTTCTGAAAGCAGATTGGTATTTTCAGGATTTTTCAGGATTCCAATACACCATATTATTCTCCACTCCTTTGGTTACGCCGGCCGCGGTGGCCGAGCGATTCTAGCCGCTTTAGACCGGAACCGGCTGCTACGGTCGCTGGTTCGAATCCTGCCTCGGGCATGCATGTGTGTGATGTCCTTAGGTTAGTTAGGTTTAAGTAGTTCTAAGTCTAGGTAACTGATGACCTCAGATGTTAAGTGCCATAGTGCTTAGAACCATTTGAACCATCCTTTGCCTACAAAACTACACTACTGGCCATCAACATTGCTACACCACGAAGATGACGTGCTGCAGACGGGAAATTTAACCGACAGGAAGAAGATACTGTGATATGCAAATCATTACGTTTTCATTCACACAACGTTGGCGCCGGTGGCGACACCTTCAACGTGCTGACACGAGGAAAGTTTCCAACCGATTTCTCACACACAAACAGCAGTTGACCTCCGTTCCCTGGTGAAACGTTGTTGTGATGCCTCGTGTAAGGAGCGGAATTGCGTACCATCACGTTTCCGTCTTTGATAATCCAATGACTGTTAGCAGAATATGGAATCGGTGTGTTCAGGAGAGTAAAACGGAAAGACGTGATGGATCGCGACAGCCTCGTATCACTAGCAGTCGAGACGACAGGCATCTTATCCGCATGGCTGTAACGGATCGTGCAGCCACGTCTCGGTCCCTGAGTCAACAGATGGGGACGTTTGCAAGACAACAACCATCTGCACGAACAGTTCGACGACGTTTGCAGCAGCATGGACTATCAGCTAGAAGACCATGGCTGCAATTACCCTCGACGCTGCATCACGGACAGGAGCGCCTATGATGGTGTACTCAACGACGAACCTGGGTGCACGAATGGCAAAACGTCATTTTTTTCGGATGAATCCAGGTTCTGCTTACAACATCATGATGGTCGCATCCGTGTTTGGCCACATCGGGGAGAATGCACATTGGCAGCGTGTATTCGTCATCGCCATACTAGCGTATCACCTGGCGTGATGGTATGGGATGTCATTGGTTACACGTCTCGGTCACCTCTTGTTCGCATTGACGGCACTTTGAACAGTGGACGTTACATTTCAGATGTGTTACGACCCGTGGCTCTACACTTCATTCGATACATTTCAGTAGGATAATGCACGACCGCATGTTGCAGGTTCTATACGGGCCTTTCTGGATACAGAAAATGTTCGGCTGCTGCCCTGGCCAGCACCTTCTCCAGATCTCTCACCAATTGAAAACGTCTGGCCAATGGTATCCGAGCAACTGGCTCGTCACAATACGCCAGTCATTACTCGTGATGAACTATGGTATCGTGTTGAAGCTGCATGGGCAGCTATCCCTGTACACGCCATCCAAACTCTGACTCAATGGCCAGGCGTATCAAGGCCGTTATTACGGCCAGAGGTGGTTATTCTGGGTACTGATTTCTCAGGATCTAGGCACCCAAATTATATGAAAATGTAATCACATGTCAGTTATAGTATAATAATTGGTCCAATGAATACCGGTTTATCATCTGCATTTGTTCTTGGTGTAGCAATTTTAATGGCCAGTAGTGTATTCTCTACTCGTTTGGCTACAAAACTATTTTTCAACATGAACTCCGTTCAGTGTGAAGGTCTTACTAGGTGGGCCTGTATGCCCGCATGGTACCGCTCTAAATGGTCATCGTCTGAGCTGCATCAGTAACCTCTGCATCATCCACGTACTGTTTCATATGGAGAGCATCCTTAATTGAGCCAAACTGAAGTAAAAAAGAGCGAGATCCGAGCTGTAGGGTGGATGAGGAAAAACAGTTCAGTGATGTTTTATGACCTCTCAGAACTGCGTATACTTGTGTTGTCGTACAGAAGTTCGTTTGCATTTTTGTGGCGACGAACACGCTGAAGACGTTTCTTCATTTCCCGAAGGGTATTACCCCTTCAGAGACCCAGCCTACTTTGCAGCGTGGTGTTTGATTGTGGTCCATCGATCACCTCGAATGAGAGTGTCCGCACGTTCCAGTGTTGCAGGAGTCACAGCTGTGTGCGACCGGCCGCCACGTGGGAGAGAGGATATTTTTGCGCGACCTTTTTGCGGTGATGATAAATGCTTTGCTCTATGGCTCACTGTGCTTTTGTTCTCTGTCAGGTCCCCATAAACATTCTGAAAGCGCCTATGAATATATACGATGCCCTGGTTTTCCACCAGCAGAAACTAAATGGCAGTTCTTCGCTTGGAACGCACCTCCACTTTGAAGGCTACGTATAGCGCCGCCGCCCATGGAACTTAAGGAAACTATACGGGCAAACGCAGGAATATTCCAAGATGTCCCACAACAAATTACACATTGTTTTACACATTGTTTCAACCATAACTCGTCGAGAAAAAAATGTATTGCATTTCTTATTGAACGCTCTTCTTAATGAGATAACTGAAAATGATCTCCACCATGTGAGAGGACATGGATTCTGAAAATATCGATTGTGCGAAACCATACCTTCCGAAAGCAAAGCATCCAGGTAGTCAGGTAAAAGCAGTATTTCTTGTCTTCCGAATATCATTTGAGTCAGTGCCACAGAAACGCTTATTAACGGGAGAAAGATCATCAGAGGCATCAGGCGGAACCTCTTAAATTAAGGATTTCTTGCTAGAGTGCCCTAGGGAAGTGGGTTAGGACCCCTGCTGTTCATGATGTATATTAATGAACTAATAGACAGCATTAATAGTAGTCTCAAACCTTTTGAAGACGATGAACTGTAGTACCATGTACAGAGTCGCACTATTGTTCAGTCGGATTTTGATGAGATTTCAATGTGGTGCAAAGACAAGTCATTTTAAATGTTCAATACAATACGTACTTCGCAAAACGAAAGAACGCAGCCTCATATGAGAGCAACATCAACAAGTCATAACTGGAATCAGTGAAGTCTTACATATATCTGGATGGAACAATTTCTAAGAACACGATATGGAACGATTACATACTAGATATTACTAACAGGAGATATTGAACATATACAAATAATGCCATCACGAATGTAAACGGGTTTGGTTTTAACTCTCGAGAGAGTGTCACGGTCCTCCTCAAATACTTGAAGAAGATAGACGCCAACTATATCGCGAAAACTTTCTAAAATTTCAAGGACTAGAGCCGTAAGTGAGATATCCAGGAGCGTTATACAGCCTCCCACGTATCGCTCCCGTAGATGCCGCGCAATCAGGATTAGACTGATTAAAGCACGCAGAGAGGTATTTAAGCATTATTCCCGCGCTCCGCACAGGAATGGAACAGGAAGAGGCGCAATTTTTGGCACTGTGGGAGGAGTGTTTATACACTGAAGAGCCAAAGAAACCGGTAAACCTGCCTGATATCGTATAGGGCCCCCGCGAGCAGGCAGAAGTGCCGCAACACGACGTGGCATGGACTCGCCTAATGTCTGAGTAGTGCTGGAGGCAACTGACACCATGAATCCTGCAGGGCTGTCCATAAATCCGTAAGAGTACGAGGGGGTGCAGATCTCTTATGAACAGCGCGTTGCGAGACATCCCAGATACGATCAATAATGTTCATGTCTGTAGAGTTTGGTGACCAGCTGAAGTGTTTAAACTCACAAGAGTGTGCCTGTAGCCACAGGAGGTCGTCTCCATACCCGTACACGTCCATCCACTCGATACAATTTGAAACGAGACTGGTGCGAGCAGGCAACGTGTTTCCAGTCATCAACAGACCAATGTCGGTATTGACCGCCCCAGGCGAGGCATAAAGCTTTGTGTCGTGCAGTCATCAAGGGTACACGAGTGGGCCTTCGGCTCCGAAAGACCATATCGATGATATTTCGTCGAATAGTTCGCACGCTGACACTTGTTGATGGCCCAGCGTTGAAATCTGCAGCAAATTGCGGAAGGGTTGGACTTCTGTCACGTTGAACTTCCCTTCAGTCGTCGTTGGTCCCGTTCGTGCAGGTTCTTTCTCTGGCCGTAGCGATGCCGGAGATTTGATGTTTTACCGGGTTCCTGATATTCACGATACACTCGTGAAATGGTCGTATGGGAAAATCCCCACTTCATCGCTGCCTCGGAGATGTGTCGCATCGCTGGTGCGCCGACTGTAACACCACCACGTTCTTGTTTAACTGCCATTGTGACACCAGTAACCGATCTAAGTAATGCGCCAGGCACTCATTGTCTTATATAGGCGTTGCTGACCGCGGCGCCGTTTTCTGCCTGCTTACGTATCTCTTTATTTGAATAGGGATGCCTATACCAGTTTCTTTGACGGTTCACTGTAAGTAGATATAGAAGTACAATTCACCGCCATACAATCATACGATGGAAAATAAGGCCGATGTCACATATATAGGAGTGAAGCGTGAAATGGATCCAATTAGTGCAGATTGGCCATTTTAAACAATTTTTAATTGCCCAAGCAATTAAAACTCAGTGCACAGTAAAATTTAAACATTCCTTTGAACCATAAATGATATCTTTAGCACTACAGTTAGTGTTTGTGTACACAATAAATAACTTGATTAATCTTATAATCTTTTCAAGTCAGCTCGGTCCACCGCCACAGTACGATCAACGTAAATGGCCGCCCTAGTTGTATACAATGTAATGGTCCACGGACTCCGCCGGAAGCAGGCCCAGACAAGTAATACCAATGATTTTCACAGTAAGCTGATGTGAAAGGGAAAGTGTATTAAAACCTGATCACAGAAACCATTAATAACAACTCCCTGTCATCGTAGTACTGGCGTTTTCCTCTGTAACGCCCGTACCTTAAAACCATGAAATTAAGGATTCTCGAGTTGAAAATTAGTGTATAACAGTGCGAAGCTTAATTCCAGCTACTAAGCCAGGCACCAATGAATTAACCAACAAACTAAAATCTAAGTAATTACTAGTAGTTACAACATTCATCAAATATCAAAATCTTAAGGAAGTGGCAGCAGTAGATTTCATATTACAGACACAGTAAGCAATAGGGACTTGGAGCAGAGTAACAAACAGGTTGAGAAAAAAGCCAATGAAAGAATAGGCGCTCTCACTGAGCCTTACTACAAATAATGATACAGGCTTGATGCGACCTTATCTACAACCAAGTGCTTGCGTGCGCGCACATAGCCGGCCGCCATCGCGGCCCCAACTGCCACAGCAATTCCTAAACCCAATAAACCAGCGTAATACAAGGACGTATACAGAATCTAAACCCACTGTCTGGAAGCCCCTTCAGCAAAGACTGACGTGCGTCATAAATGGCAACCTAGCACTCAACACAAATTACTAGCGATGGATCCGCATTGATTCGAATACACAGATCGTCTAACAAGCCTAGGCAAGGTACGATAAACAGCAATAACGTTCAGCAACAATCTCACACGTACTGTTTCCACTGCATGGCCCACTATACTCCTCAGATGTGCAGCATCGGAGCTTTACACCATTAGCATGTCCGAAAGAACAGATTCCATCGGTGACCACGCAGTGTTCTAGAATGGAATGATACTTAAATGAAGACCCTACGCTGTCGACAGGTGTTGATATACGTCAACGGGGACAGTTGAAAATGTGCGCCCCGACCAGGACTCGAACCCGAGATCTCCTGCTTACATGGTAGACACTATCCATCTGAGCCATCGAGGACACAGAGGATAGCGCGACTGCAGGGACTTATCCCTTGCACGCTTCCCGTGATACCCAAATTCCAACTTAATGTCCACACACTACATTCGTAGTGCCCTGCCCATTACATTCACTACTAGCGGCAGACAATCTTACCGAGTACCGTAAGAGATCGGGCAATACGTGTGCATCCGCACAGAACAAGAAGGTCAATGGCCGGGTTCGGACATGTCCAAAAGATCAGATACCATCTTCATATAGTTAAGGCTAACCGGCCATTGTAAGCTGCGTGAAAAGGCCATTTTAGCTCCACAAAACCAGTGTTAAATATTTTGTTGAGCCTTTCCAAGAAATGCTTCCCGACAACTCTTTGTCACCTCCACATCCGTTGATTTAGTCGTGGATAGACAGCGAGGTGTGTATTACCTGAAGCGGCCGGGCTGGCCGAGCGGTTCTAGGCACCTCAGTCTGGAACGGCGCGACCACTAAGGTCGCAGGTTCGAATCCTGCCTCGGGCATGGATGTGTGTGATGTCCTTACGATAGTTAGGTTTACGTAGTTCTAAGTTCTGGGGGACTGATGGCCTCAGATGTTAAGTCCCATAGTGCTCAGAGCCATTTGAACCATTTGTTCCTCTCAGCAACTCGCACAGTATTTAGCTGTAGGTACACCCAGTGACGACACACCTCGCGATGACCACTAAAAACTTTCATTGTACGAGTATCAGGCTACTATGTATTGTATTACTACTTGAGCAATTAATTTAATTTCGCAGAGATGGTATACTTTCCAAGATTCAGTATACGGTGACGCTCGGCATAGAAATATATGACAATATGTTAAAAAACACGCCAAAAACAAAATTCGCCTATAAAAGCAATTACGTAAACCATATCGGCGAACTGTGATGGATGAATTTTTTTTTTGGTCTCCTTCTCGTTTACTTTCATTTTACAGTGTTTTTTTGTACCTGTAATTTGAATTTTGCCTTTCTTCATGCGACGATTCACCAGGGGATGCACACTCCCCTCGTATCTGTCTCCCCTCCTCCTCTCCCCGTCCCAGTAGTCATCAGAACATGGGAAACTCATACACACAGGCACATTACTAAACACACAAACCATTTTGAGACCTTTAAGTTCTAGGCCACACAGTCTGGAACCGAGCGACCGCTACGGTCGCAGGTTCGAATCCTGCCTCGGGCATGGATATGTGTGATGTCCTTAGGTTAGTTTGGTTAAAGTACTTCTAAGTTCCAGGCGACTGATGACCTCAGAAGTTAAGTCGCATAGTGCTCAGAACCATTTGAACCATTTAGACCTTGAAGTTGTGCCGAGTTGCGTTAATACTCCGGTATGCTGCTCCACAGGTGTGGGCTTACAAGACCGAGCGTCGGCGTTTCTCGTATAGATTCCATAGTTTATGTCAATCACTGAACGCTGTAATGAGGTGGACATTAAATAATTCACCTCGTCAGCGATCATTGTGTTTTGTGAAAACCGAGTAACGCTTTTTCGAGATTACTATAATGCTTTCTTTTCAAGCTGAAAGAAAGACGCGGTGACTGATCCCACTAGTCTGTAATGATAGAGGTTGACGTATTTATTGAATACTGAGAATATTTTTAATGGATGCTGAGAATATTTTTAATGCCGGCATTCCACACATAACGAGTTGTCTTCGTCCGTAACATTTTTGTGTCACTCGTGTAAACCAAATCACTGGGCGTAGAAAATTTTACTCCGACATAGCGTTGGCAGCTGATCACAAACAGCAACGAAAATACTTCCTCAAATTCTCATCCAAACAACCAAATCTATAGAAATCCTTTAATCCATATGTGGGAAACAACAAACCAGTGCTTAACATTATTGGTTAAAAGCAGTCTTGGTTGCAATTTTATTTTTTTATTTTTTAATTACGCGTTTCGCCTTTTTAGGGATCTTAAGGTTATCTTAATTTGGTATTTCTTAGAAGAATCCTTTAGTCAGTGTAGCCAAAGGGCATCGTCGAATATATCAGGCCAACATCGCCTTCGTTAAACCCAGTAAAAACTTTTCTAGTTGAACGCGAGTGACACCAAGATCTGCATAACGCGTTCCCGTTCACAGACTCACGTCCATCTAGAAATTTTTTTATTGAGTTTAACAAAGGCGATGTTGGCCTGATATATTCGACGATGCACTTTGGCTACACTGACTAAAGGATTCTTCTAAGAAATACCAAATTAAGATAACCTGAAGATGTCCAAAAAAGGCGAAACGGGTAGTTAAGAAATAAAAATCTAAAATTGCAACCAAGACTGTTTTTAACCAATAACCAAATCTATTTTAATGCTTAGCACGTCACTTTTTGCATCAGCAGCTGCATGCACCCTTTGCGGCCGCGTACGCAGGCACTTTAATAGAATGGTTTGCGGAGAGGTAAAGTTGGCAGCCCTTGACTTATTAGCTGTGGGGCTAGCCTTGCAGCTGGCTTCCCCGCGCGCCGACCCGAACGTCTGGGGCTCGCTGCTCGGGTTGGCCTTTGTTCCTGCTGACAGAGTCAGCGCAGCACCGACGCCCCTTCCTGTGGCTTGGCGCGTGCTGTGGGCATTCACAAGTGGGCTCTAGGCTTCGGCCGCTAAGCGTCTTCCTGCACTCTGCTGACCCACTGCCTCATGTCGACATCACACAGCTATAAACTGCTGCATGCATCCACACTGAGTCACCAACCACGTACTACGTGCCGTAACGGCAATTACTAGATTTTTCGTAACTCTAGTACCTCTGCTAAACTATGATGGTTGTTCCGTTTGGGGGGGCCGGGGGGGGGGGGGGGGGGCGATGTGGCCGAGCGGTTCTAGGCGCTTCAGTCTGGAACAGCGCGACCGCTACGGTCGCAGGTTCGAATCTTGCCTCGGGCATGGATGTGTGTGATGTCTGATACGTGTTACAAACCGGACACAATAGGAAGGACCAGGCCCCTTTGCTTTTGTCTTTAATTACTAGTTTATTGCTCCCAGTAAATGTTAACATAAGCAGTGACAAAGCTTAGTTCTCTTAAGGGTTTCTGTTGGCAACAAATTTTAAAGAGGCAATGTAAGGTTTATATCAATTTAGCTCAAACACGTAGCTAGTGATTGAATCACGACACAGACACTTCCACAATTTCTGCAACAAAGAAATAGCGTGAATTTGTACTCACGGTAACCAACTAATAGACAGCCTTGCCATTGAATACTTAGTAGGCCATTTGGAACGAATTAGCAACACCCAGCAGCTAGGGGACTTAATACCAACAGTCTTTAAATGTCTTGCTCCCCATTAATTAAACAAACTTACAGTAATTAAATGAATAACAAATCAAACACACTACGCTCCACTCAAACTCTTCAGTGGAAGCCAAGCCAAAATGAAGATGCCATTAACTGACTAGCACTGAAGTCACACTAAAGCTCATCTCTGTGTTCCCAGACACACATGGGGCAAACTTATACAAGACAACATTTTGAAGGGAGCACATCAGTAAAACGGGTAGTGGAGCTAACTCGTGCCACTGAAAATTAAGGTACTAGCCCGGGGCACAAGGTGGTATACAGTGAGGTTGCCTTAGTGCGCTCTAAAATATTAGTTCAAATGGCCAATTCAAAATTAAGTACACATAAACCAGCATTAATTAACGAGGCGTGACACCAGGTCGCTCCAAGGGATGACAACATTTAATTGAAAAGACGAATGCCGGAGGCGGCAGTAACATCAAACACCTTCTCCGGGTTTTGACCAGAAGTCACTTCCCGCTATACAAGTAAACATTTAACCAAGCACAAGGAAAGAACCTCAAATTCAAATAAAACCCCCAAAAGATTATAAAGGACAGGGAACCCCAACTATTTAAATTTAAAAGAATTAGTTCTCCCCAGAGACTGTGTAAACGCTAAGGCCACACTTAAAAGGCCACCAAAACTGGTTACAAAAGTCTTATACATTTGCTCCTTTTCTTTAAAAGAAACACAAGGCTGCTTAACTTCTGCTGGACGTCCGGTATGGCTCGTGTATGATACACCAGGCAGCAACCCTATCTAGGTGGTCGCAAGGCACGGCGAGCAAAATCAGGAGAGCAAACAGGCAGGCAGCCAACACATTTCCTCCATCCTGAACCGGCAGACCGCGTACAACCAACTCCACATGTACGTGTTTGCATCCCACCTCGTACCTCGCGGCTTCTCAGCAGGTAGCCGGAGCAAACGTCAACTGCCACTCGCCCCGCGAATGCGGAAAACAACGAGGCAAGCAGAGATAAGAAACATCGAAGGATCGATAATGCACATCCAAGAGAGTGGCGCGCCAGTAACGAGCGCGACGGCTCAATGTCCTTAGGTTAGTTAGGTTTAAGTAGTTCTAAGTTCTAGACCCTTGGTCTAGGGGTAGCGTCTTTGATTCAAAATCAAAACGTCTTCGGTCCCGGGTTCGATCCCCGCCACTGTCTAAATTTTGATCAATAATCAGCATTGGCGGCCGAAGACTTCCGGCATAAGAAGTGAGCCTCATTCTGCCAACGGTTTTGTCAAAGAGGGCGGAGGAGCGGATAGAGGTTCAGGGCACTCTCTTGTCCTAGGGGTGGGAAATTGTCTCTAAAGGCGGAAGAATCAGCAATGATCAACGACATGAGGATGCAGAAGGCAATGGAAACCACTGCATTAAAGACACGTAACGTGTATCCACAGGACATGTGGCCTGTAGTTGAAGAAGTGTCATGATGATCTCTCCATTGGCAAAAGATTCGGGAGTAGTCCCCCATTCGGATCTCCGGGAGGGGAGTGCCAAGGGGGAGGTTACCATGAGAAAAAGATTGAATAATCATCGAAAGGATAATGTTCTACGAGTCGGGACGTGGAATGTCAGAAGCTTGAACGTGATAGGGAAACTAGAAAATCTGAAAAGAGAAATGCAAAGGCTCAATCTATATATAGTAGGGGTCAGTGAAGTGAAGTGGAAGGAAGACAAGGATTTCTGGTCAGATGAGTATCAACAGCAGCAGAAAATGGTATAACAGGTGTAGGATTCGTTATGAATAGGGAGGTATGGCAGAGGGTGTGTTACTGTGAACAGTTCAGTGACTGGGTTGTTCTGATCAGAATCGACAGCAGACCAACACCGACAACGATAGTTCAGGTATACATGCCGAGAAAGTGTATGAGGATATTGAAAGGGTAATGCAGTATGTAAAGGGGGACGAAAATCTAATAGTCATGGGCGACTGGAATGCAGTTGTAGGGGAAGAAGAAAAGGTTACACGAGAATATGAGCTTGGGACAAGGAATGAAAGAGGAGAAAGGCTAATTGAGTTCTGTAACAAGTTTCAGCTAGTAATAGCGAATACCCTGTTCAAGAATCACAAGAGGACGAGGTATACTTGGAAAAGGCCGAGAGATACGGGAAGATTTCAATTAGATTACATCATGGTCAGACAGAGATTCCGAAATCAGATACTGGATTGTAAGGCGTACCCAGGAGCAGATATAGACTCAGATCACAATATAGTAGTGATGAAGAGTAGGCTGAAGTTCAAGACATTAGTGAGGAAGAATCACTACGCTAAGAAGTGGGATACGGAAGTTCTAAGGAATGACGAGATACGTTTGAAGTTCTCTAACGCTATAGATACAGCAATAAGGAATAGCGCAGTAGGCAACACAGTTGAAGAGGAATGGACGTCTCTAAAAAGGGCCATCACAGAAGTTGGGAAGGAAAACATAGGTACAAAGAAGGTAGCTGCGAAGAAACCATGGGTAACAGAAGAAATACTTCAGTTGATTGATGAAAGGAGGAAGAACAAACATGTTCCGGGAAAATCAGGAATACAGTAATACAAGTCGCTGAGGAATGAAATAAATAGGAAGTGCAGGAAAGCTAAGACGAAATGGCTGCAGGAAAAATGTGAAGACATCGAAAAAGATATGATTGTCGGAAGGACAGACTCAGCATACAGGAAAGTCAAAACAACCTTTGGTGACATTAAAAGCAACGGTGGTAACATTAAGAGTGCAACGGGAATTCCACTGTTAAATGCAGAGGAGAGAGCAGATAGGTGTAAAGAATACATTGAGAGCCTCTATGAGGGTGAAGATTTGTCTGATGTGATAGAAGAAGAAACATGAGTCGATTTAGAAGAGATAGGGGATCCAGTATTAGAATCGGAATTTAAAAGAGCTTTGGAGGATTTACGGTCAAATAAGGCAGAAGTAGGGGAAGTGGCAACAAAACGACTATTCACGTTGGTGTGTAGAATATATGAGTCTGGCGACATACCATCTGACTTTCGGAAAAGCATCATCCACACAATTCCGAAAACGGCAAGAGCTGACAAGTGCGAGAATTATCACACACTCAGCTTAACAGCTCATGCATCGAAGCTGCTTACAAGAATAATATACAGAAGAATGGAAAAGAAAATTGAGAATGCGCTAGGTGACGGTCAGTTTGGCTTTAGGAAAAGTAAAGGCACGAGAGAGGCAATTCTGACGTTACGGCTAATAATGGAAGCAAGGCTAAAGAAAAATCAAGACACGTTCATAGGATTTGTCGACCTGGAAAAAGCGCTCGACAATATAAAATGGTGCAAGCTGTTCGAGATTCTGAAAAAAGTAGGGGTAAGCTATAGGGAGAGACGGGTCGTATACAATATGTACAACAACCAAGAGGGAATAATAAGAGTGGACGATCAAGAACGAAGTGCTCGTATTAAGAAGGGTGTAAGACAAGGCTGTAGCCTTTCGCCCCTACTCTTCAATCTGCACATCGAGGAAGCAGTGATGGAAACAAAAGAAAGGTTCAGGAGTGGAATTAAAATACAAGGTGAAAGGATATCAATGATACGATTCGCTGATGACATTGCTATCCTGAGTGAAAGTGAAGAAGAATTAAATGATCTGCTGAACGGAATGAACAGTCTAATGAGTACACAGTATGGTTTGAGAGTAAATCGGAGAAAGACGAAGATAATGAGAAGTAGTATAAATGAGAACAGCGAGAAACTTAACATCAGGATTGATGGTCACGAAGGCAATGAATTTAAGGAATTCTGCTACCTAGGCAGTACAATAACCAATGACGGACGGAGCAAGGAGGACATCAAAAGCAGACTCGCTATGGCAAAAAAGGCATTTCTGGCCAAGAGAAGTCTATTAATATCAAATACCGGCCTTAATTTGAGGAAGAAATTTCTGAGGATGTACGTCTGGAGTACAGCATTGTATGGTAGTGAAACATGGACTGTGGGAAAAC
Organism: Schistocerca gregaria; assembly: GCF_023897955.1. NCBI lineage: Eukaryota > Metazoa > Arthropoda > Insecta > Orthoptera > Acrididae > Schistocerca > Schistocerca gregaria. The sequence goes on from NC_064920.1 coordinate 859,019,531, forward strand.
CGGAACAGAAGAGAATCGAAGCATTTGAGATGTGGTGCTATAGACGAATGTTGAAAATTAGGTGGACTGATAAGGTAAGGAATGAGGAGGTTCTACGCAGAATCGGAGAGGAAAGGAATATGTGGAAAACACTGATAAGGAGAAGAGACAGGATGATAGGACATCTGCTAAGACATGAGGGAATGACTTCCATGGTACTAGAGGGAGCTGTAGAGGGCAAAAACTGTAGAGGAAGACAGAGATTGGAATACGTCAAGCAAATAATTGAGGACGTAGGTTGCAAGTGATACTCTGAGATGAAGAGGTTAGCACAGGAAAGGAATTCGTGGCGGGCCGCATCAAACCTGTCAGTAGACTCATAGCGCTCAGATCCGTTTGAACCATTTGATTGTGTGTGTGTGTGTTACGTTCAGTAGTACATAACTAATATTTTTCGTATCGTGTTCTGTGATATTGACTTCATAGCTGAGCTTAACACCTAAAGTTCGTGGTGCAATCAGCAATCGAATCAAGGATGCTGTTATCTTCTACAAAACTTTGCGGTTGTTTGTATGCAACATTCATCGTCATTTGGAAACCAAGTTAAATTAAAGGACCCTCTTTAGCTGTCAAACTGGAAGATCCTCCCTCCCCTTATTCGAACATTGCTTCGCCGACTGCTGTACTATGATGTTCAACCCAGTTTTCGAGTTGTGAGTGCTTGATGTTTGTTTATTTAAATTATCCGTGTGAGAGCAGACCGACAGCGATTGCTTATTATTACAAAACAGTTTGTTTATTATTATGAAACAATTTTATTTTCAATCACAACTGCAAACAACTTTTCCATCTATTATCAGTGCGGTTTCAACATTTAAGTCATTTTTTTATAGCCAGTCCTATTGAGGCTCTTGATCCGTCTAGCGACATTGTCTTCCAGTTACGTTCCGCGGCTGCGCACGGAACTAATTGTCGACTTTAAGATTGATTCCATTATCCTCTCAAGCATGTCAGCTTGCATATGACACTTGTTATAATGTTTACTGGTTTTTAGGGACGCGCAAACCGTGAAGTCGAAAGATCAGCAAAAACTTTTGAAGAGAGTAGTCGTTTTAACAGTGAGAATTGACTCATGCACATGGCCCTGCTTTCGAAGAGCTACCCTGCACTGAATTTCCATGGAATGTGTAGATTAGATCTCTAACACTCGCAACTAATTACACCGACTAAACACGTTGATTTTCTAGGAAATCTTACGTAAGACGTCAAATCACGTGATTGTACTGGCAATCCGGCTGATGTGGAAAATGTTAAGTGAGATTAGTGAGCGTTCCTAGCGGCTCTAGGCGCTACAGTCTGGAACCGCGCGACCGCTACGGTCTCAGGTTCTAATCCTGCCTCGGGCATGGCTGTGTGTGATGTCATTAGATTAGTTAGGTTTAAGTAGTTCTAAGTTCTAGGGGACTGATGACCTCAGCAGTTAAGTCCCATAGTGCTCAGAGCCATTTGAACCTTTTGAACCTAAGATTGTTCCTGATTCGAAGTTAAGAGAAGGAAGCGTTATAGTATTTAAACTTGAGGCGTTTTGCTCGTAGCGCCATATGTTTAAATATCTGAAACAATCAGGCGGAGCTGTTCCGACAGTAACCGGACGTTCACACATGCAAGTTAAATTTTGCACAAAACTGTGCTATAAGAACCCTCCCATTCATAAAATAAATTTAACGGAATGTTTTTTCTAATGCTAAATACATAAAATCGACTGGCCAGCTCTTAGCCTTGACGCTTTTCCACTGTTGTGCCAAAGCAGGAATTTTTAATAACTGGTTGAAATGGATGAGTATGAGGCACTTGCTCATACTGCATTTGGAGAAGACACACACACACACACACACACACACACACACACACACACCTGCATTGACAATGTTTCAACAGAGCCTTTAAAATCAAAGAATTCAGCTGTGTGCATTGGAATTACATGCAGTAAGCTCATAGCTTTTGCTGAGGAACTCCTGAGGGAAGCACTGCTTGGCTGAAAGACCCCGTAGTCCCTAGTAATGAACATTTGAATCATTTTCTCCGTGATTTCACATTTGGAACAAGTCTAGGGACGTGCAGTAGAGTACAGAGAACACAGTAGCAATGAAAAAACGTTTTTGAAAGGAAAAAGATGGCGCTTAGTGCGTATACTATTTCCAGTCTTAACATATGGACATGTGTTTTCAGACAGTGGTACCTAACATAGAAACATGTTGCCGTGCACTTGCTGGTCTCTCAAAGGACTGTCGTGTGTCGTCTACGAAAGCCGAGCTAAGTAAGAGAGATTAGAATTTAACGAATATCAATTTCATCACTGAGATGGAGAGGGAACAAAACCCAGCTTAGTCCTCGTAATAATGCATCTTGCAACTATTGCGAGGTGGGGACCTGCTCCTTCCTAGCTATGCGCCACACCTCTCGCACAGATTTCCTGAGCCCTACGCGAAAAGCGGGAAGTCGTGACTGGTGTGTGTGGAACGTTGCATTTTGTTATACTTTCCAATACGGGCTACTCCATCATGAAATCAATTTACGTCAATAAGGAGTGTATACACGACTTTGAACCTGTGGTACTCTGAACCATTAGGCACAGGCTGGATTTCGTATCATACAGGATGTAGCGAGAGGCACGTCACGACTTCTGCTCCATGTAACTCGACTTGATAATAACTTAGAGAAAAAAAAAGTAAACTTCGTCTGATGTACCAACCTATAAAAGTTTTTTTTCTGGTTCTTTAATCCAGTTCTACTTGCGCTCCATTTGTGACACGTAAATATATAGTCTGTTTTCAAACTCGGTGGAAACCCATTCTCACGTGTCAACGCCAGCTGTCTCAATAACTGCCGTTATTCTTGCCTTCTAATCAGTAAGATCATGCACAGGCTTGTCTTCTGGTTTGATTTCCTATTGCAATTGTAGTCTGTACGGAAAATGATGAGGCACTGCAGGAGTGTGCGGTGCACTGCCGTACGAGGCATTCGCAGTTCTTTTCATGCCTTGCGAAAAGACTTGTGTGAACGCTGGAAAGCCTTTGAATTCTCTCCGTATCTTCGTCACTTCTCATTGGTGCCTACGCGTTACTTTGAAACCACAGTCCCTGTTTCCGATGAAAGGTCCTGTGACGGTATCTTGTGGATGGTAGTTTCCCGTATCGTGTTCTGGAACTTCTCTGAACTTGGATGTCTGACTTCATTTCAATAAACCTAGCTACACATTGTGCCTTTTCCGTGCAACAACAAAGAAAAAACTTTTTTCGCCCTTGTGTTCCCCGTCTCACCTGGAAAGCCAAAAATTCATTACCTTATATAAAAAAAAATTCAGTTGGTGCATCAATCTTAATTTTTTCTTGTAAGGCAATTAAAAGTCGAGTTACATGAGATAATGCTGTTAAGTACTTCACGAAACTACGTAGGCTTCGGCGGCCGGGGTCATGACGATCAACTTTCTTCTAGGCAGTGTACGGTGTCGTAATATAAAATACTGTAGTTATAAATTGTAAAACCAATAACTGATACTCACAATATCAAAGAACAGTTGAGAGACTTACACCAAACGTTTCCCACCAAGATTTTAAGGAAGGCGACCAAGTCCAACCCAAATAAAACAAGGCAAGAAGACAAGGAAGAGAACCTTTCGCTAGTGCACGCACCGTATGTGAATGGCGTCAGTGAGCGGCTAAGAAACGTCCTCCGCCGACGACGTTACAATCCGATTTTGCTCAGCATCAGGGGTACAGTCAACAAACTAAATACTGCAGGAATATATGAACTACTGCGTGAGTGCGGATGTGCGTACATAGTGAAGACAGGGAGGCAAGTTAGCACACGAGAAGCAGAACGTGAACGCTGTGTGCGATTAGCGGAGCACAATACAGTAAACCGGCGATAGCGGAACACCGCCATGGCTCTGGACAGCCTGTCTCGTTCCAGGCAGCCCATGTGCTGGCGAAAGAGTCGTGGACACACCAGCGTAAAATTCTAGAGGCAATTGCAATTACTACGCAGCCTCACAACATCAGTAAAGGGGACGACTACAAACTTCCGGCGTCCTGGCTGGCCCCTATCCCAGTCCTATCTATCGCGAGCGGTCGCGGGGCAGTAGCCTCAGAGGGTACGGACACGACTGCCCAAACAGCTGTACGGACTGTGCATCCCCGCGCACACCAGGAACAAAACATGTCCACCAAACACCAAGCGCTGATTTGCAGACTGTGGCCAATCACTGACAAGCCGGCTAGCCCACGAGTAACTTCGCCTCCCCCCCCCCCCCCCCCCCCCCCCCGCGCCTCTCCCCTTTCGTCATGACTAGGCTATTACACTGAAGAGCCAAAGAAACGGGTACACCTGCCTAATGCCGGAGGGAACTGACGCCATGAATCCTGCAGGGCTGTACATCAGTCCGTAAGAGTCCGAGGGGGTGAAGATCCCTCTGAACAGCATGTTGCAAAGCATCCTGGATATGCTCAATAATGTTCATGTCTGTGGAGTTTGGTGACCAGCTGAAGTGTTTAATTAATAATTCAAAAACAACTGTCGTTATTTAGACAGGAGTGACACCACCAGCAGTCGACCAATGGCGTAAACGCCCAGAAGATGACCCCAACGTCGGGTTGAAACCGGTTGGCGATAATAATAATAATAATAATAATAATAATAAATGCGATTAAGACTGTTTTTGAATCATTGATTAATCATACTAATCGCTGCTTCTCTCCACAATCATGTTGGCCAAAAATGGAAGTGTTGCTGGAGCCACTCTATAGCAATTCTGGACGTGTGGGGTGTCGCATTGTCCTGCTGGAATTGCCGAAGTTCGTCGGAATGCAGAATGGACAAGAATGGATGCAGGTGATCAGACCGTATGCTTACGTACGTGTCTCCTGTCAGAGTCGTATGTAGACTTTTCAGGGATCCCATATCAGTCCAACTGCACACGCCCCACACCATTACAGAGCCTCCACCAGCTTGAACAGTCCCTCGCTGACATGCAGATTCATGAAGTTGTCTCCATACCCGTACACGTCCATCCGCTCGATACAATCCAAAACAAGAGTGGTCCGAGCAGGCAACATGTTTCTAGTCATCAGCAGTCCAATGTCATTCTTGAGCCCAGGAGTAAAGCTTTGTGTCGTGCAGTCATCAAGGCTCGGAAAGGCCATATCGATGATGTTTCGTTGAATGGTTCGCACGCTGACATATGTTGATGGTCCAGCATCGAAATCTGCAGCAATTTGAGGATGGATTGCACTTCTAATACGTTGAATGATTCTTTTCAGTCCTCGTTGGTCTCACTCTTACAGGATCTTTTTCCGGCCGCAGCGATGTTGGAGATTTGAAATTTTACCGGATTCCTGATATTCACTTGTGAAATGGTCGTACGGGAAAATCCAAACTTCATCGCAACACTGGGAGATGCTGTGTCCAATCGCTCGTGCGCCGACTATAACACCACATTCAAGCTCATTTGTATCTTTATAACCCGCATTGTAGCAGCAGTAACCGACCTAATAACTGCGGTGGACACTTGTTGTCGTCTATAGGCGTTGCTGACCGCAGCGCCGTATTCTACCTGTTTACATATCTCTGTGTGCCCATACCAGTTTCTTTGGCGCTTCAGTGTATGTTCTAGGGCCAATAAGTTTACACAAATATGACGTATTGAGACCAGTCGTCTGCAATAAATAGAGCCATCTCTCCTCCACCAAAACCAGTTTTGCCCTGAGGAAGGACGTTGTAATACGGTCGAAACGTTGGTTTATAACTGAAGTGTTTTATACAGTGAGGCGGTACGAGATACAGAAGAATTTTAATCATCAGTGTTAGGGATATTTTGTACTTTCTGGAAGACAGTGTCTCAGGTTACCCAAAAGTTGATGCAGTACATCGATAACTTATTAACCGACTTAAATCCACCCGATCATGGAAATATAAAACCGCGAAACGCGGAATAATACATTTGAGTGCTTAACAGTTATTTGTGTTTGTATTGATTTTCATGACGGTCACGTTCAAGCCTAAGCTACTATTTACGCATTTGAAGATTTCTGTGTCTTATAAGTGTCGGTGTGAATTGATTTTGGGAAGAGGTGTAAAGTTTAACTAGAGTGATCTGAGAGTGATTTCGTCGTGGTTGATCCTACTCGCCCGAGTGGCGACAAAGCAGCGCCGGGACTTTTGTGGGCATTGTTCGCAGTGTTCGGCGCGCAGAGCAGCGAGGCGCCTCGTGTACCGAGGCAGCACTCGTTCGGCTGGCGTGATACCGCGGGACGCGAATTCTCCGGTGTCAGAGAGTAATATGCGGCCTTAATGAAAAGTTCCGGCGCGACCGCAGCGCACCGGCCGCGGCACGGCTCCGCGCGCAACTTGCCGGTGATTGGCTTTCTCCAGCCAACTCCCATAATATCGCCGGAGGCATCTCAGGAACGCTACTCGCCGCCCTGACAAAATGTACCCAGCGGTGCTGTCTACCAGCCGAGCGCATTCGTTGCAGAATGTTTTAAAAGAAGTGTTTCGAAACTAAGACTTTTCTTTCGGACTCATTCCTGTCTCCCTAATATGCCTTTATGTAGATATTCTCCTTTGGGAACAACGTAAATAAGCGCATTGCGCGAAAAGCCTCCCCCAGGAAACTTGCGCTGTTCCCGTGTTCTGCCCCAAGTCTGGGTGAGGAAGATAAGTATGTATGCCCTATCCAGCTGTAATCGATCGTTGATAATTAGAGCCTGTAGAGGTAAGAAATTACAAGGGTGTGATTGCTACGTTTCAGCCGCTGTTCTGAATAGTCTTAAGACATTTGCTTAGGAATAAGATCGAATTATTCATGAAGATATATCTACATCTGCTTACATACTGCCGGCCGGAATGGTTTTGTCTCAAGAGAGTACCGCGAGAGAGATTAAATCAACGTTGCATTAAGTCAAGCCGGCCGGTGTGGCCGAGCGGTTCTAGGCGCTACAGTCTGGAACACGCGCGACCGCTACGGTCGCAGGTTGGAATCCTGCCTCGGGCATGGATGTGTGTGATGCTCTTAGGTTAGGTTTAAGTAGTTCCTAGTTCTGGGGGACTGATGACCTCAGAAGTTAAGTCCCATAATGCTCAGAGCCATTTGAACCATTTTTTGCGCTTACAAACTCCGCAAGCCAGCGTATAGTATTTGTCGAAGGCTAGCCCGTGCTACTGATAGCCAATCTGCTCACAAGTAGAGCGAGGGAACAATGACTGTGTATAAGCTTACGAACGAGCTCCAGTTTGTCGTATCTTCAAGGTCCTCACACGAAGTGTATGTTGGCGGCAGCTTCAAATGCTGCTTCTGTGTGTTTTCCCAGTAATGTTTCTTGAAAAGAGTGTCACGTACCCTTCAGAGATTCCCATTTGAGTTGGTGGACGTGGGGAGAGAGATGGCGGAGTTTTGAAATTTGTAAGAATTGGTGTCATGAACTGATATATATATTATCACTAGTGAGGTAAATGTATTGTTTGTTCTCTATTAAAATCTTTCACTTGCTAACTATGCCTATCAGTAGTTAGTGCCTTCAGTAGTTTGAATCTTTTATTTAGCTGGCAGTAGTGGCGCTCGCTGTATTTCAGTAGCTTGAGTAACGAAGATTTTTGTGAGGTAAGTGATTTGTGAAACGTATAGGTTAATGCTAGTCAGAGCCATTTCTTTCCTAGGGATTTTTGGAAGTCAGATTGCGTTGCGCTAAAGATATTGTGTGTCAGTTTAAGCACAGTCTTGTATAAATTTTTCCAAGGGGACGTTTCAGAGTTTCCGAAGCATCTCCGCAATTCTTGCCTGTTGTTCGAACCTACCGGTAAGAAATCTAGCGGCTTGCTTCTGAATTGCTTCTATGTCTTCCTTTAATCCGATCTGGTGCGGATCTCAAATACTCGTGTCCTATATGCGGTCTTCTTTACAGGTGAAACGCACTTCCATAAAATCATCCCAGTAAACCGAAGTCGACCAAATGCCTTCCCTACTACACCTTACTTTCTCATTCCATTTCATATTGCTTTGCAATGTTACGCCTAGATATTTAATCGATGTGACTTGTGTCAAGTAGCAAACTTCTAATACTATATTAGAATATCATGAGTTTGTTGTTCTCACTCATCCGTATTAACATTCGTTTTTCTACATTTAGAGCTAGTTGTCATTCTGGGAGGACTTTACTACAAGGATACAGGAAGACTGTCAGGGAAGTAGAAAATCGCTATACAAAGTACTGAGGAGTAAATGAAATGATTATGTAAATATCCTTGAAATGGAAACAAGTGACGCTAATTTAATACAAACGAAGACTCATTAACATAGCGTGAGTAAGAAACAACATTAAAGAGCATACGGAATCGAAAGTCGACAGGCTATGATGATCTCAGCTCAGACATGGGAAAGGCAGATGGAATATTAGGCTTAAATTGGATGTATAGAATTATATCAGTGATTTGGGAAGAAAACAAAATCCCATCAAACTCGAGTAAAGGAGTCTCGTCCCTCTGTTCAAAAAGAGCAGTCGACGAAAATGTGGAAATTACAGAGGCATCACGCTGCTGTCACACATCTTGAAGTTGTTAGAAAAGATAATAGAAATCAGACTTAAAAAGACAGTAAAACTTCTCCGTGAGGAAGAACAACATGGATTTAGGAAAGACCGTGGTACTACGGGTCTTATTTTCGCAGTAGGAATGCTGACAGGAAAGTACTGGGAATATGGAAGTAATCTTCTGATTGTATTTGTGGACATCGAAAAAGATTATGACAGTGTTGATCGAAACTAGACATGGAAATGTTTGAAAGGCCTAAAGGTGTCAAAGCACCTAATTGATAAAGTCAAGATGCTGTACCAAAAGTGTTACAGCTGTATCCAGATAGGCAAAGTACGATCAGAGTGGTTTGAAGCAAAGAGAGGTGCCCAACAAGGTTACTCCTGTTTGTAATAGTAATGGACAAGATCATAAAAACCCTCAAGAAAATAGACAGCGAACCAAATACCCTGGTTTTTGTTGATGATTTGATAGTTTAGGGAGAGACAGAAGCTAAAGCACAGAAGAAAGTCGGTGATTGGAAAAACGCATCGAAAAATTTCGGAGTAAGAGTAAGTAAAATAAAGACAGTACAAATGATCATCAATAGGAAAGGAACAGCCTCAAATAAAGTTTCTAGGAGTCAAAGTATGTTTCTTATTTCAAGTAGCTAGGAAGCATGATCTCAAAAGGCAACACCATTAAGAAAGCAAGAAGTACTCAGCAGGACACAGAAAGCATCCTATTTTTCATTCAAATCAGTCATCTTCTCTGTCCTTACGTATGGTTTAGAAACATGTACGCTACTAATCAAAGGCCTCAGCAGAATACAGGCGTCAAAAATGAGATTCAAGAGAACTGCAAGCGACAAAATCATAAATGAAATGAATAGAGAAGTAGCTGGTATTGAGGTTCCTGTTACCAGTGTCACAAGGAAACGCATGCGTCAGTTGTATGGGCATGCAGAGAGAATGAACAGCAGAAGACCTGCCAAAAAGCATTTCATCCTGAACCTCGTAGGAAAAGACCACGGGGAAGACGAAGAAAACGCTGGATAGAGACTGTAAGATCAGATGTGGAGAAGAAAGGACACAAATGGAAAGTTGTCCTGGAACGGGAAATGATGAGAGAAGGAGATGGCGGGCGCTTGTAGACCCGAGAAACTGGAGTAGGAAAACGATGGTGCTGAGGTCACTCATCGCACGTAGTAGAAATTTTGTGTGAGTCGTATACTCCTACAGTCACTCAATTACTAGACCTTCCCATACACCACGGTATCAACAGAAAACACCCGCGGACTGCTGCTTACCCTGTCCGCCACATCATCAGCGGTCCTATCACATTTCACCACAGGGGCCCTCTGACGATGTGTAGAAGAAAGGACAATCAGTTGGTCACCGAAAATGTTGTAAACATTCTGATTATGTTTACGCTAATACGAAGGATTATGCCACGTCGCGGTACGAAGCACATCCCAGTAACATTACAGAACCACTGTGTGTCAAACGCCTCCGTGAACCGTTGGAGCACTCCATGCGTTGCATAATTTGAAGGCAATATCACGACTCATTGGGCTGTACTACACGCCTTCACTCAGCTGTTATCCAGTTCTTTTGTCGATTGGCCCATGTAAGACGTGCAGCTCTCTTTGCTGCTTTCTGCGAAGATCCGACTCCACAAATCTACCTGCACGCTGTTCCCTTCGTACAGTTCTCTCGTAAACAGGTTGAAATGGTCCTGCATCCACCATCAGCAGCAGTTACTGCGGGGTTTGAACCTGATTGCAATTCATAAAATGTGACACTGTCTGTTAGGATAGAATCATTTTACGACCACTGTTCTTGGACCGTGTGAAGTGGCTGCGAATTGTACACCATTTCTTGTAAACACTTTGGACAGTCCGCATTATTACACCAATGAATCGGCGCTCTCGTGGGCACTTCCAAACACGATAGCCTCTTTTTACTGTTTACACACGTGCCCACGTCGACACCCCTTCCTGCGCTTATTCCATACAACCGACTGGCACATACGAGTGTGGTTTGTCAAGTCTGGTAAAAAAATAAAAGCGAGAAATGTTTGTTTGGTAAACAACTCACCTTACTTCTCGACATAGTTTCCTTTGAGAAACATACACTCGTTCCAGCGGTCATCGTCTCTCTGTTCAAAAGGAGCAGTTGTAGAAAATGTGGGAATTACAGAGGCATCGCGCTGCTGTCACACACCTTGAAGTTGCTAGAAAAGGTCATAGAAATGAGAAAGACAGTGGAACTTCTGCGTGAGGAAGAACCACAGGCACTTAACAAAGACCGAGGTACTATGGGTCCGACTGTTTTATCCCGTCGGAAAAATAGGTTCTATCAGACTCAGCCAAATACTCTCTGACTGCAAATATCACTTCCTCATTTGATGAAAATTTCTTGCCAGGGAGCCAAAGTTTCAGGTTATGGACGAGGAAGAAGTCACAAGGACTAACTCAGGTGAATAGGGTGGCTGTGTAACCAATTCGAAGCTCAGTTCATGTACTTTCCCCATTGTCATCGCTGATGTGTGGGATGGTAATTACCCAGGTGAAAGAACACTTTTTTGCGTGCCGACCTTGGTCTTTTTTTTCAGTAAACGCAGGTTTCAGACGATCCTACAATGAAGCATAATAGGGCTTAGTTATGGCTATGCCTTTCTCCAAGTAATCTATGAGGCTTATTCCTTGGGAATCCAAAAAACCGTGCCCATGACCGTAACAGATGACAAAATGGCTTTTGCCCTCTTCGGTAGACTTTCACCAGCCTTTGTCCATTGTTTCGACTACTGTTTTGGCTGTGGTGTGTAATGGTGGATCCAGGTTACATGAACAATGAACAATCACAAATCAGCGCAAAAAGTCTTGCTGATTGCTATCAAATATCGCCAGACATTGTGTCGAAATGCTGTGCCGGATGCGCTTCTGTGCATTCACTCATTTGAGACGCCTCCAGTCTGGGAAATCTCACGAATTTTTATTCAACGCTCTTGCATTACCATATCATAGATTTAACAATGGTTTCCTATGCAATGAGCTCAGCTGGCCGGCCGGAGCGCGCTTCGCTTCGGTGCTTTTCCGACCACGGTTAAAGTCATTAATCCAAAAGTAAATGGTTGTCAATGATACTGCGGAGTGCACCCCGTCTTCAGGCCACAAGTGGCCCATCGGGACCATCCGACCGCCGTGTCATCCTGGGCTGAGGATGCGGAAGGAGGGGCGTGTGGTCAGCACAGCGCTCTCCCGGTCGTTATGATGGTTTTCTTTGACCGGAGCCGCTACTATTCGGTCGAGTAGCTTCTCAGGTGGCATCACGAGGCTGAGTACACCCCGAAAAACGGCAACAGCTCATGGCGGCCCGCATGGTCACCCATCCAAGTGCCGACCACGCCCGACAGCGCTCAACTTCGGTGATCTGACGGGAACCGGTGTATCCACTACCGTAAGGCCGTTGCCTAACATCAAATGAAAATGTAATATAACAGTATAAAAATCGGTTTTCTTCATTTTCAATCACAGTCAACACATTGACAAATTCAGACAGCTGTCAACAAAGAACTGTACGCTGTACATAGTTGAGTTTCTTTATACAATCCTTGTAATTATTAAGCTTACCATTTATGAACGTGCAACAAAGATGTTTCATCCTTTCGTGGAAATACGCCAGATTTACCAAACCCACACCACTTCCTTCCATGTCTTCCAGCCAGCGGTTGGTACCAGTTTTAGGGCGCCTACAGCCCTCCATAGCGACCATTGTGCTCTCTTTAGAGGGTGACCAATCTTCCGTGCGGTGAGAGTGGGTGTTATTGTATTCCATTGGTAACTCAGTCGCACAAAAAATGAGCCTGACAAATTTACATTAAAAAAATAAGTCCAAAATGAACCAGAGGTACAATCTCGGAAGCCACGGTGTACGGAGTGTGATCTGGGGGAGCGTGGTGGTCCGCGCCGGGCTCGGCTGGGAGTCGGCGATGTTGCAGAGTGCGGCTGGATTATTCCGGGCCGGCTTAAGAAAGGCCGCGTTTAGCGTGCGGCCTGTTGCCTGAATAATTCGCGCCGCCGCTCAGCATCGACCGTTGTACGGGCGCGTCGGGACCTTGCCGCGCTGTGCTGTCTGCTCACAGGGAATAGCGAATCTGAAAGCCGGCTCGCCGATGCTGCCAAAGTAGCCGCGGCTGCAGATATCCGATTTGCGTGCGGCCCCCACTTAAAACGCTTCCTCGCTTCACTCGCTCGCTCATACGGCTGATTACATTGATCCCGGTACGATTTCACTTCTGGTTTCTGATCAGAACAATTTGCAAACTTTAGCACTGGCCATTTTCGGCGTAGTTTTCGTCAAATACACTCGTAATCGAGAAAAAGAAATGCAGCATAATTCAATGACTATCAGCATAATTTTAAATTAGTACCATGTATCATTGATAAAATTACAGTAAACTTTTAGGACACAATTTCATTTCAATGCGACCACACCACCGAAAAATTATGCAGCTATACAGCAATCCGAACGTTGCAAATGCTGGTTTTGACTATGCGAATACTGGAAATGATTGTGCATTTTTACACTGATGATTACTTCTCGGGAAATCAGCTGATTAATATATTCGTTTGAGAGCTGCGTTACGACAAACTTCCTACTTGTCGCCTTCAGCAGGAGCTATTCATAAGTCACAGAATGCTCATTTGAAAAAAGTCAAGAGATTTACGGTAGTGTAGGTAAGTAAGTAACGCATTTCAGCGAAAAACTCGAAACAGACGTGAGGAATTCCTGCACGTTAACAAACGAGTGTGCCACAATAAAGTACACTATCTGTCAAGAAAATTAAGTACCGATGACGAGAAGGGGAGGGGAGGGAGGTAACGAAATGAAACGTCACTGGTTGACAGTGTATGTGGTCTTATTTCAATCACTACAGAATCGAATTAACTTTACAAATAATTTGGAAGTATGCGTCTACTTACCATTATGACGTTACACCCTCTCTGGCCTCGATGTTTCCATTGATTCGGTTGGGAAGGCCCACAGCTGCTGTTATTGGTCCTCGATAACCTGGGAACGCTTTCGGCGTTGACGTCCGAACACATGTCCTGGGGATCTTGCTGGCCACGGAAGAACCTGAAGGCCACGCCCAGAAAGACATGTGCCACCTGTGGACGAGTAGTGTCCTTTTGGAAAATGGCACCAGGATGTGCTGTCGTGTGAGATATAACACATGTGGACGTAGGATTTCCGATGACGTACCGTTGTGTCGTCAGAGTTCCCACAGTCACTACAAGCCGTGACCTGAAGTCATACCCCATCCCTTCCCGCACCATGACGCCAGTTCAAATGGTTCAAATGGCTCTGAGCACTATGGGACATAACATGTAAGGTCATCAGTCCCATAGAACTTAGAACTACTTAAACCCAACTAACCTAAGGATATCACACAGATCCATGCCCGAGGCAGGATACGAGCCTGCGACCTTAGCGGTCGCGCGGTTCCAGACTGAAGCCCCTAGAACCGCTCGGCCACAACGGCCGGCCATGACGCCAGTATATCGCTCCTTCGCCTCTCCGGAACATTGGGAGAATGGGGCCTTTTCCAAGGTCAACACCATACTTGCCAATCATGCTTATTGGAGGTAAAGCAAATGGCGATTCATCGCTGGACGCAATCCGATGCTATTCATCAGCGTTCCATGCTTTCCGGCCATATCACCGTTCCAGACGCAGTCATCTCCAGGTGTGGTGTAGTCTGCGCATGGGACGGTAATTCCCTTGCCCTGCTGCTGCAGTCTCCGACAAATGTTGCGGGACTCCATTGGTTGTTCTTAGATGGCTAGCGCAGATGTGAAGGAGCTAAGACGTGGTTGATGCACAGTACGGCGATCGTCTCTTACGGTAGTCAGTCGTTCTCGAACGGGATCTTGAAAACGAGTGTGCCTGCCCTTGTCATGGAGTCCAATATGGCGCCACTGTCACGCCCGAATTGCCCACCAACCTGGATACCTCATGCTCGACCAGACAGCCAAATAGAAACCCACGATGGGATCACTTTCAAACTTTCTTCAGGTGATAATAACGCTGTCTCACAGGAGTACACGGCATCTCCGGTTCCTCCACAGTGATCACTCAGCATCTGACACTGTTCACCACTAATGCATTGTGGTGGGCATTCTACATGTCGAAGAAAATTGTAACTGTAATCAATTACACATTCAGTGTGTTACTTGGTTTTTCTGTGTGTCAGACAGTCTTCTCGCAAACACATCACAAATTTACTACCTTGTGTTTTCTTCATGGCCGTAACAGACCCACTAAATCGACGGCTTCTGTTAGTATAGACTATCCGTTTTGTGCCCACACTTAAATATCTGACCTGTTGTCCAGGGGAAAATTAACGTTAATGGCTTGCTTGTGCAACGCATACTTGGAGGTAGTACCCAACGTAAAAATATACTACTCGTAATAGCTATAATTATTACTTTGCAGCCCGCCGGTGTGGCCGAGCGGTTCTAGGCGCTACCGTCTGGAACCGCGGGACCGCTACGGTCGCAGGTTCGAATCATGCCTCGGGCATGGATGTGTGTGATGTCCTTAGGTTAGTTAGGTTTAAGTAGTTCTTAGGGGACTGATGACCTCAGAAGTTAAGTCCCATAGTGCTCAGAGCCATTACTCTGCAGTTGAAGTAAATACTGTTTTAATGTTGTTCAGTACGCTATCCACAGTCATTAGTGAAATATCAACACTTACACCCCAGACAACCTGTATATATATTTATCAGCAGGGAAGTTCAATTAAATTTGCAGCACCGTCTCGGACCAAGGAAGAGACACCTCTTACCAAAAGCTGACACGTAGAAATAGTGTTACGCTGAGGACGAAAGATTTGATTGTGGACAGATCCCGATCCAGGAATACCCTCGCGGCACGAATCTAGACAAAACTTCGAGCAGCAAGAGATCGAATTTATTGAAGGAAAGAAAGCTGCACAGTGTTAAAAAAAATTACCATAGACTCGACTTGGAAGCTGCCGTTTCTTTTAAATTAGTTGATATTATTCATTAATCTCATTAGGACAGATAAGTAAGTGTATGATAGTGACACTTGAACAGGCAACATGATGAAAGGTAACGTACTAGCAGATTGTTTTAATCCCCTATTGTGGGCTAAGAATATTTTGTGTGTATCCTAGAGCTGTTTCAAAATATGAAACCGTAGGACATAACGAAGTTGAAATAGACCAAATACAGGTTTCCCATCTGTCATTGTCAGGGACGGCGGAAATTACTCTTTTAGCGAAGGAAGCAACACAAGCTGGGGAAAGTGCCGTTTCGGCCCTCCGTAGACTGCATGTCATCCTTCTTGAAAACGAACAGTTAAAAAGTTTCATTGCACAAATTATTTGATGGCTTTCTCGTATAGCGTAACGCTCAGGGCTTTGCGAGACAGGGAGGTGAGTAAAAATCCAGCTCGAATCGGCGCGGCGGATTAACCGACCGGGGGGCTTCCGGGCAAGTACTTCAATAAAAAAAAATTTGCAAAATCTTGAAAAACTAAATCTCTTACTAGACGGGATAAACGCTATAGAAGGGAAAGGAGAAAGGTGTCACTGATTATTTGATCATACTGCGACGGTAAAAAATGTTTTGTTGCTAGAACATAAACTGTCAACTGTGCTTCATTGAAATTTAGCCACAAACTCTTCTCAGTAGACTAAGAGACGATATTCCCCACTACCCTACTTGCTAAATCACTTACGTAACAAATCTATCACAGTTAGATTTCTCCAGTAGAAAAGTTATTGATGTCATGTGTGTTGTGAAATCATTGATAAATATTAGAAAAAGCAGTGGACTGAGTGTGACGCATCCCCACTTCACAATACCTCTATCATAGTAACAGTGACCTTGCCTTTTGAAATCCGAAGCCCAGTTGCGAGACGTTATACTGTATTAGATTATTTGTGCAGGTTTCTTGGCGCCAAAAGATTGTGAGAGAACTTGAACACTAAAGTTGTTTTAGAGGCCTGTTTCACGTGCAGTAAACATTAACACAGGCGAAAGTTACAATTAGTGTCTGAAATTTCTTGTACTAACCGGAAACTAAGCTCTTGATCTTCGGCTTTACCTTCACAATCACCTTGCCGTACTTCAACTATTATGCAAAAGTAAATGATATTCGTCAGGATGACTCGTTGGGGAGGTGGTGGAGGGGCGGGGAAGAGCGCCTTCTAGACTGTGAGCTTCACAACATAGCAGACACACAAAAAATACGAGGGTGAGTCAAATGACAACCTTAAATTTGTAATAACAAATCGAAATTTCGCGCCATGATACTGTAAGTTGGTAATCGTGCTACAAAAAGCGTGCAGAATGGCCTTTAGGTGGCAGCATAGGGGAGATCTACACACACCGTCGCAGTATCAGTTTAAAGATGGCTGCCCCAGTTGGGACTAACAACAGGGAAGAACAGCGTTCTGTTATTCGGTTTTTGCGTAGTGAAGGTGTGAAACCTATTGATATTCATCGACGAATGAAGGTTCAGTACGGTGATGCATGTTTGTCACATCAGCAAGTCTACGAATGGAGTAGGAAGTTCGCAAATGGTGTGACTTCAGTGGAAGATGCTCCTCGTCCAGGTCAGGCTCAACGAGTTGTGACTCCACAGAACATTGCACCAGTTGAAGCCATAGTGAAGGAAAACCGCCGAGTGACACTGCAGAATGTCTACAGATTAGTCATGGGTCAGCACACCACATTGTGCATGATGTGCTCCAGTTTCACAAAGTGTCTGCAAGATGGTAAGATGAGTGCCACGGCAGCTGACTCCTGAAATGAGAGAACGGCGTGTTGATGCTTGTGAAGAATTTCTTCGGCGCTTTGAACGAGGAGGTGATGGCTTCCTTGCAAGAATCGTTACTGGGGTCGAAACCTGGGTTCACTTCCACCAACCGGCGACGAAGAGAGCGAGCAAGGAATGGCGCCATTCCTCATCACCAAAATGAAAGAAGTTTCGAACAGAACCATCAGCAGTGAAGGTTAAGTTGACTCTCTTTTGGGACGAAAAAGGCGTCATTTTGGAACATTACATGCCTAGAGGGACCACTGTCACCAGTGCATCATACACAGATCTCCTAAAAAATCATCAGCAGCCTGCAATCAAATCAAAGCGACGTGGATTGCTGGCAGCAGGTGTCCTTTTGAAAAATGACAATGCAAGGCCTCACACTGCCTGTACAACAGTTGCAACAATCACAGACCTGCATTTTGAGTGTCTTCCTCATCCATCATACTAACCAGACCTTGCCCCAAGTGATTTCCGTATGTTTGGACCACTCAGAGACGCAATGGGAGGAAAGAAGTTCCGTTGTGATGAAGAGGTACGCCACGGGGTGCATGAGTGGTTGCGCGGACTACCAAAATAATTTTTTTTCCAAAGAAATTTATGCGCTTTGTAAGCGCTGGAGGACTTGCATTGAGCGTGGGGGTGATTACGAGGGGGGACCCAAAAGAAACCGGATTGTTGTCATAAAAAATTTATTGATGAACCTTTTTACAAAATTACTTCAGTCGCCTTCAAAGTACTCTCTATTACATGCGATGCATTTGTCAAGTCTCTTTTCCCAGTGTTGGAAGCATGTCTGGAACTCTTCAAGTTTGATATTGTCCAGTGCCCTTTGCGAAGCTGTTTTTACCGCCCCCACACCGTCATAACGCTCCCGTTTTAACGTTTTTTTCATTCGTGGAAATAGGAAAAAGTCGCACGGTGCTAGGCCCGGTGAATATGGAGCTTCGGCAACGACAGACCACCTCTGAGATGCCAAATATTGGGTCACTCGTAAGGCCGTGCATGCTGGAGCGTTGTCGTGATGCACAAACCAGTCACCTGATCGCCAAAGTTCCAGGCGTTTCCTCCTCACAACCTCTCGCAGACGCCTTAAAACATGCAAGTGAAAGTGCTCGTTAACAGTCTGCCCAGGGGGTACGAATTCCCGATGCACAATTCCACGAACAACAAAAAAGACAATGATCATCGTCTTCACATTTGACCCTACTTGCCTTGCCTTTTTTGGTCTGGGAGAGTTAGGAGTCCTCCACTGGCTTGACGCTTGCTTGGTTTCTGGTTCATACCGTAACACCAATTCCCATCCCCTGTAATGACTTTGTTCAAGAAGTTTGGATCACGTGCAATCTCTGTTTTCCATCCTGACATTCATTCATGCGGATGGTTTTTTGCTCTTGTATGAGAAGGCGCGGAAAAAAATTTAGCAGCAACACGTCTCGTGTGCAAATCCTCACTCAAAATCCGCTGACACGAGCTCCAACTGATTCCTGTCTCTGCTGAAATTTGGTCGAACGTTTGGCGACGATTCTCGTTGATCTTTTGGCGGACCTTTTCAATGTTCTCCTCATTTCGCGATGTTGAAGGGCGTCCAGAACGAGATTGGTCTTCAACACACATCTCACCACGTTTAACACGCCCAAACCACTCGAAAACCTGTGTGCGGCTCATAGCGTCCTCCTGGAAAGCTTCCTGAAGCATTTGGTGTGTTTCCGTTGCAGTTTTTTTTTTTAAAGCAGGAAACAAAATTTCACACACGCTCTTTGTTCTTTTAAAGTTGCTATAACGACTTCGCAGAGGTAACCCGCCAACAGCCAGAGAAACAATACCACACTTGCACAGCTGTTTCATGAAGGTCTCTACTAACACCATCTAGCGTGAGAACCGTGCACTACGTCTACGAGTGGTAACATCCTCGGAGTCCGGTCTGTTTTGGGTCCCTCCTCGTATGTTGAAAAGTGATACAGCTTTGAGCTTTGTACCATTTCTGCACAATAAATAATATCTAAAAAATACTTAAGGTTTTCATTAGAATGACTCTCGTATAAATATTGTGTTGCAATACTGTGAAACAGCACGCATTTACGCATTTGTATCATTATGTACTGATACGTCAGTACAGGAGCTATACGATAGCCGTATTGACAGACTGTTGGTCTCACTACTCGGATTGTTCAATCGATTAGGCACTTCCGCTAGCTAGAGGCAGTAACGGTGATCCAGTCCTGGCATGCCAGGGCCTACCACGAATGTGTGCGCCAGCGAACTGCTGCTGTCGAGTAAATGATTACATTCGGATCATTTTGAAAGGCGCTACCGTCTGTTGTACCGTAGACGAGTAGGCTTGCGAACCCATCTCCCTTCTTTAGAGTGGTTACGGCAGCAATGGGATCGTGTTCAGCCCGTTCGGGCGTACGATTCGCCAGTAACAGGCCATCACTCAGCTGGGGGCCGTCGTGGCGCTGGAGAGTGAGGGCCGATAAAGCATTCGCGATCGGTGCAGCGCCGGCGCGGCCTGCCGCTGAATAATGCAGGCCGGTCGCGGGCGGAGAGGAGGTCGCTCTGACGCCGCCGCGGCGCGTCTGTTGCGCGGGCAAAGGTCGCGGCGCCGCCACGCGCCCACACAAGAGTGCGAGCCAGGCCTCGAACCAGCGCTGCCTTGTTCATCTCTCAGCCACTTAATATTTGCTATCATTAACACCACTAGCAATGCTACGACTACTTGCTGTTCATCGTTCCGGCAAAGCCTTTCTGTACGCCGTCCTCATTGTTGGTTTTAATTTTTTGTCTGGAACAAAATTTTTGAGTAGAGGGTTCATATGGCTCTGAGCACTATGGGACTCAACTTCTGAGGTCATCAGTCCCCTAGAACTTAGAAGTACTTAAACCTAACCTAAGGGCATCACACACATCCATGCCCGAGTCAGGATTCGACCGTAGCAGTCGCGCGGTTCCGGACTGAAGCACCTAGAACCTCTCGGCCACCGCGGCTGGCGGTTTTTAATTCCGGCCACCTATTAAATCTATTCTAGAGTGAAGTACGGTATTCTAAGCACAACAGTTTAAGGTCAATTTCTCGTGATATTATATTTATATAAATGATCATTTTTACAGACCTCATCTTCTTTTCTGAAAGTAATATGTTGGTCTTAACTGATTTGTACTCCAGACGTTCAAAAATGGTTCAAATGGCTCTGTGCACTATGGGACTTGACATCTGAGGTCATCAGTCCCCTAGAACGGAGCCATAGTTGCGTAGGACACAATCTGCGGCGTCACGTAATTATTAATTTGTTAGTGAAGCGAAGTGTGGGGAGTGAAATATGTAGAAGGAGTCGGACTGACTACAGTAAGCAGGTTCATGCGGATGTAGTAACGCAGGTTGTTCAAATGGCTCTGAGCACTATAGGACTTAACATCTGAGGTCATCAGTCCCCTAGAACTACTTAAACCTAACTAACTTAAGGGCATCACACACATCCATGCCCGAGACAGGTTCAAAAAATGGTTCAAATGGCTCTGAGCACTATGGGACTCAACTGCTGTGGTCATCAGTCCCCTAGAACTACTTAAACCTAACTAACCTAAGGACATCACACACATCCATGCCCGAGGCAGGATTTGAACCTGCGACCATAGCAGTCGCGCGGTTCTAGACTGAAGCGCCTAGAACCGTTCGGCCACAGCGGCCAGCGTAGTTACACAGAGACGAAGATATTTACACAGTATAGATAAGACTGGATTAACACCAGTCTTCGGAGTAAGACAACAACAACAACAACAACACAGAAGACTTTTCTTATTTTTGTTGTTATAATTACTTAAACTGGCTTACAGCTTTCACGAAACATTATATACAGGGCGTTCATTTTAACTGATGACGCTGAAATAAGTGGAAAACAATTCTAATTTTTTTGTCTGGAAGGGAGGCATGCAACGATACCACACTCGACTCCCACCGTGGATGGCTGGGGCCAACTTTGAAATCTGAAAGGGAATCGCCGTTTTCTATTGCAGTTTACGGGTCTACGGCAGAGTCTGCATATGTTTTGTCTGAACCATTTTCTTCGTTTCACCACACATGGCTCTGTAATCTTGGGTTGTTTGGGGGAAGAGACCAAACAGCGAAGCCATCGGTCTCATCGCATTAGAGAAGGAAGTCGGCCGTGCCCTTTCAAAGGAACCATCCCGGCGTTTGCCTGGGGCGATTTAGGGAAATCACGGAAAACCTAAATCAGGATGGCCGGACGCGAGATTGAACCGTCGTCCTCCCGAATGCGAGTCCAGTGTGCTAACCTTCTGTAATCGGAGGAATAGAAATCAATCGTAATTTACGACATGCTACTTAATGGCCGTCGAGTATCCAGTGGCACGTGGGACGCCACCTCCATGCTGCAAGGGTAGGACAGGCCAGTATTTGATGCCTTCTCATTGGAAACCTCATTCGGACCGTTGTATTCCTCCGACATATGGAACAGGGGACTACTCCACGCGCCCCATTGGTCGAGCAGCGAACTTCGACGTATTGTAACACAGCGTACACTGGGACCAGAGCTCACGTATCGTGCAGACGTAGAACAGGTAATGGCTCTAAACATTACAACAATTGCGCGATGTTTATTCCGTGTACACCTACCTATCATTTGGAGGACAGACGTGCAAGTGGACTGTGGATATTACAAGAACAGAAGAAAAAACTGACATGATACTCATTTACGGAGAACGTAGGAGAAATATTGAGGTCGCTGTTGCCTTGTAAGCCGAGCGTTGTCCAGAGAAAGCTCGCTCTCGTTCGTACTTTTACAAGGTTGTAAACGCCTTTACGTCTGATGACAGCGTACAGACCGGCGAAAGGAAACGAAGCAAATGTGTTACAGGAGAAACTAATGAAATAGCTGTACTAGCGGCAGTGCAGCACAAGCCACAGATAAGTGGACAGCAATTATACCGCGATTCCAATATGTCCGCACGTAGTATTGTCACAATAGTGCATCGTCATAAATACCATCCATGTCACATGTTACTCCATCCAGAACTTCATGGCGCCGAGCTCCATAATCGGTTGTATTTTGTGAATGGGAAGTCAACAAATGCAAACGATCCCTACGTTCCTTGCCGAGGTAATATTTCCCGATGGGTCTACGTTCACAAACCCTAATAGCGTTAACCTGTATAATACGCTTTGCTGGAATGTAGACATCCACTCTGATTACGGCAAGTTGATGATCAACGCCCTTGGTCGGTTAGCGTATAGTGTAGCATCATGGGGAATAAACTTATTGGTCCGTATTTTATCGACGGCACGTTGAATAGACACAACTATCGAACTTTTTTGGAACAGGAACTGCGGGTAGGCCTATTACTGCAGGATGTTGCTCTGGTCGTTCGGCAACGTATGTGATTTCAGCCCGACGGTTGCCCAGTGCGTTATGCAATTGAAGCACGGGAAGTATTGACCGTGTTTACACTTCTCGGTGGATCGGCAGATGTGGCCCTATTAATTATTCCGTTAGGTGTATCAGCAAGTGCCAACAGGTCGTGAAGACATGATCGTCCGCATCAGAAACATGTGTGCTGATATTTCTGCAGACACACTTATGTCCTGTGTACAGTCATTTGAAATGCGAATCTCTAAGTACTCGTATATTGAAGTTGGCGGTACTACGTTTGAACACTTACTGTAATTGGAAAAGTAGAGTGGCGTTCGCCTCGAGCCACGGCCACAGTACCCTCTTGGATACGCCGGAGGAATACAACGTCGCGTGGCGAAACGAAGAAAACGCTTCAGACAAAACGTATGTAGATTTTGTCGTAGATTCTTAATCTGCAATTAAAAAAACTGAGGGTTCCCATTGAAAATTTCAGTTGCCCTGCACCATCTACGAGCGGATTAGAGTGCGGGTCGAGTGTGGTTTCAAGAGACGTCCCCCTCGGAGATAAACAAATAAAATGAACACTCTCGCTTGGGAATGTTAAAAATTCTTGTTCGTTCCCGGTTCCCGCGAAAATGTAGACCCCTAAAGCTGGTCCTCCACCACATCAGAGCATGCCATGTGTGCAGGATCGTGCGTAATGAAACTTTCTTGATTACTTACTATGAATTCTAATCCTAGCACTAGTTGTGTATTTACAGACTTACTTGTAATACGTCGGTATTTTTATAAGATGTAGATAACGAAATTTGTTCTAAAATGAGTTCTAGCTTAAAAACATCTGAATGCAGCCTAAAACGCCATATAACCGAGAACCAGAGAAAATTCTGGGCCTGTATAAAAGCTCTAAAATATGTCGAAGACTTCTGTTCAGTCATTCGTCGACCAGTCTGCTGTGGCAATAGATCCACTTAAAAATAATGCACTCCTGGGGATCGTACAGATGTCTCACAGACTCTCGTGTGGAGGAGGTAGAAATAGGCGTGCATGGTGTAGGGAGCCAGCTGAAAGAGATGAAAACAAATATGTCGCCAAGTCCGGATACATTGCAGTTCGATTTTTACGGAATGTTATCTTCGGCATTGGCCTCGTACTGGGATCTCTTGCCGAACGCGAAGTCCCGAGCAACTTGAACAAGAAAAAAAGCACAGGTATGTCTCGTATATAAAAAGGTGCAAAACGGACCCGCAGATTTGCAGACCAGTATCCTTAACGTCGCTTTACTGCAGAATTCTTGAACCTGTTCTAAATTCGAGTATAATCAAGTTCCTCGAGACAGAAAAGCTTTTGTCTACAGATTTAGAAAATCGGCATTTCCGACTAACTGCTGAACGACTATAGGCCTACTGCTGCTAATGTAGATTTCGAATGACCACAAAGACAAGAGAAAGTAGGGCTCCCACTGAGGCATATGGACTGCCATTTTCTCCCTCACTCCATTTGAGAGTGAAACAGGAGAGGGAATGACTAGCAGTGGTAGAAGCAACCCTTCGCCACCACTGTACGCTGGCTTGCGGATTATGAATGCAGTTGTAGATGTGTTGGGGTTGGGTTGTTTGGGCGAAGAGACCAACCAGCGAGGTCATCGGATTAATGAGGGACGGGGAAGGAAGTCGGCCGTGCCCTTTCAAAGGAACCATCCAGGTATTTGCCTGGAGCGATTTAGGGAAATCACGGAAAACTTAAATCAGTATGGCCGGACGCGGGATTGAACCGTCGTCCTCCCGAATTTGAGTCCAGTGTGCTAACAACTGCCGGCGGGAGTGTCCGAGCGCTTCTAGGCACTACAATCCGGAACCGCGAGCCCGCTACGGTCGCAGGTTCGAATCCTGCCTTGGGAATGGATGTGTGTGATGTCCTTAGGTTAGTTAGATTTAAGTAGTTCTAAGTTATAGGGGACTGATGACCTCAGAAGTTAAGTCCCATAGTGCTCACAGCCATTTGAACCATTTTTGCTAACAACTGCACCACCTCGCTTGGTGCATGTATGTGTACATAAGCAGTTGGCGCGTGGAAGTTTTACATGTTCATTGCACATAGCTAGGTAGAGGTCCAACAAGAAGTTGTTCAACGTTTCTTCGTTGCTGGATTTAAATGCGGAGTAGCCTGATCTTCGACTTCATTTTGGAACTCACATAATCATCGTGCTTTAGAGACAAGGGAAGTCGTGTTAGGTGGATGACGGTTGTGGCTGAGAGGCGAGGTTGCATAGCTAAGAATAGCAGATTTCCTCTCTGAATTTATTTTTGTTTCGGAAAACAAACATTCTTTCACGAAGGTTTCACGTCTATCTGAGCATTATGCTTTACCAAATATATACCCGTACATTTCCGCTGACGAACATATTCTTCAGCATTCCGTAATGATGCCGTAAAGAGTCATCGTTCAGATTGCAGACGGAGTTATAGCCCATCATATCGTCTGGACAGCTGCTGTGTGAAAATTCTGAGAAGGAGAAAGACTATAGCAGAACATTGACCCAGGCGGTAATGGTGTAATTATGGCTGTAAGTGAAGGAACGCTAATGTTCGTACTTATCTTCCTCTTCATTACCTACAGTCAGATAGATAATCATCATTATTACCAGCAGTACAGTGGACACCAGAATGTCAGCTGCAAGGCTGCATAAGAAAAATAGAGACTTGTTGCAATGGAAGGACAATGTCCAGTCCCTTATGTAATTTACTAGTTGTGTTGCCTTTTTACAAGAGGTTATGACTAGCTGACATTCTCGGTGTGTCAAATAATCTAATATTTATTGTATGTTCTCAGTACGGTTACAAGAAAAATACATTCTCACTGACGCAGAAATGTGTTCTTCCGTTTGTGTGATATTTCTAAAACTTTTGACCTTAGTTAATGTTTTGTTTTATTTTGTTTTCAGGTAAATATTACTCCGAATACCTGTGGATGTGATCCCGCGTACCTGTGACACGCGTGTGGTACGTAAATTGAACTAGACATGTAACAAATAAGAAACAGTTTCAGTGTTGTTCTCCCCTCAGCAGTGACAGTTAGTGATTGATTGCTCCATCAAGAGCAGTACACATACCGAATCTGATGTGCTGCAGTTCGACTGGTGTGTATTAAACTGGCCATAACTATGATACGTGTGTCCTGGTTTAACCGATACTTGTGCCTGAAATCGCTAAAGTGTCGTAGAGCAGTGGCTGCCGACCACGGGGTTAATTATTTCTAATGCTAACTTCGGTGTGAAACGTCCAGACAGAATTGCAGTCGGCTAAGGTAGAGAGGACGTGGCTGCGTGGTTTCTGATGGTTAGTGTCGCAGGCCAAATTGAACGCTATTGATGCCAACTCTTTCATAGAATGGTCTAGGGAAAGGGGAATTTTTTCACCGTGTTGCAGCCTTTCTAATCCTTTCATTCCACATTCATCTAAACACCAGAAGAGCCATCTTATAATGCACAAGCAGTCACCATAGTCACCCATACGAGATTTAACATTGCATCTTTACAGCCTTCATATTTCTGACTTAGCTTTTCTTGGTGTGTGGAACCTAATGATATCGGTCGTCAGTTCTGTCGTGTGACATAGGTGCACAAATAGAAATGGATCAAAACACTGAAAAAATTTATTTTGGTTCTGATATTTTTGGCGGTATGTAGGTCATAGAGAAAAGAATGATCTGTAACCCTAAGTCTAGATGAGATTGGTTTATGAGTGTTTGATTATGAGATGGCTAACGCAGCAAATGTGAATGCGAAATCTTGGCTGTTGTCAGATACTAATCAGTGGCATAGCTTGAGGACAAGGTCAGGTTGGAATGCTAGCGAAGCGAACGAATGTAACGTCATAAGCATAAATGTAGTTCTTGTTCGTATTTGCCATGTTATTGGCAGCACATTACCTTTAACTGTGAAGTTTATTTCAGTCAGTGCTCACATAAATTATTTAGTGACATAAGCATAATTGTAATTCTTGTTCGTATTTGCCATGTTATTGGCAGCGCATTACCTTTAACTATAAAGTTTATTTCAGTCAGCGCTCACATAAAGTATTTAATTACCAGACCTGTCCTTGAGTCCTCCTTAGAACGAGCTCCGTGACAGTATCGGGTGCTAGTATTCTTTGCAGCCGCAGGCCAGTAAATATTTAAGGTACTGATTGATTATGACTAGTTAGCCGAAAGCGGTGTAGCTTAGCAGTTTATGAGAGCGTTGACTGAAATAAACTTAATAGCTGAAATTCCAATAGTTTATTATGGCGCGCACTTAAAGCATATTGAATTTCAGTGATTGGTTTATTACCACCGAAAGATGATGCCATGGGTCAAAGCAGGCGGGTGGTATCGGCAAGTTCAATATTTCCGTTTTTTTTTTTATTATTAGAGATGATCGATGAATAGTGTCCAGTGGTCCGTGCTGAGAGCCATCTCGAGGAGCGACTTTTGAATAAGCAACTGGATCTGTGTGTAGAGGATGCGAATCGAATCTGACAGCAGGCCCTGCACTGGATGAGATGCTGTACCCCGTGTCCTGCACTGCGTACACCAAACTTGTGGGCCCTATTCTGTGCGGAGAAATGATAATCACGATAAAATAAGAGAAATTAGGCCTCGCACAGAAAAGTTTAAGTGCTCGTTTTTCCCGCGCGCCGTTCGAGAATGGAATGGCTGAGAGACAGCTTGAAGATGGTTCATTGAACCCTCTGCCAGCCACTTAATTGTGAATATCAGAGTAATAACGTAGATTAGATAAGATTAGTACTTGTTTCATACATCATGAATACGACACTTAGTAATGATGTGGAACGTGTCAGGTTAGTAAAAGGTGTCTACACAAGATATTAAATTAGACAAAATATTACGTGACACTCAAAATTTTTATTTTTTTTAAATTTTTTGTGGGGTTGGGAAATTACTCAGTTACTATATCCAAAAAATCATCTAATGAGTAGAAGGAGCTGCCATTAAGAAATTCTTTTAATTTCCTTTTAAATGCTATATGGCTGTCTGTCAGACTTTTGATGCTATTAGGTAAGTGACCAAAGACTTTTGTGGCAGCATAATTTACCCCCTTCTGTGCCAAAGTTAGATTTAAACTTGAGTAGTGAAGATCATCCTTCCTCGTAGTGTTGTAGCCATGTACACTTCTATTACTTTTGAATTCGTTCGGATTGTTAATAACAAGTGTATATATATATATATTCTGAGGCTACAGTGAAGATCTCTAGCTCTTTAAATAAGTGTCTGCAGGATGATCTTGGATGAGCTCCAGCAATTATTGTGATTACACGCTTTTGTGCAATGAACACTCTTTTACTCAATGATGAGTTACCCCAGAATATGATGCCATACGAAAGCAGAGAATCAAAATAGGCGTGGTAAGCTAATTTACTCAGAAATAATGGCTCTGAGCACTATGGGACTTAACATCTATGGTCATCAGTCCCCTAGAACTTAGAACTACTTAAACCTTACTAACCTAAGGACAACACACAACACCCAGCCATCACGACGCAGAGAAAATCCCTGACCCGCCGGGAATCGAACCCGGGAACCCGGGCGAGGGGAAGCGAGAACGCTACCGCACGACCAATTGACTGAGATGTATATCGCCAAAATTTGCAATGACCCTAATAGCATAAGTGGCTGAACTCAAACGTTTCAGCAGATCCTCATTGTGTTTTTTCCAGTTCAACCCCTCATCAATGCATACACCTAGAAATTTTGAATATTCTACCTTAGCTACTGATTTCTGATCGAAGTCTATATTTATTAATGGTGTCATTCCATTTACTGTGTGGAACTGTATATATTGTGTTTTGTCAAAGTTAAATGAGAACCGATTTACAGAGAACCACTTAATGATTTTCTGAAAAACATCGTTTGCAATTTCACCAGTTAATTCTTGTCTGTCGGGTGTGATAGCTATACTTGTATCATCGGCAAAAAGTACCATCTTTGCATCTTCGTGAATATAGAATGGCAAGTCATTAATATATATGAAGAACAGCTGAGGACCCAAGACCGAACCTTGCGGCACTCCATTCTTGACTGATCCCCAGTTTGAGAAATACCAGTTTTTAGCATATTATGTGAACTGTTTATTTCAACTTTGTGCACTCTTCCAGTTAGGTATGATTTAACCATTTGAGCACTGTCCCATTCATGCCACAGTACCTGAGCTTATCTAGAAGTATTCCATGATTTACACAATCAAAAGCCTTTGATAGATTACAAAAAATCCCAACGGGAGATCCGGTTACTCAGAGCATTTAATATTTCATTATTGAAAGTATATATAGCAGATGAAAGAGATGCCGTACGTTAGAACTGTAATTAGCTGCAGCTACACGAAAACATCAGCACGTTTTCGTGTGTAGCAGAGGCGTTGCGGAGTGGTTTGCGCCCTCCGCGAGAGCAATACCGGACAGGCCGGCAGCTGGCGGGTGTGAGGGGGTGTTGCCGGACCAGGCGGCAAGTGCAGGCGTCCGTCGTCGGTGGGCGGTGGGCACAGCGTGGGCTCTGTGCAGCCAGACAAGGGCCGCCTGTGTGGCGGCCGCACCAGCTGGACAGCTCTACCCCGCCCTCTCCCAGTCTGGTACAGTATCAGTCACAGTCGGAGCCATTCTCAGATGAAAGGTGTACTCACTGAACAGCACACATGGAATGATCATCTAGCCATTACTTTAATAATAGTAATAACAGTAACAAGTTCCCAGAAAATTTACAGGTGTTCAACGAAACACGAAAGACAACAGCAAACATTTTAGACAATCCAAGAGGAAATACCTGAAGGAACAGCTAGACTCTGTAGAGAACAACTTCCGCAACTACAACGTAAGGGACTTCTACAGAACGTTTGCAGAGCACATCCGAGGATACACACCACCGAACCTTTGCTTTAGAAATAGTGACGGAAAATTGGCACTGACGGATAAGTAGAACTGCAAGGTGCTGGCACAGTACTTCTCAGAAACAATAATAATATCTTGGAACTCTTCCTTTTGGTCCGTGTTTGCATAGAAAAACAATAATGTCACAAATTGAGTCCGCCTTGATGAAAAACACCGTGTTATTTGTTTATTTCTTAATTATCCCAAACTAGTTTCGGCGACAAATATCACCACCATCAGTTTTTTTTTAAATCTAAAACATTCAGAAAATGGTATGGTTGTACAAACACAGTAAAACATTGTTACATTTTTACAAATCGTCTTTTGAAATATAGTTTTATACTGATACTTCTATACAACCTTATTTATTGTATGCCACAGCATGTTTTAAGCTATTATTGGCGCTGTTTGTGACATATTTTCTGTGCTGTTTTTTTCTGTTGCTATCTTTTTACTTAGCGAACATCATGTCATCTTCAACCACGTGAGCGGCTGTTAGTAAACAAATACTCTAAGGCGAACTTCGTATGTCAGCAGTATATGCTTGGGGTTGTGGTAGTGTTGCGGAAACCAGTTATTTTGGTGTGTATTTAGCTGTCGCTTAGCTATTCGTGTACTCACATTCGTTGGATGGTGAGTGGCTGCTTTTTACACAGAAAAACAAAATGCGGCGGGGCACGTTACCTTTTTACCGCCCTGCCAGCGTCCAGCAATGTTCATTTTTCTAGCTAAAAGCTGTAGTAGAAAATACTAGACCACTACTGTCTATTGCAGGTCGCAACATACATTGAATTGTCCAGTAAATGGGATGTGGATAGCTACTGAAATAAAGGTTTTAATTTGGCAACGTAAATTTTCAGGTGTATTTTTACGATAGAGATCACAGTTAATAATGCCAATTCCATCCATACTAAGTGGCAACACAATGTAAAGTTCACACGCACACCACACTCAAACACGTAGCCAGTTTATGGTATTTACACCCGTTACGGAAGTTAATAGAGTTCACCGGATCGTTTAGTTATGAAAATGCTCGCTCAAATGTTGTGCACTCTCCTCTACACGTAATACCTGTTCCAGTCTTAGATCGCACAACACGCCATGCGGTTGTAACTAACAGTCAAAAGCAATAATTTTGATATTCCGTTCGAAATACTGCACGACTTCCACTATACCGTTCGCTTAAATACACTTTGTGCTACTTCGCGAACTCGTAATTAGCATTTTTCTGTGATTTCACAGTACTTTCGTCGGAGCTCCTTAAATGAGATGTTACTCGTTCGAACCCTCAGCCCCGACCCCCCTAGATCACACCAAAGGCTTTGTTCCCAGCATAGATTGGTGCGAGCCTGCATTTTACTGATTGGCTGATAGCACAAACAGCAAATGAGGTTGCAGTATTATCCCGCGCCTTACTTCAGTGACCAATCATACTAAAACATTTCTTTCTATGGCCATTTCTAAATAAGTAAATTTAGAAAAGTGTCAAATATAAAATTACTCCGTCTGAAGTTACCGATTAATTTGTGTTCTACTCACGATTTATTAGTACCATAAACTGATTGCACATTTAATTATAGTAAATCCCCTGTATAGTTTAACTGGTACATCGCGAATAAACAAAACAATTTTCATTTACTTCTGTTCTTCTTCACTCACACTGCTAATTACTACACATATAAAACTATTATAATTATGCAAATACATCAAATATTAATCACACATAACTTTACAACATTGTTTTGACTACGACTGCTAGCACTCTCCGTCAACTGCTGACCTCTGCCGCCTACTAGTACAACTACGTGCAGCTCTGTAACTCACGTCCATGTCAGCTGGTGACATCTGTCGATGACTCAGGCCTATAACGATATCGTCCTAACAAGTGACAGGAACGATGGGAAGGCGCTACGCCTCAAAAACTGTAGCACTTTGTTTTCTGATCCAGAATGTTACGCCATCCTGCTGTTCGCGTGTGTCGCGAGAGGCGTATCGTAAGTGGCGAGAAAGGCTGATGATGGTGATATTTGTCGCCGAAACTAGTTTGGGACAATTAAGAAATAAACAAATAACATGGTGTTTTGCATCAAGGCGGACTCAGTTTGTGATATTACTGTACTTCTCAGAACTTGTCAATTGCCCAGAACCCACATAGATATTCCCAGATGAAGAATCTACAGACAGACACACAGACTCACTACCCCCGACACAAGAGGAATTCCACAGGCACACCCTCAGCCTCAAAAACAACAGGACAACTGGTGAAGACGGCATAGTGGCCGCAATACTGAAAAACATCGGACCAAACTCACTCAAATTACTCACAGAGATCATCACAGACATATGAACGTCAGAAAAGTTGCCAGACGACTGGAAATGCGCACTGATCCACTATTTGCACAAAAAGGGTGACCCCACAGATGTGAACAGTTGCAGGGGCATCTCACTAACACAAGTCACATTCGAGGTACACTCAGCGTGCCTACTCAAAAGAACACAGAACCAACTGGAACATAAGATCGGCGGGTATGAGGCGGGCTACCGCCCTGTTCGCTCCTGTGCAGAACAAATCTTCAGTCTGTAGACTACCCTGAAAATCAAAGCCCTCAGGAACAGTCCAGTTATATGCACCTTCGTTCACTTCAAGAAGGCATATGACTCCATCGACCACCAGTCATTGTTCAACATTCTACATGAACGTTTGGACGGTAAGACACTGATACTGATCAGACACTTGACAGACACGACGTCTAAGGTGAAGTTCAAGGGGGAAATCTCCGAAACCTTTGAGATCAAGACAGGTGTTCGCCAAGGTGACGGGCTCTCACCGCTCCTCTTCAACCTAGTTCTGGATAAGGTCATCAAGGAATGGCAGAAAGAGCTGCAAATACAAGGCCATTGGAAGCTAGTGCGATTTGGACGACCCAAGGACAAGCTGGAGATCGACTGTCTAGCCTTCGCAGACGATCTGGCACTACTCACAGATAACGAAACTACTGCAATCAGACAGACAGTACTCAAAGAGTGCGCAGAAAAAGTAGGGCTACAGATTTCCTTTCAGAAAACAGTTCTTCTGCACGAAATTAAACGTCCCAAGTTTGAACATAGAGTTTGGCAAGATCAACAGGGTCAAACACTTTAAGTACCTAGGTGAAGTGCTCGACCCGACAGGAAAGGAGAAAATTGTCCAGAACATTAGGTTATTGAAAATGAAGAGAGCGTTATACAAAACACAGGATATTTACAACAAGAAATGTCTGTCCACGTGCACCAAAATTCGTCACAACACTGTAATCATACCTGAGGCGCTATATGCTAGTGCGACACTGATGTTACACACAAAGGCAGACCTTGAGAACATTCTCACAGAGGAAAGAAAAATCATTTGGAAAATTATTGCGCTAAACCTTACGGACGAGGGACATAGGCTTCACTACAGAGACACCACAGAGAAGGTCTCTAACATCGCAGCGGACATTAGATAGAGGCGAATAAAATTTTATGGACACACAAGCAGACTCCCACAGGCCAGACTCACCAACAGAATCCTAAGTTACATCCAGAAACTCAAGACAACTACATCTTCGATGACACAAGTCAAAATTGATCTGGAAAGAGCTCAGATAGATTCAGCGGACGTCATGGCCAAAGGTGTCTGTGGACACAAGGTGTACAAGTGGAAAGTGATGGATAAAAGGCCTGAAACGTGTGTAATAATAATAGTAATAATAATAAAGTGTGATTTCGTGGTGATGATACAAACTTTCAGGTATGATGTAGAAAGGTAAATGTATCCATTTGAGGTAAGGGACCAACTCTAAAATTATTAGCGAAAATCGTTCCCATACCTCTGTACCCCTGACCATGGAATAAGTGTTCCGGTACTGTTGTTGCTGAGAGTGTAGGCTGAGCAACTTTTAGCGTTGGTAGTATGGACTGAAGAAAAAAATGTCAAGTAATCTTGCCTCTAAAATGCATACCTTAAGGGCTGTGGGAGCTTGTTTGTCTTCGCTACTGTGAAACTCATCTTTTTACTGAAGAAGTGCCCATAGCTCTTGAAATATGCATTTCAGCAGCCCTAATTTACCGAACATTTTGCCTTGTTCTTGTCCATGTTACCACCTCCACAAATACGGAAACCAAATACCTTGCCGCTGTCCAGATGTAGATTTTTCAGTGATTTTTCTAAAACGCTTAAGGCAAATGCCGGGCTTGTTCCATCAGGACAGGCCACGGCCTATTCCCTACAGCGCCCGCATCTCGTGGTCGTGCGGTCGCGTTCTCACTTCCCGCGCCCGGGTTCCCGGGTTCGATTCCCGGCGGGGTCAGGGATTT
Organism: Schistocerca gregaria; assembly: GCF_023897955.1. Lineage (NCBI taxonomy): Eukaryota > Metazoa > Arthropoda > Insecta > Orthoptera > Acrididae > Schistocerca > Schistocerca gregaria. The sequence continues at coordinate 859,053,550 of NC_064920.1, forward strand.
TCTCTGCCTCGTGATGGCTGGGTGTTGTGTGTTGTCCTTAGGTTAGTTAGGTTTAAGTAGTTCTCAGTTCTAGGGGACTGATGACCATAGATGTTAAGTCCCATAGTGCTCAGAGCCATTTGAACCATTTGAACTCCCTACACCATCTTTCCCCAATCCAGGGCTAATGCTTCGTCTCTCTAATGCTGTAGCCATCGGTTGGACATTATAGAGCAATTTTACATACAAGTAACTATCGCATAGTGCCATGAATGACAAGAATTAAAAAATAACGCAGAAACGCTAATTGCATATTGGATTAATGTCTCGAATGTAAAACAGCCCACAGTTGCTCTAAATTATGTTTATTTTAAACCTTGAGCATGGTTTCTGCTATAATAATATTGCCTTCTTCAGAAGTCATACACACTAATAAATGAAAAATGTCTTAGCCCAGCGGCTGCGTCAAGACCAATAAAATAACTTCACCAGACATCAGCCTGTTTCGAACATAAGTAAAATTACATATGGCACCGTATGTCCTATGTCCTCCGCCACTACCTCTGTTATACAGAGATAGTGGCTGAGGATATAGGGTGATGTCTGGTGAAGTTATTTTATTGGACTTGACGCAGCCGCTGGGCTAAGACATTTTTCATTTATTAGGCTATATCATTATAGCAGAAACCATGCTCAAGGTTTAAAATAAACATAATTTAGTGCAACTGTAGGCTGCTTTTCATTCGAGACAATTTCGTAACAGTTGCTGTTGTCGCTGCCATGATGAAAATAATGCAATACTGATCTCATAACTCGATCACATCTATGTTCTGAAAGGAGATTACAAAACGACGTGATCCGGTTTGAACACCTGAAACGAATTTTAGGTAGAACTCTGAGAAACAGGAGAGCATAAAAAAGTGAGAGCGACTGCAAGATCTTTGCAAAAACTGAAGTACTGCAACCCTCATACTGGATATCACACTTGCCAATGGGTGTAAGTGGTCAGTCTAGATAGCAAAATAATATTCTGTGGTGATCAGGAAACTCGGGGGATAGCCATCGTTTTTAATGTTTTTATTTTTATGTATTTATTTATTTATTTTTGGGAATGTAGGACCATTAATTTTCAGTAAAAACTGCAACACTATCTATAGGTTCATCGTGTGACACGAGCACGTATTCGTTATGACATGGAAGCAGACACCCTTCTAGTGCCATCGTAAACAACGTTTTGTTATGCTTGAAAGACAGAATGCTGGCTAAATGATGGTGTGGAAGTACACATCTTCCCATCGAACGCTATACATGCTCTATGGGTGTTAAATGAGGGGACAGGGCAAGCTACTCAGGATACGTCAATTCCTTAACGTTTAGTGGTGCGAACTGCATTGTGGGGTTGTGCATGATACTGGTGAAATATACCATTTGGTATTCTGGTCATGAAGAGTTACGACAGCAGGATTTATCACTCCTGCCACATACAGACGAGCCTTACAGCGTTCCTTCGGCAATAACAAATCATCACTTTTTCTGTTTCCCGTCGTTCCTTAGTTGCTTCAAAAATCGTAGAGGTATGTTCCATCTATGCAAGTAATTGAAGGCAGTTTGTTTATTGCCATAAATGTTTCGCTTCTTTTCTTTGTGAAGCATCTTCAGTGGCAATTTTCGGCGCTGTTAGCCCATGAGAATGGTCCTGGATATGTGTTCATTACTCTCCATGCTCCAGTTGACCGATTTCCGGCGTTCTTTCACCCACATTCGTTTCAACACGTGCCTTACATCACTTGCACTTAACATTTTGTGTTTTACACGTTGAACACAAAATGTTAAGTACAAGTGCAACAACCCCGGAAGTCGACCAATTTGAGACTAATGGAGACTAATGAACACATCTCCAGGATCACACACATGGACTAACAGAGCCGGAAATCACCCCGCTGAAGATGCTTCACAGATAAAACAAGCGAAACGCGTATGGCAACAAACAAACTGCGTTCAATTAGTAGCATACACGGAACATATATATATATATATATATATATATATATATATATATATATATATATATATATATGAATAACAAACCAGTTCTCTTGTCATATCCAATAACTCTCCACACTATGATTCCACGGCTTGGAGAGAAATGGGTCTCCAAAATAGCTGCTTTCTGTGATCTTCCGACAAGTCGCTTACGGACTGGCGTTGATCCGATTGCCACAAAGAGAAGCAAGACTCGTCACAGGGCGTGGCACAGTGCTGCTCACAAGCAAATGGTTCAAATGGCTCTAATCACTATAGGACTTAACATCTGAGGTTCAAAAATGGTTCAAATGGCTCTAATCACTATGGGACTTCACATCTGAGGTTCAAAAATGGTTCAAATGGCTCTAATCACTATGGGACTTCACATCTGAGGTTCAAAAATGGTTCAAATGGCTCTAATCACGATGGTGCTTCAAATCTGAGGTTCAAAAATGGTTCATATGACTCTGAGCACTATGGGACTTCACATCTGAGGTTCAAAAATGGTTCATATGACTCTGAGCACTATGGGACTTAACTGCTGAGGTCATCAGTCCCCTAGAACTTAGAACTACTTAAACCTATCTAACCTAAGGACAGCACACACATCCATACCAGAGGCAGGATTCGAACCTGCGTCTGTAGCGGTCTCGCGGTTCCAGACTGTAGCGCCTCGAACTGTTGGGCCACACCTGCCGGCTAACAACTGAGGTCATCAGTCCGCTAGACTTAGAACTAATTAAACGTAACTAACCTAAGGGCATCACATACATCCATGCCAGAGGCAGGATTCGAACCTGCGAGCGTAGCAGCTGCGCGATTCCGGACTGAAGCGCTTAGAACCGCTCGGCCACAACGGCCGGCTTGCTCACAACCGGTATCCCAGTTCACGGCGTCTACGTCTCTTTTATATGTGGCGTCGCATCAACGGTAAACGTTGCATGGCAACTCGAGATCTTAACCGAGTTTCAGGTAATATGTGGGTGGTGGCTCTCTGTAACCTCTGTCGGGTTCTGGGCTGTGGTCGTCGATCTATTCACCAGTCTAAGAATCCTACGGTGTTTTCGTGTTGTGATCCTTCTAGAACGACTGTCACACTGGTGTCCTGAGAGCTGCCTGTTAGATCCTTCGTCGTGACGGTCCCACGTCCGTAATGGCATTGATTATGTGGCGATGAAATTCACTTCCACGTTCTTGGACTCGCTATGTTGCGATCTGTATGTGAAAAATTCCAGTAATATTAGACACAGCGAATAGCGACCATGTACTCACGCCATTCCTGTAGCAGTGGTTTTTTTCTCTGTTAAGTACTAGAGATCAACTCGCGTAAAGATGAAATTTTAATCAACGTATCGTTCGTAGCCCATAAGCATGCAAATACTGCAGTATCAGTTTGGTAGCGTTTGAGAAACGTTTTCATGCTGTATCACTCCCAATTTCCGTCAGTGTATTTTCCGTAGTGACTACAAAGGCAAGAAGAGTGATTGAAAATGTTCAAATGTGTGAAATCTTATGGGCCTTAACTGCTAAGGTCATCAGTCCCTAAGCTTACACACTACTTAACCTGAACTATCCTAAGGACAAACACACACACCCATGCCCGAGGGAGGACTCGAACGTCCGCCGGGATCAGTCGCACAGTTGATGAATGCAGCGCCTGAGACCGCTCGGCTAATCCCGCGCGGCAAGGAAAGTGGTATTACGGGTTACGCAGAAACATACAATCGCTTTTACCCTATTACTCGTCGTCTTACGAGCAGGACAAGGGAGAGAAAAGCAGACTGGCAGCTGGGAGCCGCCACGCTCTGTAATGTGGCTACAGATATTGCAATGTTTTTAATTTTTATTTTTTATTCTTTCGTGCTGATGACAGAGGTTACACACTTTGCAGCCATAGCTTTCGTTGTTGAGTCAGCCCATTCATTTGTAGACAGGTAGAAAGAATGTTTGTTTTCTTACTGGTGCGTACATACGTAGTTGGGGAAATGCAGCCAGCTGTGGAAATAACCCGGCTCGACAGTTCGCCGTACCGCTCTGTGTATACGGATGTACTCCGCAGCCAGAGAGCAGAGCATTTACTGCTGCTGCCCATCTGGGTGTTAGGCGCGCGTGCCGTGTCGCGTCTTTTTTTCGGCCGCCCGGCACACTGTTTTTCTGTTAGCCTGCTCGCAGCTGGTCGTAGCGTAGGCAGCAGCAGCAGCTTATTATGGTCCTCGCCGTAAATCACGAGAGGCGCTCGTGCCCCCGTGCCTCGACACGCGTCACTCACACCTTGCTGCCAGAGGCGCCAGCCAGGCACCGCGCTGTCCTGGCGTATGTCAGCAGCTGCGAACCACGTCCCCGCGTTTCCGCCTAATTGGCGCATGCAGCGCTGTATCTCTAAGGGCAATGACCCCAGTTCCCGGTTGTAAGTGAGATTTGTTCTAAACTGTCCAGTGACATTAATGCGACGACTGCTTATCTAGAAGTGGCCACCCACGGACGCCAAGTGGCAGCACCAGCGGAGGGTATACAAAGCGTTTCGGGGAGACGCGGACAACAGTGCAGTCGTTGTCGTATGGCGGGAACGGTGTGATTTATCTGGCGTCCAAGGGGGCATGAGCATTGTCTTTCGGGCCAACGGTGGAAGCTGTTCCGAAACATTTAAGTTTCTAAACTGTTCGCATCCCGCCGTGGTTAACGTATACCTTGCTTGGCGAAACGGCGCTATCCAAAACTGACACCGAGGCACCATGGGCATAGATAACAGAATGAATGACGATGGCAGAGTTCTGTACGGTCGAATAGACGTGCAGCTGTTGAGCATCTTCGGACTCCCCAGATGAACCAAGAGGCTAACCAATGGTGCCTCATCAACGACCATTCGGCCTGCTTGGTACACACGGGCCTCGGCAGCATGCTCCTAGTTCATGCACCTATGCTGACGGCTGCTATCGGCAACGACGGCTGGAATTTGTACACCAGTACCGGAGCTGGACGTCCGCTGTGTAGTAACATTCAGATGAATCACGTTCGCCGGCCGGGGTGGCCGCGCGGTTCTAGGCGCTACAGTCTGGAACTGCGCGACCGCTACGGTCACAGGTTCGAATCCTGCCTCGGGTATGGATGTGTGTGAAGTCCTTAGGTCAGTTAGGTTTAAGTAGTTCTAAGTTCTAGCGGACTGATGACCTCAGAAGTTTAGGGTTGGGTTGGGGAAGGACGGGGAAGGAAGTCGGCCGTGCCCTTTTAAAGGAAAACCTAAATCAGGATGGCCGGACGCGGGATTGCACCGTCGTCCTCCCGAATGCGAGTCCACCGTCTAACCACTGCGCCATCTCGCTCGGTCAGAAGTTAAGGCCCGTAGTGCTCAGAGCCATTTGATCCATTTTTTTAATCACGTTTTATGCTCCATCGAACAGATAGCTGTTGACTTGAACGGCGTGAAACGTCCGAAAACCAACACCCTGTGACGGTCGGGGTGGCCGAGCGGTTCTAGACGCTACAGTCTGGAACCGCATGACCGCTACGCTCGCAGGTTCGAATCCTGCCTCGGGCATGGATGTGTGCGATGTCCTTAGTTAGGTTTAAGTAGTTCTCAGCTCTAGGGGACTGATGACCTCAGAAGTTAAGTCCCAAAGTGCTCACAGCCATTTGCACCAACACCCTGCAACAAGCACCGAACGGGTCCAGATCGGAAGTGGGAGGCTTCGTTCTGGGAAATGTTCTCAGGACATTCCCTGAGTGATCACGTCATAATGGAAGGCGCAGTGGATCAGCTTAAGAATGCATGTATCCTCGGCGACCATTTTCAGCTAGTTTTTCGTCGGCACAATTGCATCTGCCAGCAGGAAAATGCAGTGTATCAAAGAGCTCGCAGTGTGGTCCGAACAGCACTAGGGTGAGTTGACGTACTCTCTTGGCCACCGAACGCCCCGAATTGAGACCCATGGGTCTTCAACCGAGAAATGTAGAGCAGCTGCGTAAGGCGCTGGAGTCGGCATGGCTCCATGACCTTGCAGAACATAACTGATTCTCTTCCTGCACGTCTCGCAGTGGTCCGCGCTGCAAAAGGTGATTCTTCAGGCTTTTCACCGGATCGTGTAGGCCAGCGTTCCTCAATCGTATGATATGTGGTACGCTTTTTAATGTCCACGTGGTTTTGATTCAACAATGTGTGAGTGGATTATTTGCAACGAAATGAGAATTATTTTAAATAATATTTATTTTCTTCATAAATAAATTTCGAAATTAACCAAAAAGTTCTCAGAGTAAACAATCTTCCATATCCGCATCCACTGACGCCTGTGGGCTGAGGATGGCACGGCGGCCGGTCGGTACCGTTGGGCTTTCATGGCCTTTTCGGGAGGAGTTTTTTTTTTTTTTTTTAGTTTCTAATCAAACAATACTTGCTCGTGTAAATTTGAATGGATGAAAGCTGATTTCTCATTACAGGTCCGGCATCAAGTCTGTTGCAGTATTTATTTTCTGTTGACACCTAAGGCGAGAAGCTATATATATGAGGGCCCCTCGCACACAGTAAATCGCACGCGTGCGAAGCGAGTTGCAGAGAGTGTTTGCACGGTGCGTCGGTTCATATCGGCTCAATTCGCTTCAACTCGTCTTGCATGGTGAATCCGCCGTGCGTTGATAGACGGCTTACTCAACACCGGAATAGATAAGCGTAATACCACAATAATGGAACAACATGCTCCGAGAAGAGCATTAAAACTTTCGGCCAAGAAGACATACACACATTTACACAAGCATGCACACCTCACGCACACAAGACCACTACCACTAGGAGCTCCGACCGGAGACGGGAAAGAAGCATGAGTGAGTTATGGATCGACTACAGCATATTTTAAAGAAGTGTGATTTATTCTGTTGCTTAGCTTTACTTTCCTCATTACTTTCCTCTCAGGCGGAGATCAACATTGTTCCCAAGAATCGTGACCTCCGAGAAAATGATCATGAGTTTGTTTCCACGGTATTTGCTCCGAGAAAAATGGCGCTGGTCCGGTTCTCAGGAAGAGCGCTTTCAAAACCTTCTAAATCACTTGACCTGAAGGGGGGTGGTTCCATACGCAGACCATCGGTTCTGCGCCCCACTACCCTTCAACTTAGCAAACACTGAGTGTCTGGGGACGACGATTTCGAAGAGACTGTCTTTCTTCCAGTGTTGTAGTTACAGCGCTAGAAGCTGTTGGATGAATTTTTTTGTCATTTATTAGTGCTAGAACCGTCAAGCTCGGGCAAAAATTTCCCATACATTTTTCTCTTGTTGAAAATAAAAGAAACATATCCTTCTGTGTTCATGGGCCTTTTTTAAAGTCCGTTAACATTGGAAAATGCACTGATTCGTGGCATAATGTAGGTAGAGTGGTAAAAATTGACACAAGGGCCATGAAAAGTCATGGGATTTTATTGAAAGCAAAGACGAGTGGAAAAAGTGGCCAACAGATGTCGCTGGAGGGCAACACGTCAGCGACGCTAAGTAAGAATCGTGTAACACTTGCTGGAAGGTATGACTTTTGTGCACATCGTTTGATGAGAATGGTGTGCCGGGTAGCCACGTCCGCCATGCTTGGCGTCCCAATCTGTGTGATTATTGGTTGCAAGTTTACTGTGGTCTTCTGACGTCATTAGGGATGCTACAAGACGATATCCGATAGCAATTTCTCACCTTGCATGCTTATATGCTGTACAGTGCTGTTCACAGAATTGCCCCTCGAATACAAGTATTGTTGATGTATGACGGCCGAGACGTGACATATGTTTTAAAGAACATCCTTTTTGTTGAGAATCAATTGTTATGCTAGCGATTGCTTCCGTGCAATATGAAGCGACCGTTTTTAGTTTCAATAACACCTCATGTCATTTCAAGCATGTGTGTCAATTTTTACATCTCTCCGCGCTACTGCTACGGTCGGAGGTTAGAATCCTGCCTCGGGCATGGAAGTGTGTACTGTCCTTAGGTTAGTTAGGTTTAAGTAGTTCTAAGTCTATGGGACTGATGACCTCATATGTTAAGTCCCATAGTGCTCAGAGCCATTTGAACCATTTTTACCTCTCTTTTATACATTATTCCGTGAAGTACTGAATTTTCAAATGTTAACTATATTGTAGAGTTATATAGTTGAAATTTTAAAAATTGGAAATTGAAAAAAGCAACTTTTATACTCGAGAGAGCATATTTTGCTTTGGACTGGTATATGCTGCGTCCATAATTCAAATTGTGTCTAAATTTAATTTGGCAACCTTGGCAGGCAGTAACTGCAGTAACTGATTTATAAAAGTGCTGTTTCGTCAAGTAAATGTATGGCTACTTCTTTATTACCTTTATGTATTATCTACATTTGTTTATTCTTATTCACAAAGTCCTCTGGACCTGGATTATGTCGCCATCTATGTAATCATTGACAATTAACCATTTTGTGTGCACGGGATAAATGTCATCCGTAAATGACAGTGTTCTCTCCATTTTCAGTATTGCGTAACCTTTATTTGTGGTAGTGTTTTTATTTATGTTTTTGAAACATGTCTGATGTCCTTAGGGTAGTTAAGTTTAAGTAGTTCTGAGTTCTAGGGGACTGATGACCTCAGATTTTAAGTCCCATAGTGCTCAGAGCCTTTTGAAACTTCTTCACGGACTAAACTGTATTATTAAGTTATTAGATCAAAGAGTAAACTGATATATTGGGCAGCCCGTGGACTCTTCATGTTTCTAGTTTATATAAACTTTCATTGGCCAAGTTTTGACTGCTATTGCTTGCTACACCTTTTATTACAAAAAAAACTGTATATTAACTTATTTTGCTCTTGGTTCGTGCTCCATGTTACTTAAACTGGCTTGGTGCTGCTAGGGTTAAAGAGTGTACAGTATGCTGCAGATCGTACACTATCCACATAAACTGCAATGCCAGGTTCAAATGGCTCTGAGCAGTATGGGACTCAACTTCTGAGGTCATTAGTCCCCTAGAACTTAGAACTAGTTAAACCTAACTAACCTAAAGACATCACACACATCCATGCCCGAGGCAGGATTCGAACCTGTGACCGTAGCGGTCTCGCGGTTCCAGACTGCAGCGCCTAGAATCGCACGGCCACTTCGGCCGGCTGCAATGCCAGGGGAAGAGGAGGGTTACTTTATGCCCACCGTTCGAAAATGTTGAAATCTGGTTATGTACTTCATACTTTAAAATTCTGAAAAAATATTTATTTTTAAAATCATTTCTTATACCAAATTCCGTAGCTGTTTTGAGTTTTTCGGTAAAACGAAACCAAAAACCGTAAGTCTTTAGTACTGAATGTGACTTCAAGTCATCTTCATATTATCATCTTCAAGACCTTTGTTACACATCTGCATGTCTAAAATGTATGTTGTGAACAAAACTCAGCGACAGTCAACTAAATACATATTTTTTAATTTTTTTGTGGTGGTCATAATGTACCCCTCCATACTGTGTTGGTAGTGCTAAGATTGTGCTAAAATATATTTACTGGTTCAGGACTCTTCTTGTACATCAGTAGGTGTTTAAAAAAGAAGTTGTTAGTAAAATTTAAGAACAATTAATCAAATTTCTTTGCTTTGTTTTTAAAAAATTGTTTTGGTGGGCGTAAGGCCGCCCCCTCCCTTTCCAGCTAGTACGCTTTATGGAAAATGCATTTTTGTTGCTAGGGTTAATGCATCTTGTTTCTGCTACTCGAAATGTGAAGGTTTCAGTGTGCTGCAGTGAATCGCAGTACGATTCGTCCACATGTTCAACTGCTGTGTGAAAGATGTGAAGCCAACCTCAAGCCTCGCACTAGTTATGCATGACGTATTGTGAGTGGACACACGCGGCCCATGTTATCGTGCGCTGCCTTGGCGTCACTATCTCTGGCGCTTTCGACCCGTGACACATCGTGACCCCATTTTTGCGTATATTTAACGCTTGTGCATATGCTAAGATAGGGCAGCAAACCCCATTTGTCTCCTTCAATTATCTGTCTCCAACTTCTGCATGCATAAAGTAAGTCACATGATCACCTGTTTTGCGTGTTCTGATATCTCAATGACAGAACACGCAAAACAGTTTTATCAGAATAAATACAGGTGTAATCCGTACACACACCGAAATACCGAGACGCCAAAAGTATTACTGGACGAAACGAAACTTAGGCAAGGCCGAGCGGGAACTGATATGATCACGTGACTAGTAGATCTAGCTGCCATATTCACTTGCAAAGTAGTAAGCTTGTTCCATCGCAGCGACTGCAGAAAATGCCATCGCGGCCAGGCACGAGAGGTGTTAGCGTCGATAAATTGATTGAAGATGAGAGAGATTATTTTGCTATGGCGTGTATTAGGAACTGCTTGGTTGCTAATGCCATCAGGCAGCGCACGCTGTTCAGAAGAAACATGATGACAACTGCCCTCCGCGACAATGGAAAAAGTATCGGTGTGAAATGCTTGGGAATGAAACTAACTGTCCCATTATGTTTTACTTAAAAAATGGCTCTGAGCACTATGGGACCTAACTTCTGAGGTCATCTGTCCCCTAGACTTAGAACAGGAGGCAGGATTCGAACCTGCGACCGCAGCGGTCGGGCAGTTCCAGACTGTAGCGCCTAGAACCGCTCGGCCACTTCGGCCGGTTATATGTTACTGCCAAGTAACGTAGCTACATGAAACTCGGACCATACGTAGTAAGAACTACTACAGTACACTACAGAAGGTAACAGAGGAAAATAAGCTGTGATACGAACAAAAATAACGCTCTTATTCAAATGACGGTCTGCAGAACATCACGAAAGGTGGAACACTGTTCTTAATAGGGTGTGCGATCACCACCGACGCCAGTGAATGCTCTCCAACGTTCTCCCATGCTGGCCCCAAGGTTGGCTAGAAGTTCGTATTTTACCAGCCGATGTGGCCGAGCGGTTCCAGGCGCTTCAGTCCGGAACCGCGCATCTGCTACGGTCGCAGGTTCGAATCCTGCCTGGGGCATGGATGTGTGTGATGTCCTTAGGTTAGGTTTAAGTAGTCTAGGGGACTGATGACCTCAGATTTTAAGTCCCATAGTGCTCAGAGCCATTTGAACTAATTAGTTCTTATTTATAGGGTGATCCATTCCTCCACCAGGGTGGTTGATAACAGCGGGGATGGTCGTTGGTGAACTTTGACGTGTTGCAATACGTCTCTTCAATTCATCCGACACGTACTTCATCGGATTTAAGTTAGGGGAACGGGCAGGCCGGTCTATTCACCGAATATCCTCTCGTTCCAAGAGGTGCTCCACATGCGCAGTTCGATGCAGTCGCGTATTGTCATCCATAAAAATGAGCCTAATGCACTCCCTGGAAAACGTGGTGAAAGAGTTGAATGTGTCAATGTGGTCGACTGGTGAATGTGTCGTGGGTAAGGATTTGGAGGTCAGTTCGCCAGTGCAACATTATGCAGCTCCACATTAAGACCTTGGCCACCAAAACAACCACGCTCGTTAATTTTCCTTGGTCCATTACGTGTTCCCAATTCTCGCTGTAATCCACCCAGTAACTCTGTCGAAAGTGATCTTCGGGGTTAGATCTTTAAGAGAAAAGAGGCAGCCACAGTACTGGCTTCGTGTCCCACTATATTGTCTTTATCTTCCACTAAGATGTACTCAAGAACAACACACTTCGTTGAAAAGTTTGTTTTTCAGATCTGTCTCAGGCAGCTGTCAAAATGATGTGCCGTCACCTTATTCTTATCATGGTATTGGTTTTCTCCTAATAGTACGAGAGTGGCTGAAGTCAGGAAGAGAGGAATCAAGTGTTGGTAGGAAGACTGTACAGATGTTCCACATTACTACAGTCCTGGTACACCTATATGTATTTCTATACTGGGTATCTCGAACCTTTTTGGTCAAATTGAAACAGTTGATAGTGAACCAATGGTCGGAAATACCTATTTACTGTGTTTATGAACATAAACAGCATACACCCCGCAAAAACAACGTAACTCGTAGTAATTGTTCAAAGTGACGACCGGCAGTCTCAATCTACGAGTGGGAATGGTGCATCAAGTTACGCCGCACACTCTCAAAGATCCCTGATGTCTGTTGCAGCAAGAGACAGACAGCTTGAAGCCTAGCAATCAGATCTTCATCCGTTTCTACGGGGTCTCTCACGCCATCATCTTGGCATAAAAAATGGTTCAAATGGCTCTGACACTATGGGACTTAACATCTGCGGTCATGGGTCCCCTAGAACTTAGAACTACTTAAACCTAACTAATCTAAAGACATCACACACATTCATGCCCGAGGCAGGATTCGAACCTGCAACGGTAGCAGTCGCGCGGTTCGGGACTAAAGCGCGTAGAACCGCTCGCCCACAGCGGCCGGCTCATCTAGACATAACCCCTGAGGAAAAAGTCAAGAGGTGTGAGATCCGGCGATCGAGCTGTCCATGGGTCAGGACTTCTCTTTCAGTCCAACGATGAGTGTACTTGTTGTTTAGGTGCTCTCGGATATTAACGTTGAAGTGGGTCGGTGCACCGTCGTGTTGCAGTCCCCTCCTTTCGCGGACAACAAGGAAAACAGTTTCCAAGAACTGTGGCAGCAAATGTTAGAGGAACACCAGGTAACGTGGACCAGTCAAACGGAGAGGCTGCAAATAAGGAGCTACTATAAGGTGAACTTTTGAACCATGGGCGTCCATACGTTTTCGGAGAATCGTTGCTGGTGGTCACCGATGTGGGTGGCGTGGAAATAGCCCTTACTCCAGACATGGTTGAAGTACAAGTATTGAGGCTGGTGGTCGTTGCTTTAGGTGATATCTGACACTGGCCATCCATATTCTTTGACAGGGAATCATTGGTGGTGGCCACCGATGTCGGACTGGAACATCACTTAATTCAGTGCCACTTAAAATCGGCGGCTTGCGCTTTTCGACACCATCTTATACTTTATGCATGCCAATGCATTACAACTGACGTTCGATGTACGGCCCTGTATGGGATCTGTCGGTCCGCTTAACTCAATGATGTCCGTTACGCCTTGCGCTGTCCGAGCACTACTGCGAATTGTTGAAAGCACTACACAACGTCGTATTCATAAATGTCGCATACCTCACCCAAAAGGAGTACAGACGCCATAGCAGCTTAGCTACCTAGCAAATAGCCAAGTACCGCCACATATTGCACTCTTACAATATTTGTTGTAGAATCCAAGCATTTGATACGTCATGAGTACATTTTAGACGTAAAAATCTTAACCATCTCTGAGGAGCAGCGTATAGGTCAAGAAAACTGCAGAAACTGCTTCCCTAATTGATATATATGAAAACTTATTACACGTAAAAGTAACACTAGCGATTTAAGTCCATAACTGGAGTTTTGAGCCTACTCTTCTCAGGATATACAGGGTGATTCAAAAGGAATACCACAACTTTAAAAATGTGTGTTTAATGAAAGAAACATAATATAACCTTCTGTTATACATCATTACAAAGAGTATTTAAAAAGGTTTTTATTTCACTCTAAAACAAGTTTAGAGATGTTCAAATGGCCCCCTCCAGACACTCGAGCAATATCAACCCGATACTCCAACTCGTTCCACACTCTCTGTAGCATATCAGGCGTAACAGTTTGGATAGCTGCTGTTATTTCTTCAAATCATCAATGGTGGCTGGGAGAGGTGGCCGAAACACCATATCCTTAACATACCCCCATAAGAAAAAATCGCAGGGGGTAAGATCAGGGCTTCTTGGAGCCAGTGATGAAGTGCTCTGTCACGGGCTGCCTGGCGGCCGATCCATCGCCTCGGGTAGTTGACGTTCAGGTAGTTACGGACAGATAAGTGCCAATGTGGTGGCGCTCCATCCTGCTGAAATATGAATTGTTGTGCTTCTTGTTCGAGCTGAGGGAACAGCCAATTCTCTAACATCTCCAGATACTGTAGTCCAGTTACAGTAGCACCTTCGAAGAAAAAGGGACCAAAAACTTTATTGGCTGTTTAATACACCACCTATTAGGAGGTTTAACACCATACTTCGTTCGAAATGCACGCTGAACAACTGTCGTCGATTCACTTCTGCCGTACTCAATAACACAAAAAGCTAACTGTTGAGCGGTCGCCATCTTAGCATCAACTGACGCTGACGCCTAGTCAACAGCGCCTCAAGCGAACAAATGTACAACTAAATGAAACTTTATAGTTCCCTTAATTCGCCGACAGATAGTGCTTGGCTCTGCCTTTTGTCGTTGCAGAGTTTTAAATTCCTAAAGTTGTGGTATTCTTTTAGAATCACCCTGTATATAATCAGTTTACTGATTTACGCTTTTTTGAACTTTTTCATGTAGCATATTTTTCAAGAGGTAGCTAACAAGCTTATTTACAATGTTTTGAGAAAGGAATGATCTCGGCATTCGCATAATGTACTTCAGGAATTAGTACACAGCTCCAGCACCTTAGTGGCGTTTTGTGTTATTGGTTTGTGGTCGCGGACACGGAAGTGACACGGTGGTGTGGAGTGTCCGTAGCAGGCTCTCGGCCTTTCCGCGTTTTATCAGCTCGCTATCTCCTCGTTTTATCTCCCCTTCTCGTTGCTCCAGAAGGCTGCGCCGACTATTTCCAGCCGAGACAGCTTTACAGGCGCCGCCTCTCCTATACCAACGCCTCTGTGCTCGCCACGAAACGAGCGGACAGATGCACTCTGGATGTACTTGTGTGCTTAACTCAATGACATCCGTTACGCAATTTTTTGGCAATCAACCAAACATATTAAGTGCTGGTATTCGGCTTGTGTGCTTCTTTGTATTGCCAAAAGTGTCTCCCCGCAGATGCGCCACTGTCAGAAGGAAAGTGCTAGACGTACGAAAACCGTTACATCAGCGAAATGCAGGACTGCGGAGGATCGATAATTGGTGCAGGAACAGGCGGTTGATCCTGAATATCAGTAAATGTAATGCATTGCGCATAAATAGAAGAGTGCTCTATTACTCTTCAATTATGCTGTTGCGAAAAAATTTCTGGGCACGGTAACTGCTGTGAAATACGTCACATTATCCGTCCGGAGTGACCTAAGTCGAATAATAACATAAAACTAGTTTTAGGAAAAACAGGTGCCCGATTGTGATTCACTGGGAGAATCTTATGGATATAAAATTGTTCAATGAAAGAAGTGTCGTACAAAACATCGGTAAAACCGGCTCTTGTATGTTTTTCATCATCTTAGGCCATTACCTGTTAGGATGAAGTGAAATGATCGTATGGCAGTATTGATCGGAAGATCCATTTGGGATAATTCGTCTTTCTATCTGACGCGTCTTTGACGACTTGCGCGTCGTCGGAGATCAAATGATGACAACACGAATACCAAGTGCGCAAGCGGAGAAAATCTCCGATCTGGCCGTGAATCGAAACGGGGATCTCGGTGTTTAGAGACGGCGACACTAACCACTAAACTATGAGTTGCGTATACCAAGTAGCATTAATAGTCGAGATAGAAAAGATCCAACTAATATCTGCACGTTTCGTTACGGGAGTGTTGAGTCAACGAGAGAGAGTTTCGGAGAAGTTCAACGAACTCCAGTGAAAGATGCTGCGAGAGGGGCGTTCCCTATCACAGTGACGTCTGTTTTTGAAATTCTGGAATCGTACATTCCAAGAAAGTCGGGAATCGATATATCACTCACGAAATGACCTCATCGAGAAAATAAGAGAAATTAAAGCTCATACGGAGATTTGCCAATGTAAAACGAATGGGGCGGTGATGAAGGGGTTGGGGGGGGGGGGGGGAGAGATAGTACTATCTGAAGTATCCTCTGCCATGCACCGTTGAGTGATTTGTGGAATATACAACGAGATGTACTGTATCGTTCAAATTTAACGTCTGCGAACTATCGGTCATTTTGCATTTGTTTTATTTCTGTTCGATGTTCACTATATTGTACAGATTTTTACACTGACAAAATCAGAGCATTGATCCGAGCGATTGGAGTAATAGTGTCACATTTGAGAGCAACAGTTGAATACCTGGTTATAAACTAAATAGTGCAATAAAGCCACACAAAAAAGGCGTTTTGTTTGTAGACGAGTATTTGTGTGGCTTTTGTGGAGCGTGGCCAGTCCAACAGACTTGCAAGGAATATTGTTTGCATGCTCAGTCGGAAACCTTGCTTAGGTTTTTCCATTATTTCCCCAAGTTATATGAGGTCAATGCTGGTTTGCCTGGACTGCCGTAGGTGTTAAAGCGCCGGTTCCAGATCGGATCCCACCGGCTGTTTTACCACGAGGTTTGGCGTGCCGGGCAGTCTGGATGTGGCGTTCAGGCGGTTTCCCACATCCCACTAGGTGAATACCGGGATAGTATAAAGGTCCCGCCTCTGTTACACGATTCGCAAAAAACTCACTTTCACAAGAAGAATACTATATGCCGACAGTTTTTCACATGAATAACACTACGCGAAGACAGTTGGGGTACACAAATACCATTCCGGGTGGGGGGCAACGGAGTAGCGCCAGAAAGTGCATCGGCTCGCTCCTTAAATTAACCACGCCACATTCGTTACTTACCATGCCGATGCGGGACAGAAGCTCAAGAAAAAGAAGGTGTGAGGTAAACGCCGCAGTGGTTCCGTAACCAAAGCCACCGTCGATTTCCATCCTGAGCCTTGTCCAGATAAACTGGAGTTCTCTCTGTAATGACCACGGTGTTACGAGATATTGAGTTGTAGACTGCCGGCCGGTGTTGGCGTGCGGTTCCAGCCGCTTCAGTCTGGAACCGCGTGACCGCTACGGTCGCAAGTTCGAATCCTGCCTCGGGCATGGATGTGTGTGATGTCCTTAGGTTAGTTAGGTTTAATTAGTT
This sequence comes from Schistocerca gregaria, assembly GCF_023897955.1. Lineage (NCBI taxonomy): Eukaryota > Metazoa > Arthropoda > Insecta > Orthoptera > Acrididae > Schistocerca > Schistocerca gregaria. Next base: position 859,070,368 of record NC_064920.1, read on the forward strand.
CTACGTCCTAGGCGACTGATGACCTCAGAAGTTAAGTCGCATAGTGCTCAGAGCCATTTTTTGAATTCTAGACTATCTGTCTGCCTTTCAGAGAGTTCCTTCTGTCCAGTGTGTCGATGCAAACTTTTGGCAGATAATTCAGTTACTGTGACGATACTGGTGAAGCAGCATTAACAGCCGCGCGGAGTGTCCACACGGTTTGAGGCGCCATGTCACGGATTGCGCCGCTCTTCGCGCCGGAGATTCGAGTCCTCCCTCGGGCATTGGTATCTATATTGTTCTTAGCATAAGTTAGTTTACGTAGTGCGTAAGTCTAGAGACCGCTGACCTCAGCAGTTTGGTCCCTCAGCAATTCACACACACACGCAACATTAATAAATTTCGCTGCACTGGTGAACAATACACCCCGCAAAAACAACGTAGCTCGTGCATTACTAGCATTATTCTTCTTAGCGTAAACAAGCGAGTGTGTGACTTCCGAATAATTCGATGAAGGAATCAAGCGGCAGATGCACTATTGGTTGTGGTACTGGGCAAGCCTGCCCTTACGTATGTATTACCTAACCTATATTTTATTACCGTGATCTTAAGTTACTACTGTTGAGGCGTCCGTCCCTGGCCCCCATGCCTGTTGCGTCTTGGGTGTCCGCGCGCGTGTCGGAAGCTCCGTGGGCGAGCTGACGTATGAGTCCTGCTGGTGCTGGTAGGCGACCAGGTGTTCACTTTAATCGGTTGCGACAAGTCGGCATTACGGCGTCATTAGGAACACCTGGCAAGACGCACTGCGCTCGATATACCATGTTTTGCAACCGTATTTCATATGCATCTGCATGTGTTTTGCAACTGCTCCACACTTTACATTTGTCACGATGCTGGATTCTATATTTGTATACAGCCGTCGTCCGTAGTTTCCTCAAGAACTTCTTTCAAGAAAAGAATGTAGACAAAAAATCGAGTGTATGAACAAGGGCATCACAGGTGCGAAACGTGATCAGTAAAAGAAAAGTGTTCCGTACAATCAAATAAAAAAGGAGACAGGCAGGAATGGAAACTTGAACCAGTAATGATAACGGATCAATTGTAACGATTTTAGGTGAAAGTTGAGATTTTAGTTGTAATGTCTGAGAGGTATCTGAAGTGTAGAGGTTAGTTTGGATTCTACAAGTCTTCAGAAGCATCGTAGAGATTCTATGATTTCAAATGAAGTGTAAGTAGCTCGAGAAGCAATTATGATAAAAGCCGGTACAGTAATGGTTTTGTGAAGTATCCGACACCTGCGCATTTATAATCTAAGGTTTTGTTTTCTTGTGGGTAGGTGGGTCACGTATTAATCCAGAGAAATTATTTATTTTCATTAGAAAATTTATTTTCATTAGAATTCTAAAAATTTGTGACTAATAACGCAGCAGTTTAGTACACTTCATTAGAAGCTTACAAAAAAAGCACAGAATTTTACATAAGAATACTCCAGTTCATAAAATGTGTATTGTACTCGATGAGGGCGCAATATTCAGCTACTGAATGCATATGGTGAATTTTTTGTGAATTGTCAAAACCCGAAATAAGTAGTAAATTTTAGAAGAGAAATGTAATTTGTGTCCCAATATTTTTAAAAAACCACATTGTTCCAAAGAAAATGTCAGGTTTATAAAGCATTGTAATATTATTACTTATAAAAACAAATACGAGAAAATGTAGTTTGTGAAAAGTCTTGTAATACCTATCTATCAATTCTAATTGATTGATTAAATTCTTAAAAATCTGTGTGTGGAATAAATCAAATTTATTTTGAAATGTCTGGTTCAGCAGCTTGCCAACCCGAGGACCACAGAAGTATTTTTCAAGATTAGGCAAAACGTATTTACACAAGTTTATATGATGCTGCAGAATAGTAATATGACGTAGGCCAAAAATTTGGTGCTAATTTCATTTCGAAATTACAGCTGAAAATGCACGTCTTGCAATAACTGTCTAATTTTGCTTTTTCAGTGTATAAATTGTTCATATTTTACAATTGGTTGCTAACATTACACAGACGTTGCCTTAGACCGCGATGTAATAACAAGTAGTGAGAACATGTCTTTGAATGAAACGGTGCAGTTTGAGAAGAGAGTGTGTAATTGTTTTTAATTTTCTTCCAATGGCTTTAGTTTGTGAAGAGAGCTTCGGAACGGTGGACGCATTGTTGTGTTAAGGGCCGAGGGCCCACAGGACAGCCACCAGCGAGGGCCGTACACGTGCCACGATGTCAACAACGGCGACGTTCATTACGGGCCCAACGCGCGCTGCTTTCTGCGACCCACTTATCGAGCGCTCCGTAAATACTTAACTACTTCCTCCTGTATTCTTTTTCCTGTATTGAGTACCCAGTATTTCGGACACGTGCGTGAGGGAACCTGATGCTCAACAGAGACCCGGGAGGAGCTGAGTGTACGGTAAATACCCATCCGACCATCCAGATCTAGATTTTACCGTGAATTTCCTAAATCGCCAAACGAAAATTGCGGGATGAGTCTTTTGAAATGGTTATAAAATAGACTATCAATTTCCTGAATCATCCGCCCCAAACCGAGCTTGTGCTGCGTTTCTAGTGGCCTTTTCAGCGACTGGACGGTTAATTTTTCCTCCCCTTCGGGCTTGATGAGTGGTATGTAGTACGGTTGAAGTCACTGGACGTTCTGCGTGCACCATTGAGATGCTCTGAACTATCTGTTGACAGAAGCGAGACGGTACCTAAATTAAAGCCTGCAAAAGTGTTACGCGCTCTCCGTCGCTTAGGTTGCAGTGCGAGAGGAAATTTTATTTAATAGAATAATGTATTGTAAAAAAGTACAAACGTTAGTGTCACGCCAAATGCGGCGTAAAGGCTAATAGAATGGAAGATGTCGAATAGTGACACGTAGGCAGGATTTTGACTCATCGAGGCCGCGCGAGATTAGCAGAGCGGTCTCAGGCGCTTCAGTCATGGACTGTGCGGCTGGGCCCGGCGGAGGTTCGAGTCCTCCCTCGGCCATGGATGGGTGTGTGTGTTTGGCGTTAGGATAATTTAGGCTAAGTAGTGTGTAAGTTTAGGGACTGGTGACCTTAGCAGTTAAGTCCCATAAGATCTGACACAAATTTGTACATTTTTTTGACTCATCGAGGGAGATGTTAGCGGCAGTTGTTGCTGTCAACAGAGAGTAAAAACAAATGTGCGCCCTCGAATAGGAAAGCTCTATTGAGTCGTGTTTGTGAAAAGTACTAGGACTGGTTCTGTGTTAACGTGGAGTTAGGTCCACCGAGCGACTATACATCTACATGATGTGTTACCACATGTGGAGCACGCATCACTTGGTATTTTTCTTTAACTTCCTTTTCTGCCTTGAGGCACCTCATCTCGATTTTATTATGGATGCCACAACTGAAGAACCATTGTTCACAGTGAACTTGAGATTAATTACTATAGGAGGGTATGTGGCGTGTAGGCAATCTGCTGGTGAATCGACTGAAATCTATGGTATATATTTTAACTGTAACAGTAATTCTTTCTATCTTCTTTCCCCTAGCGTTCGTGGTGTCTAGCACGAGGTTCGCTTTTCGGGATTTGACAAACACCACGACCGAAAGGAACATTTTTTTTTACTGTAAAAACTTCGAAAAAATGGGTTCGGACATACATTCTTAGGATCACTAATCTTAAACCTTAAGCAGCTAGGTTGTCGACCAATGCTAGTATGAAGTAGTAAGTACAACGGTAAATATATTGAGTCAAAAGTCATGATTTATTTCATGTGTGTTGAAGGTGCAACCGAGTTAAGTAATGGAAGCCTGGACGTAGCGCAGCTTGTGACTTATACAGCCTTTGACTGGAGCTAAAGGCTCCTTGAACGCAAGGGAGCGTTAGGTCCTAGCGTAGGGGCAACCACTTTGTTCAGTTATCGGTGCCGCGCAATTTCATTTGCATCAAGATATATTCGGCCTGACCATTGGCTGTCAGGGAGGATTTATGTGCTGTTTATTACTGCAGCCGGTGATATACGCGCGACGGCGGAGCCAGACCCGCATTACGCGAGCGGACATTACAGCCTGTCCGTTCCTTTCGGTTCCGCCTGTGGCGGTCGGCCACACGCTTGTCGTAAAAGTGCAACGCTTCCGTGCTTTTCAGTTGGATACCAGATAATAAAGCACAGCCTGTGATGTGTCTCTACTTTACGATCATCATCAGCGACGAGTTCGCAAGATTCGCGTAATAGTCATCTTTCCCGCTGCTGCAGAGCGCTTACTTAAAAAATGGTTCAAATCGCTCTGAGCACTGTGGGATTTAACTCCTGAGGTCACCAGTCCCCTAGAACTTAGAACTACTTATACCTAACCAACCTAAGGACATCACACACATCCATGCCCGAGGCAGGATTCGAATCTGCGACCGTAGAGGTCGCGCGGTTCCAGACTGTAGCGCCTAGAACAGCTCGGCTACTCATGCCTGCGCTCTTACTTTCCGAAGTGAAAATTATTTCGAGATATACAAACAAAATTAATGGGAATGGCACTTTATGTAGCCAAACATGGAACAATAGAGATAGAAATGCAGCATTCACAGCAGTGGGTGAATTAAGTTCTACGGAGGCGTGAATAATACATAAAGTTCTACGGAGGTGTCAGAATTTCTAACTTTGCATCAGTGGTGGGCTGTGTGACTGAGTAAATCGCAGTAGACGAATCTACGGCAAACCTTCTGACGCTACACTCGCGGAAATCCGTTCCGAGGCATTTTCCTCCCAACTTTCCTGTCTGTGAGTAAGCAGCCTCGATTTCCGCATCATAATGTCCGATCGGGTCATTCCGGCACGCTTCTCTTGCCATACAATTTGGATTTGTCCGCTAAACCTGGGATACATTGTGGAAGTTTTTGATTCATAAGTTATATAACAATTTTTCATATCGGTAGCAAAGCTTCTGTTCGGAATTTTTTTCAAGTATGAGACTTTGAAAAGTGTAATAGCACAACTTTGAAGACGTGAGGGAACATATGGTAGAATGGCGCAGCAAAATTCCAATAATTATGAGATCAAGCTGCCAAGCAGTCAGTCTCACTGGCAGTAATCATGGGCCGGCCGGGGTGGCCGAGCGGTTCTAGGCGCTGCAGTCCGGAAACGCACGACCGCTACGGTCGCAGGTTCGAATCCTGCCTCGGGCATGGATGTGTGTGATGTCCTTAGGTTAGTTAGGTTTAACTAGTTCTAAGTTATAGAGGACTGATGACCTCAGAAGTTGAGTCCCATAGTGCTCAGAGCCATTTGAACCAGTAATCATGGAAGAGATATTCAGCTCACTATCGGTTTATTTGTGTAAATTCAGCCTACTAGAAATATTATTTAATGGGATACGGAAATAGCCATTATTGATAGAATTGGAATTCTCCTTTTGTGGAGCTTCGGATACTTTTCTCCGTGCACTGCTGCAGCATAATGGAAACAGCTGTTTCTTTGAAGGTAACATCAAACTTTCCATTCATTAAAAATGAGCGTTTAATGCTTAAGAGCAGAATATCACTAGCAGGCAGGGCAACACTTTTTTAAGTGGGCAAGAGACATTTCTGTTGTTCATAGAATTCCATTAAATTGTCAGGATCGAAACTGACTGACTGGGAAGAATGAAGTCCGAAATTTAAATGATAGGGGAAGCGAAGGACGAAACAAGTTAAAAAAAAAGTTGAGATCGGAGAAATTATGTCTCGCCGTCTTCCTTCCATTCAGATTTACTGCTTCTGTAAATCATTGTAGGTAATTTTCGATATTTTACTTGCGAAGAGGCACAATTCTCACTTCGTCAGGTTTTGTGAAATAAGAATACCCCATTGTGGCATTTGTACATCACCTTAAAAGTGTTAGTCTAACTTGTGTGTGCCGTCCTTTTCTGTCTCGTGATTTTTCTGTTAATGGGAAATATACTTTGGGATAAGGTCTTGTTATATGACGAAACCATGTACGAAATTCAGCGTGAACCAAAACCAAACACAAAACATCTTCTCGTACAGTTTGCAGAATAAGGTAACTGCAGACTGAACCCAATCTATCTCTCTTTCTATACTTTATGCAGCCTATGCCAGACGGGACCGTGGATAAGGAATACGTAATATAATTCTATGTCCAGGCCTGTAGCAGCATCATTGAAAGGAGCAGGAAAACTAGACACGCTTAGCGAAAATATGAAAAATTACTGGAACAGTAAACGGGTGAGGGGGCTTGTGACTCGGTGCATTCAAAAGTGCGAACAATTAGTTTATCTGTTAACCTTTTACATTTTCCACGGGTTATGTTCGCAATATCTCGCCGTGATGCGAAATATTTCGGATCGTATAAGAGTAAATTGTGAATAATACATGGGTGGCTCGTAGTTCAACATCAGCCATTCAGCTTCTTTATATGTCCTTCCAGATGTGTTCAACTGCTATACGTACAATTACTCGTCAAGGGCTTCTTGGACTTCATTATTAATTTATATCATTTTCTTTTCGTCGTACTCATTGTCTATTGTTCATTAACTCGTTGTTGAATTTTAGTAGTAGAGAGCAAACTGTAGATTGTCACAAGCCAAATGAAGATGTACACGTTTAAAACATTATCATCGCTGTAGGAGTGTTTACCAGTATGTGGTGAAAACGACAGTCTTTGATGCGAATTGATTGCATTGCTATATTTATTCAAGACGTGCGTTTCCCCTGATACAAGGCATATTCAAGTTGACCGGTATAGTGTTGGTACTTGGGTTTTCATTGCCACAATTACGCGTTGGCTAAAATTGACTGCCCTTGTCTTACATAGTAAAATAAATCGAAGCAAGTATGTGGTCAAGACGTGTGTTAAAAGCGTAACACCCTATAACGATAACCTTACGGGTCTGTGTAGCATAGACCAGTGAATATAAGGTAAGATCGGGCGTGAACATAGTCCGTCACATGGTAAATACGCTGGAGGCACCGTTCTTCATTCTTCGTTGTGATACACTATACTCAGACTTTAATGTACTAATGTAATATTACATTGTAAAGAGCGGAGGTAATTTTCGTACTAATTTCTTTGTGAATGCTGCTAATGTTTTGACATGTTAAAGATAAACTTCAGTAGAGTAATTGTATTATGTGCCGTGTTGTAAGTGTGTTTAATCGCTAAAGAAATAGCATACAAGAATTCTGATGCTGCAGGGACCATATTATATTAACCCAATTTTTTCCTCCAACGAATACGCCGCATTTATTGTAGTAGAATTACTCCAGAATTTTGTTCTTTTTAACAGAAGTAAGGAGCGAAATCAGCCTGTCACGTAGAAGAGTTTGTAAAGCGAAGCGCTCACAAGTACTTGCATTATTCAAATTTTTGTTACCTAGCACATCCAAATTTTTGAAGGTACTGTGTCTCATTTGGTCTCGCTCCCTTGGCTCACAGTTTCTTTATGTTAAACTCTGATTTTGCAGAACTGTCTCTTTTTTTACCGAAATAAGCAGGTTCTACGTGAAAGCTAGCATGGCAGCGTGTAGCCGCGTCCTCTGGAACCGCCCAAACTTCACAGCTGGAGCCGCGAGAGTGCAGGCGGCTCTGGTTACGCTGCTTCCGCCCACATGACCGGAACTCGCCGCCTCCTTGCCTTCCCCTAGTCTACTATGACGCAGAAATTTATATATACTGGAACACAATACAGCGATTCTGCGTGGCTTGCATTCGACAGGTCCTTTATAGATTTCCTGAGATAGGTGGCAGTCCGATAGCGTCCCAAATGTGTTCCAGTGCGTTCACGTCATGCCAATTTGATGACAAAGACATCAGTGTGAGTTCACTATCATGCTTCTAAAACCACTGTAGCACGATTCTCGTCTTGTGACACAGCTTTATCCTGCTAGAAGATGCCACCACAGTCGGGGAAGACCGAAGGGATTGCAGATAGCCCATAATACGAGGGTGAGTCAAATAAAAACCTTAAATATTTTTAAATATTATTTGTTGTGCAGAAGTGGTATAAGGCTGTATCACTTTTCAACATAATCTCCCCCGCGCTCAATGCAAGTCCTCCAACGCTTACAAAGCGCATAAATTCCTTTAGGAAAAAATTCTTTTGGTAGGTACACCGCGTGGCGTACCTCTTCATCAGAACGGAACTTCTTTCCTCCCATTGCGTCTTTGAGTGGTCCAAATATATGGAAATCACTTGGGACAAGGTCTGGTGAGTATGGTGGATGAGGAAGACACTCAAAATGCAGGTCTGTGATTGTTGCAACTATTGTACGGGCATTATGGGACCTCGCATTGTCATGTTGCAAAAGGACACCTGCTGCCAGCAATCCACGTCGCTTTATTTCGATTGCAGGCCACAGATGATTTTTTAGGAGATCTGTGTATGATGCACTGGTGACAGTGGACCCTCTAGGCATGTAATGCTCCAAAATGAGCCCTTTTTCTTCCCAAAAGAGAGTCAGCATAACCTGCTGATGGTTCTGTACGAAACTTCTTTGGTTTTGGTGATAAGGAATCGCGCCATTCCTTGCTCGCTCTCTTCGTTTCCGTTTGGTGGAAGTGAACCCAAGTTTTGTCCCCAGTAACGATTCTTGCAAGGAAGTCATCACCTCCTCGTTCAAAGCTCCGAAAAAGCACCCATCTTGCAGACACTTTGTGAAACTGGAGCACATCATGCACAATGTGGTGTGCTGACCCATGACTAATCTGTAAACATGCTGCAGTGTCACTCGGCGGTTTTCCTTCACTATGGCTTCAACTGGTGCAATGTTCTGTGGAGTCACAACTCGTTGTGCCTGACCTGGACGAGGAGCATCTTCGACTGAAGTCACACCATTTGCGAAATTCCTACTCCATTGGTAGACTTGCAGCTGTGACAAACACGCATCACCGTACTGAACCCTCATTAGTCGATGAATTTCAATAAGTTTCACACCTTCACTACGCAAAAACCGGATAACAGAACGCTGCTCTTCCCTGGTGCAAGTCGCAAGTGGGGCGGCCATCTTTATACTGAGAATGTGACTTTATGTGTGCACCTGCACTATGCTGCCACGTACAGGCCATTCTGCACGCTGTTTGTAGCACGCTTACCAACTTACAGGATAACGACGCAAAATTTCGATTTGTCATTACAAATTTAATGTTTTCATTTCTCTCGTAATATTCACTTAGTCCACAGCTGTCCTGGTGCCTTCCATTATCACAGGTCCCAAAGAAATCCCAAGCGTATGGCCCCAGTAACATAATACAGCGCGCACTTGCCTGCACCCGCAGCACGATGCATATTTCGAGCAACATGAGAGCGTATTCGGACGGGACCATCGACGTGGTTAAAGGGAAATGTGATTCATCTGACCAGGTGACGCGTTTACATTGGTCCGCGGTCCAATCTAGATGATTCCGTGCACTCTGCGGAGTCCAGTCATCGACAAACGCGGCTGAACGGTGTGTGCCGAAATACTTGGGGGACAGCTCTAGGTTTGTTCTCAGTCGTCAGAACTGCCACAGACCGCCTGTCCTCCTGTATCCCAAAGCTGGGAAGCCTCCGAACTCGCAATTTGTGTGATGAGCCTTACGTGTAACACACCTCGTCGCCTACTCATGTTTTCACCGTCTTTCACAGCTTCTCGTAGAAGCTCACGGCAGTAGAGAGCAAACAGTCGATCCGAGATGTTCGTTTCCAGGCGCCGGTCCACAACAATCTACCCTTTGTGAAAGTCGCTCACGTCAGTGGATGTACCCATTCGTGTCCCGTAACATCGTTAGAATGATTCTCCAGTTGTCTCCGCCCAGCTTATGCACCGGGTGTGTCTCCTAAGAGACATCACGCGTATTCTCTATGGTGTTCCCGCAGATATTTACGATTTCGTTTTTGCAATATGCAGGGCGGTACAATCGAGAAAGACATGTAGGGCAAGATGTTTTGGACGGCTCCTCGGTGTACACGGTTTCGTCTGTACACTTGGTCCCGCCGCGGCAGGTTGGGAACGTGAGCCCGGACCTGGCGCCTTCCGCCTCCGCCGCCGCCGCCGCTTTGTCCGCCCACCTTATCTGCCGCGTCACGGCCCAGGTCCCGGCCGCTCGCTACACCGCCGCCCCCGCCACTGCACCGTGTCCCTGGCCTGTCCTGACCAGAAAACACCGGCCGCCAGCCGCTTTCCTAATCCGGAGGAATTCCGAACAAAGTTTTACAGCGTTGTTTTCGCCAAGTTTTATCGCGGGGTCGTATTTCTGCGCCCCCAAGTAACGAGCTCCCCCGTCTTTTCGCAACGCTCGCCGGTTTTCTTGCTCTTCGGCAACGGCAGCCCCGCCGCTTCTGGAAACAATCTCTGTGCCACAATGGACGTCTCGCCTCATTTCTCCTTTTCGTAAGGAGAAAGCTCAATTGAGGACTAAACGGAAAACGTATCATTAGTAGTCCTGGATACCTGAATCTTCTTCTCAAATAGTCAGGTCTCTACAAATGTTACGTTCTCTTCACGAATGTTATTGATTTTGTGAGGCGACAGTGGGGTGTGTGATAAGTCTCCCGACAGGCGTGAGGCAGCCACTGTTTCCTATGTCACCGCATTATCTCAAAATACACTACTCGCCATTAAAATTGCTTCACGAAGAAGAAATGCAGATGATAACGGGTATCCATTGGGCAAATATGTTATACTAGAACTGACATGTGAATACATTTTCACGCAATTTGGGTGCATAGATCTTGAGAAATCAGTACCCACAACAACCACCTCTGGCCGTAATAACGGCCTTGATACGCCTGGGTATTGAGTCAAACAGAGCTTGGTTGGCGCGTACAGGTAGAGCTGCCCATGCAGCATCAACACGATACCACAGTTCATCAGGAGTAGTGACTGGCGTATTGTGACGAGCCAGTTGCTCGGTCACCATTGACCAGATGCGAGAGATCTGTAGAATGTGCTGGCCGGGGCAGCAGTCGAACATTTTCTGTATCCAGAAAGGCCAGTACAGGACCTGCAACATGCGGTCGTGCATTATCCTGCTGAAATGTAGGATTTCGTAGGTATCGAATGAAGGGTAGAGCCACAGGTCGTAACACATCTGAAATGTAACGCCCTCTGTTCAAAGTGCCGTCAATGCGAACAAGAGGTGACCGAGACGTGGAATCCCATACCATCACGCTGGGTGATACTCCAGTATGGCAATGACGAATACACGCTTCCAATGTGCGTTCACCGAGATGTCGCCAAACACGGATGCGACCATCGTGATGCTGTAAACAGAACCTGGATTCATCCGAAAAAATGAAGCCATTCGTGCACCCAGTTCCGTCGTTGAGTACACCATCGCAGGCGCTCCTGTCTGCGATTCAGCGTCAAGGGTAACCGCAGCCATGGTCTCCGAGCAGATAGTCCACGCTGCTGCAAACGTCGTCGAACTGTTCGTGCAGATGGTTGTTGTCTTGCAGACGCCCCATCTGTTGACTCAGGGACCGAGACGTGCTGCACGATCCATTACAGCTACGCTGATAAGATGCCTGTCGACTGCTAGTGATATGAGGCCGTTGGGATCCAGCACGGCGTTCCTATTACGCTCCTGAACCCACCGATTCCATATTCTTCTAACAGTCATTGGATCTCGACCAACGCAAGCAGCATCGTCGCGATACGATAAACCGCAATCGCGATAGGCTACAGTCCGACCATTGTCAAAGTCGGAAACGTGATGGTACGCATTTCTTGTCCTTACACGAGGAATCACATCAACGTTTCACCAGGCAAAGCCGGTCAACTGCTGATTGTGTATGAGAAATCGGTTGGAAACTTTCCTCGTGTCAGCACGTTGTAGATGTCGCCACCGGCGCCAACCTTGTGTGAATGCTCTTAAAAGCTAATAATGTGCGTATCACAGCATCTTCTTTCTGCCGGATAAACTTCGTGTCTCTAGCACGCCATCTTCGTGGTGTAGCAATTTTAATGTCCAGTAGTGTAGTACTGTTCGCTGCTGAGAAGAATGCCTGCGACTGGAGTTTGGCATTCAGTCGGGTATGCATTGTGACGTACTCTCGAGCAGAGCAGTACAAATCAGTTAATGGAACTACATATACATTGGTTATTATGTGTACATGCAGGTTTCGGAAATATATTATTCATTGCACCTTTTAAGTGTACTGATACTTGCGGATTAATAATGGCTTAATTTTTCATCTTTGTGGCCATGCAGAGGTAGGTTATGGAATATCATTTTAGTTTGAGTATTGCGCATGCAACTGCTGAAAAGAATTCTTTTGTTAAGACACACATTTGCCCTTCGGGTAAAACATCTTGACCAGGAAGGAAAGTTTTAAATGAATAAGACGTGACATGTCTGGGAAGAAGAGATAAACTCGTCTGCTTGGCCAATTATTTTGCCGACGGATAATATTACTGATCGTGGGCAACAAAGGGCTGCCTCACTTCTCTCAGGCATCCTTCCCGGCTACCTATTGTTTCTCCTCGGCCGTCTATTGTACTTACTCTATATGTCCTCAATTATTTGTTAGATATATCCTAATCCTTTGTCTATAGCTGTAGTGAGCTTAGCGAGAAGACAGAAATCCTAGTGCTCCTTCTGCGTTAATGAGAATCATGCGCCGGCCGCAGTGATCTCGCGGTTCTAGGCGCGCAGTCCGGAATCGTGCGACTGCTACGGTCGCAGGTTCGAATCCTGCCTCGGGCATGGATGTGTGTGATGTCCTTAGGTTAGTTAGGTTTAAGTAGTTCTAAGTTCTAGGGGACTGATAACCACAGCAGTTGATTCCCATGGTGCTCAGAGCCTTTTTATTTTTTTAATCGTGCAACGAAGTTCAGGCCGGCCGCGGTGGTCTCGCGGTTCTAGGCGCGCAGTCCGGAACCGTGCGACTGCTACGGTCGCAGGTTCGAATCCTGTCTCGGGCATGGATGTGTGTGATGTCCTTAGGTTAGTTAGGTTTAAGTAGTTCTAAGTTCTAGGGGACTAATGACCACAGCAGTTGAGTCCCATAGTGCTCAGAGCCATTTGAACCAACGAAGTTCAGATGATAAATGTTACGTTCTAATACCTCAGGAAGTGTTTAGAGAAATACCTATTACGTTTCAGTGGTTTCGTGGACGTGGTGATGATTCTTGTATGCGTTACAGAGCGTTTCTCAACCGGAAACACATAACTTACATTAAGAGCTTACATTCGGGATCTTTCCGTAAGGAAAGACTCACCTTACAATATGCTCTGTTGTCACTGATATCTTGTAATAAATAGTACACGTGTGGACCTGAGTTACATTACGGGGATTCCTGTAGAGAAGGGAGATCTCAACTTCGTTTCTTCTTGATACGGGACGAAAGGCGACGGGCTGAACTTGGTTGGTTGCATGTAAAGTATTTTACAATAATTTATTCAACATTAACATTTACAAAGTATAATTCATATATTGATGCCGACCGGTCGTAATATAGATAAAATTAAAGGAACCTGAGAGGATCATAAACTTTTCAGAGCCGGCCGTCGATGCCGAGCGGTTCTAGGCGCATCAGTTCGGAACCGCGCTGCTGCTACGGTCGCAGGTTCGAATCCTGCCTCGGGCATGGATGTGTGTGATGTCCTTAGGTTAGTTAGGTTTAAGTAGTTCTAAGTCTAGGGGACTGATGACCTCAGATGTTAAGTCCCATGGTGTTCAGAGCCATTTGAACCATTTGAAATTTTCAGCTAATAACGATAAACCCTATGTCACAAACTATTTAGAAAATAAAAAAATACGGTTATTGTAATAAATATCAGCAAGGACATAACCAAAGTTATGACAGCAAAATATTAAATCAGAGAACCGCTAGTTAAGGTACTATAACAGGTGATTGTGGTGATAAAATGGAAGTGACTCAGTCATACTACTTCCAACAACAACCGACCGAAATTAAATCTACCTGCCACGGGGGGATCCCAACAACATTCTTTGGCCGCATAGCCGACACATCTAAGTCGACAGTACTTATCCAGTGAAACTTCTCCAAAGTCTCGTCGAGAAGCAGCATCTCGGCCAAGGCGACAACAAGAGAAGAGTCTATATCGCCCAGGGGCATCGAACGGCAGCCTCGCCGGTTAGTCCCAAACTATTTATTGTGTTCTGATCAACAGAGAGTAACTTCTCTTACGAGGTAAACGGTTGCAAACAGTTTCAACTACCTGTATCTTGGATAGCGTTGAAACTGCAATGTACACCGTCCGTTCATGAAGTTCCGAGATTGATTTTATTTTTGGTAGTATCAAGTGGTGGACGTGCGGCCGTATTGTGTCAGCGTTGTTGTGTCGCAAATCGCACCCAATGTATTCCAAGACATTCTTCAGACTCTTTTCTTCAGACTGTTTTGAAGAAGAAAAGTGTGTAAAAGTTTGTCCCGCACATCTTGAATCCTGAACAGAAACAACGACGCGTCGAAGTCTGCTGCGATTTGATTGAAATGTAAAACACAGACAATCCTTTCCTGAAAAGAAAAAAAAATCGTTATGGTTGACGAGACTTTTTTTTCAACACAAATCTGCCACAGAACCGAAAAATGTAGAAATTAACATAATTCTTTGACGACGTAATCGACAATGAAGCCAGAGTGACTGAGAGTTGAACAGCACCTCAAAGGATGACTTTTCTGACTGTTTCTCATGGTCGTCTGATCGTTCTGTGCGTTGTACTCACGTGGGGAGAAACTATGTAAGTCATCTGTAACATTAAACCTACGGTCGTAACTTTTCTCTATTTTTTTTTTTAAATGATCCAGCTGGATATGTTCAGATACTGCTTCCCTATGCAGTGGTCCATTGCTCAATAACGCATATGAGTGTCATCCTGAAAGATGAGGTATATCACATGCTAGTTTAGGTGTTTGATTTTATAGTGCGTGCTTTAGTGGGTCAATGGAGGCTGATTTCAAACGTCACCTAAAGGCGCATATGCCCATAAACCAAGCAGACGTCGTAATTCCTGCCAACGGATCCGCAGTCTACTGTCAAATAGGTTTTATTTCTTCGCCGACTCGCACAGTTTGAAATTCTTCGCGTTTAATGCCTAACGAGCCGTATCAGTTGCGTATTAACGTGTATCAGGAATTCAAACTTCATGGGATTTCTACTCTTAAAACTCCAGAATCTACTTTCTCGTTCCAATTCTTATGTTGAAGATTCAATTTCAGGTTTGGTCTTTTTCTATAGAATCGTTGCCTTGTTTTTCACGGAGCGCAGAGCATCACATATGTAACAGCAGCAGGCCGTCTCGTAGTCTTCATTTGAAAGTGTGAAACGCTAGGGGGACCCTAAGTCTAAGACAAAGAGATGGGTTTCACATCGCCAACAAAACCCCCACCTCTTATTGCCTCTAGTACTGTTGAGAACGCAATAGGACAGTGCTAACATCACGTGTTTTTCAGTATAATTTTATTCTTTTTTGGCACTGCGTAGACAGTTAGTTGCCACTTTTTATAGATTCTGTAATAATTCTTTGTTTTCTCGTTTAATCTGGTCACAGCCTGAAGAAGACCACTGGCTGGTCGAAACCGTTTACGGCACTGTGAAAAGCTCATGTGATTGTACCGTAAGACATAAAAATTACAGGAAAAAGTTAACTATTTCCAAATGCATTAGTAGTATGCCCTAGTTATCTAGTAACTTTCCAATTTTTTCACTATTCTTTAACATTTCGTACTGACATTGTGGAAAATTGGAAATTTATGGTAAGGTCTCATGGAGGTTATCGGTCCCTAAGCTTACACACTATTTAATCTAACTTATTCTAAGAACAATACACACGCACACCCATGCCCGAGGGAGGACTCGAACCTCCGACGGGGGGAGCCGGGCGGACCGTGACAAGACTGACGTTGTGCCTATCCACTTAATTTCAAGTATTAATTTTGCTGTATAACATTTCAGATGCTTAGATTTGCTCCATGACTTCTTAGGTTCAGATTTTACTTGCGTACAGCGATATTATTCCGACGTACAGTTTCAGCAACTTTCTTCCCAGTTCCCTTTCAATATTGTGTACCTGTGGAACTGATTGGTTGAAGAAACCTTCCATTTCCTGAGATAAATTCTCTAAGCACGTCCGATTGGAAGAAGAGAGGGAGAAGATGAACTTCACCGCCGGTGGCCTTCCGGTCTCCAGACCTTACACCTCGTGACTTCTATCTGTGGGGTTACGTAAACGACCGCCTGTTTATTCACCCTATGCGTGACACGCTCTAAAGTCTTCGACACCGCATTGTTGAAGCGGTGAATTCGATAACAAGAGACCAGCTGCTCCGTGTGTGGGAGGAAATGAGCCACCATTTTTATATTTGTCGAGTAACAAGTGGTGCTCACATTGAATGCATGAAAATTTGATTTTTTTCTCTCTCCAGGAATGTTGGAATTGTGTTTCTATCTTTTGTAGTTTGGAAGCAATAAATGTTTGAAATCTATTCCTTCTTTTTGATTAGTTCTGTATATTATAGTTCCCAGTAGTGCCAAATGGGGTTGGCCCCACAGCACGAGTCTTTTGAAGGAACGGGGAGTATCGAGGAGTTAAGCGGCGCTGTGGTGGTGTTCTTCATTACGACATGGCCCGGGGACAACAGTAGGATGACTTCATACAGTGAAGAATGATCGGGAAACTGGAACAAGGACGAAGTATAACGAGGTTGGTACTGTTCACAGCATTGTTTCACGTGCATCGGGAATTTTCCGAATGACAGGCATTGCTACTCGAAGGAGAGGATGTGATGGACGATGGTCAGCTACAGCAGCAGATGACCGCTACATTGTGCAACACACACGAAGAGACCTACACCAAACAGAGTCAAAAATCGTAATCACATCGAACAGGACTGTAAGGCACGTAGATCCCCGTGTTCCCCAGTGGCACGGCGACTGCACTGAGCTGTGCGCGGTTCGTCTTCATGCCGTTTATTGTTTGTCATCTTCTCTTACGGTATTCCATTTACTGGCGTACTAACTTCCTGCCTTACCTGCCGCGACTGGCAGCAGCAGCGCTTATCGATAAGTGCACTGTCGTACCATCTCTGGAGCGACCGGTAGTATTTCAGGGGCGTGGTGTGTTTGGAGTTCAGTCGGTATGCAGCAGCAGTGAAGCCGTGGACGGAACGCCGTTGAGGCGCAGACAGCCAGTGCTTGCTGACTGCTGGCGACACACTTGAACTGTCCGACGGAAGGAGAAATGGTTCAAATGGCTCTGAGCACTATGGGACTTAACATCTGTGGTCGTCAGTCTCCTAGACTTAGAACTACTTAAACCTAACTAACCTAAGAACATCATACACATCCATGCTCAGGGCAGGATTCGAACCTGCGACCGCAGCAGCAGCGCGGTTCCGGACTGAAGCGCCTAGAACCGCTCGGTCACAGCGGCCGGCCGACGGAAGGATACTGGAGCGGGAACGACTTTTGGTTGGTCGTTCGGTCGGTCGTATTCTGTGTGAGCTTCAGCCGAGTTTTAGCTTATTAAAATTGCAAGGCTCTTCTTATTAAGCCATAAAAAAAAGTTTCTGGTTTGGTATGTGGCCTTCAGCTGAGTTTCAGCCTTTCAAAATTATAATTGAAAATTCGTTGTGCCTAGGCCTTAAGCCGTAAATTTGTTTCAAGCTTTCGGCTTTTTCAAATCAAAAATTGAAAAATTTTGCCTAGGCCTTAAGCCGCAAGAAATATTTTCTAGTTAATATGTGTCCTTCAGCCGAGTTTTCCAGCTTAAATTGAAAATTGGAAATTTCTTTGTCTGGGATTTAAGATTGTTAAGATTGTTTGGGTTTCGTATCTGGCCTTCACACGAGTTTTATGTGAAACATAACCCATAGCCCTTAGTCTATTTTAGATGAAATTTAGAAGCTCTTCCCTTTAGGCCTTAAGCCGTAAAATTCCCCCATAGTACAATACTGCTACCACCAGCCTGCTTCCGTGGCGTGCTGCACGTTTCGGGCCGCCGTTCACGTCGATGATGGCGTTTGTGAAGACGACCATCGACCTAGTGTAGCAAGAATGTGATTCACTCGAAGAGCCTGTACGTTTCCATAGATCGACGGTCGAACCCCAATGGTCTCGTGCCCACTCCAATCGTAATTGACCATGTCGTTGGGTCAACATGTGAACAGTTGGGGTGGTCGGCTACGGAGCTCGATGTTCAACAACGTACGATGAACGGTGTGCTCCGAGACACGTGTGCGTGCCCCAGCATTGTGCTCTTTCGCCAGAGATGCCACAAATCGCCATCTCTCCTACTTTACTGTGCACAGCAGACAAGCCTTCGAACCCCACGTTCTCTGACGAGCCGTGGACGTCCAGCCACTTAACGCCTAGTGGTAGTTTCACTGTCGTTCTGCTTCTTCCCGTAGATGCTCACGACTGTAGCACGCGGACATTCGACCAGCTTGTCGTTTTCGAGATACTCGTTCAAAGACTCTGCGTAATAATAATGTGCCCCTTGTCAGAGTCGCTTATCTCAATGGATTTCACCATAGCTGGGGTGATGCCCCGTCCGTGTCTGGACCGCTTACATGTGCTCGCAAAGCCACCAGGCGGCATCCGACGCCGCTGTGGTCAGTGATCATAATGTTTTGGTTATCAGTGTACATATTTATACAGGATGTTACAAAAAGGTACACTCCTCACACACAAATAAAGAAAAAATGTTATGTCGACATGTGTCCGGAAACGCTTAATTTCCATGTTAGGGCACATTTTAGTTTCGTTCTTCCCCCTACGCTCAATGGAGCACGTTATCATGATTTCATACGGGATACTCTACCTGTGCTGCTAGAACATGTGCCTTTACAAGTACGACACAACCTTTACAAGTACGGCACAACATGTGGTTCATGGACGATGGAGCTCTTGCACATTTCAGTCGAAGTGTTCGTATTCTTCTCAACAACAGATTCGTGACCGATGGATTGGTAGAGGCGGACCAATTCCGTGGACTCCACGCTCTCCTGACCTCAACCCTCTTGACTTTCATTTATGGGGGCATTTGAAAGATCTTGTCTACGCAACCCCGGTACCAAATGTAGAGACTCTTCGTGGCCGTATTGTGGACGGTTGTGTTACAATACTCCATTCTCCAGGGCTGCATCAGCGCATCAGGGATTCCAAGCGACGGAGGGTGGATGCATGTATCCTCGCTAACGGAGGACATTTTGAACTTTTCCTGTAACAAAGTGTTTGAAGTCAGGCTGGTGTTTCCATTCCATGATGAATGTGATTTGAAGAGAAGTAATAAAATGAGCTCTGACATGGAGAGTAAGCGTTTCCGGACACAAGTCCACATAACATATTTTCTTTCTTTGTGTGTGACCTTTTTGTAACACCCTGTATATTGTGTAATATATATATATATATATATATATATATATATATATATATATATATATATATATATATATATATATGTCCGCCCCATCAGGGGATCGTGTAGAAATTCGAACTGTATCGTCCAAAAACTTTTACATATTATTAGTAACAACCTTTTCCATTTTTATGTTTTTACACACACAGACAAAGAAACAGAGGAACACTCTTTAAACACATGGATGATACACATTTCGAGACAGGTTAACTTGCTTCAAACGTAAACTATCTAGGCCTTCACGGAACCGATACCGAGAAGCAAAATTAATTCGTAAGCGTGCTACCCTTGTTCAGAACCGGACAGCCAACATAACAGCGGTGTAAGGAAGAAGTGAGAGTAGGCTGGCGCAGAGGCTTCCGCCCCGCGGCACTCTAGGTGTGGAGTGTCGGGGCGCGGGGCGCGGGCGCCAGGTGAGGCGTGCGTGTCACGCGTGCGTCGCCGCCACACTCCTGGAGGGCGCGCCGCCGCCTTCACCTCTGGCTGCGTTTTAATTACCGGTCTGTGTCCGCTGGGACACTGCGTGCGCCAACGTCACATCTTTCCCAGCACCGTATAGCCGTTGGCCCCCCTTTACCCGAGGCACTACTTGCTGAAGTGGAACACCGAAATTCGCAAACAAATTTCCACCGTCGTATTTGCATTTTATTCCTGATCCGAGTTTGTATGATAATTACTGGTATATTTACACTACTGGCCATTAAAATTGCTACACCTCGAAGATGACGTGCTACACACGCGAAATTTAACCGACAGAAAGATGATGCTGTGATATGCAAATGATTAGCTTTTCAGACCATTCACACAAGGTTGGCGCCGGTGGCGACACCTACAACGTGCTGACGTGAGGAAAGTTTCCAACCGATTTCTCATACACAAACAGCAGCTGACCGCCGTTGCCTGGTGAAACGTTGTTGTGATGCCTCGTGTAAGGAGGAGAAATGCGTACCATCACGTTTCCGACTCTGATAAAGGTTGGATTATAGCCTATCGCGTTGATTGAGATCCAATAACTGTTAGTAGGATATGGAATCGATGGGTTCAAAAGGGTAACGGCCTCGTATCACTAGCAGTCGAGACGACAGGCATCTTATCCGCATGGCTGTAACGGATCGTGCAGCCACGTCTCGATCAACAGATGGGGATGTTTGCAAGACAACAACCATCTACACGAACAGGTCGACGACGTTTGCATGACTATCAGCTCGGAGACTATGGCTGCGGTTACCCTTGACGCTGCATCACAGACAGGAGCACCTGCGTTGGTGTACTCAACGACGAACCTGGGTGTACGAATGGCAAAACGTCATTTTTTCGGATGAATCCACGTTCTGTTTACAGCATCACGATAGTCCCATCCTTGTTTGGCGACATCGCGGTGAACGCACATTGGAAGCGTGTATTCGTCATCGCCATACTGGCGTATCACCCGGCGTGATGGTATGGGGTGCCACTGGTCACACTTCTCGGTCACCTCTTGTTCGCATTGACGGCACTTTGAACAGTGGACGTTACATTTCAGGCCCGTGGCTCTACCCTTCATTCGATCCCTCCGTAACCCTACATTTCAGCATGATAATGCACGACCGCATGTTGCAGGGCCTGTAGGGGCCTTTCTGGATACAGAAAATGTTCGACTACTGCCCTGGACAGCACATTCTCCAGATCTCTCACCAAGTGAAAACGTCTGGTCAATGGTGGCCGAGCAACTGGCTCGTCACAATACGCCAGTCATTACTCTTGGTGAACTGTGGTATCGTGTTGAAGCTGCATGGGCAACTGTACCTGTACACGCCATCCAAGCTCTGTTTGACTCAATGCCCAGGCGTATCAAGGCCGTTATTACGGTCAGAGGTGGGTGTTCTGGGTACTGATTTCACAGGATCTATGCACCCAAATTGCATGAAAATGTAGTCTCATGTCAGTTCTCGTATAATATATTTGTCCAATGATTACTCGTTTATCAGCTGCATTAATCTAGATCTACATCCATACTCCGTAAGCCACCTGACGGTGTGTGGCGGAGGGTAGTAATTTTAATGGCTAGTAGTGTAATTCAGCCGGCCGGTGTGGACGAGCGATTCTAGGCGCTTCAGTCTGGAACCGAGCGACCGCTACGGTCGCAGGTTCGAATCCTGCCTCGAGCATGGGTGTGTGTGATTTCTATAGGTTAGTTATTTTTAGGTAGTTCTAAGTCCTAGGGGACTGATGACCTCAGATGTTAAGTCCCATAGTGCTCAGAGCCATTTGAACCATTTAATTTAATTTATTGATCTGTTTATTTATTGGCTTTCGATACGCGTCCATGCAACCATCGCAACAATGGCATGTCAATTACGACGATACCTACGGGTAAGGATAGCACGACACCAAGTCCCCGAGCGGAGAATATCTCCGACCCGGCCGGGAACCGACCCGGGGCATCTTTGGTTAGCAGTTCGCCGGACTGATTGTACAGCCACCGAGACAGGACAGATGATCCGAGTTTGCTAGTCCGATCACATACTGGTTTTCCTAGTGTCACTTGTTTTTCGCCGACTCTCTCTACAAATCTCAATTGGTTTGAATAGTACAGTGAGGTCTTTTTTCTTCTTTTTTTGCCTTCCCTAGATCGCCGTCATTTTGATATTGTCACTCTGTTCAACAAGCAATGTTTGAAAATTTTACCCGCGCAAATTGACGCGTGTTAAACTGAACTAGCATTAACTTCCTCAGTAGTCCAAAATGAGTTTTGGATACGCAAAATGGGTGGGACATATCGAGCTAACAGATGGGCTGCATTGCTTTCAGATAGTTAATAAAGTGAACAACAGAACTAAAGTTAAAATTTCCTCCATCGAGCATTGGCTTTAAGTTTGCACGTGAAGATAAAGGGCCCGTCCAAAGTCTTTCAGCCGTCTAAGCAAAGGCTTCATCGATGGCTTGGTCATGTGAGATCAGCCTAACTTGTATAGTAACACGATGGTGTGCTGGAAAATAATGCCTCCGATTTTGTATTTAAAACCCCTTAAAGATTTTTAAACAAAACGAACGTTAGCAGTGATGAAGTGGTGCACGTAGAGATGAGTTTTATGCCTCGTCAGCCAAGTCGAATATTCCACAGTGACGGTATGAACAAACTGGTTAATCTTTGGTGGAAATGTGTTCGTAGCAAGGGTGACTAAGGAGTAAATATTTAAACATGAAAAATAATGATTTGTAATGATAACATTATTTGTTTTATTTGAAAAGCTTTAAGAGTATTGACAAAAAGTATTCGGATGCATTACATTTCAACAAGGCCTCCTACGTGTCGATTTAGTTTTATTTCTTCATCGTGTACATCATCAGTAAATGGCTTTCTTGTCGTTTGGGCACCTTGCCTCAAGTACTTTCTGTCGTTTATTTGTGTATTCCTATATTATACATTTTCGGGCGTTCTGATTTTCGTACGTTTATGCTGTTAAATGTATGTATCAAGTTTTATTTCAGTGATTCTGCGTACGGCCCCCGCGACTCTGGCGATAGGCATCCCGCAACACTTCGTAAAACTGCGGGTAAGAAGGTGGCGTGGTGTAGGCGTTTTAGCTGTTAGCTGCTGCTTTTAAGTATATCTATTATAAAGTTAAATGTCTGCAACTCGTGGAGTCATTAGAGAAACTCTGTTGGTTTACTGATATACTTGAGAATAAACTTTTCCACCGAAGGTACGTAATTATCCGTTCAAGCAGGTATGCCTTCTTCGAGCAGTTTGCCGTTCCTTAGTGGTCTGATTCTGTCTCACTTTATAAAAGTGAAGTATTCCCTTGAAGCCATAGCATTCTTCGAACAGTTTATCTCCTGTAAAAGTTTGTTAATGCTCTTCGGCCTAAGGATAGGTAATGAACGATTCAAACTACTAGTTTGTTGTTGCCAGTTACAATTCATTTTTATTTCCATTATACGGGTGGAAAGTTCATATCTCCAACATCAGGTAGATTTATGTTGATGAGTAAGACATATATAAATTGTGTGTACGACTTTTGGTGGTTCAAATGGCTCTGAGCACTATGGGACTTATCTTCTCAGGTCATCAGTCCCCTAGAACTTAGAACTACTTAAACCTGACTAACCTGACATCCATGCCCGAGGCAGGATTCGAACCTGCGACCGTAGCGGTCACACGGTTCCAGACTGTAGCGCCTAGAACCGCTCGCCCACTCAGGCCGGCACGACTTTTGAGTAAACTATGTATGGTAGCAAACGCAAATAATAAAACGCTACTTTAGTACAAGGGTCGAAGTTTCTTGAAGCTCTTTGTTTGCAGAGATGAACAGTATAAGTGCAAGCAAAGATGTATTAGAAGCTAATAAATGCAGAGAACAAAGAAAATAATGTTGCTAATAGTGACAAATATATTTAATATTGATGACGATCATACTATTAATATATATTTTGCGTGTATGTGTGTATGCGAGCGAGCTGGTGGTGGGGAGGGGATGAGAAAAATAGTATGTGTATTTGAGAGAGAGAGAGAGAGAGAGAGAGAGATCAGTTTTGGTTATGACAGAGCTGCAGGTTGTTAAGCGTTTGCTGCTCCGATTCTTGTTGAAAGTGAATGACGATACCATCTTCGATGACTTTCCCATCGAGGGTACGTTAAAATCGACAGGATTTTGAAAAAGGAAGAAATTCCCTGAAATATTAGCGCTTTGCGACACAGGGAAGTGAGCCAGACTCGGATCAAAACCGCGCGGCGGAATACCGACTGGCGATATGGTTCTCCGGCCAATTAGAGTGGTTTTTAGGCAGTTTTCTACGCTCGTTTGGACAAATACTGGGTGGGCTGGTTCCCAGTCTTGGCATTCAGAAAATACGATTCGCAAATAGCTAAAATACGATAACACAGGGAACAAAGTTAAAACAATTCAAACACGAATTTCTTCCCTTACGACCTTGCTGACCAGTAGGGCTTGTGGCCACAAAAGTTAAAATAAAATAAAATTTGTTAAAAGTTGTGGAAGTTTGTGACTGGAGAGTTGGCTAAGCTAAGGGTTAAAAACTCGATTCTCTCTGCATTCTTCTTGCAGTCAACGTGTTATTCGTCTCTGGAAGTACTCGTGTGTGTAAGCGTAAAATACCGATTCTTTTGTAGTCTGGTCTTACGTAAAAGGTCTCGCATATCTAACAGTCAGAGCATCTCCATTGGAGGTTTTCAACCAATACCCATATTGACGACAGCTCCATCTTATGGGATGACCAACACAGCGTCACAGACGTCCGCTATTGTCACCGAACGCGATGGTGCAGCGAGTAACAAACTGGACTCGTCTTCTGTGGAAGCGGCTTTCATTTCCCCAGTCGGCCATCCCGATTCAGCTTCGGTTCCTTTAATTGAGTTACGGCAAATGACGGACTGGTTGACCTCAGGGATCTATAGTATATTTCCTTCGCTATCCGAGTTGTGACAACACAGTCGTCGATGAAGCGCCAGGCCGGCCTCTGTGCCCGAGCGGTTCTAGGCGCTTCAGTCCGGAAACGCGCTGCTGCTACGGTCGCAGGTTCGAATCCTGCCTTGGGCATGGATTAAGTCTAGGGGACTGATGACCTCAGATGAGATGTCCCATTGTGCTTAGAGCCATTTGAACCATTTTTTGATGAAGCGCCAGACTCCAAAACATACTTCCTTCCTTTTCCTCCTCCTACCCCCGAACCCTTTCGTATCGAGTAACGATGCTTAGTGTTCTTCACACGTCCTGTGACACGTCATTTCCGTTTGCTTCTGTGACTGTGGTGTAGGTCAGGGCAAATATCGAGGGGAAAGAAGTTTTCACCAGACGTGAAATAATGGGTTGGCCTTTCCCTAATCCTCCATTTGTGGCTGGAGCCGATTAGCCGACTTAGCTGGCTTAAAGGTGAATGATTTTACCAGGACAGCGGGTGTTCCCGACCACCTGCTCAAAATAAACGTTACAGCGGGCGGTATTGTGCAGTGGACTGATTAGTGCCATCGGTGAAAGACGAAGGACATTTCCTGCATGCGCCTCGTGAGGTTGATTACCCGAAAGACCTGAATATTAAATAACTTCGCGGAGCGGTCTGAAGTTTGCTAAATCGGAGGTTCGTCCGACGTGGTGTCATTTGCCCTCTCGGTCGGAGATCGTATTATAAAGTGTGTGATCCGTATTGATGAAACAAATTACTTTCCTGTACGACAAGTCTACAACAACAGAAATTTCGTTTCTGTGAGGCAGCGTGCAATTTTGCGTAGTTTTCTAGGCGACTGTTGCCTGTAAGTTAGCGTGCAGAAGCCCGATGTGCAGAGCCTTCTTATCAGATCCCGGTGTCTGTAGCTAGCTCGACGGTGGTATATATATCCGATCTTGATGAAATTTTGCTCACTTTGTGTTCAATACAAGAGGACGTTCATTGTTTACATAAGATTTCGTAATCTGCCGTCAAACACATATGTATGTCATATATAAAGGAGAAAGGATGCTACAAAAAATCTCTAAAATTACGTCGCTTTCCTTTGAACCCAGTGAGCCAAGTATGCCCTTCGATTTAAAGTGACTGCAGTTTCCCATGTGGCATGCATTCCCTATGAGTATCAACAACGCACAGTAAATTATATTTGCTTCCGTGGAAATTTGAGAATTATGGTTTTGGGTGACACCATATGATTACGTTGTCGTGATTACCGGCGGGAGTTCGTAGTGGTTATTTGGAGGCGGTGTATAGAACAGTTAACCGTCAAAGTGTTCCAGTTCAGTGGCCGGATTTTGGAATATTTCATGAAACTAGATAGCAACAGGGCTTTTAATTACTTACTTTTTTGTTATGAGAAGATTAAACCTGTCTCGTGGGACGAAGCGATGCTGGCGTCACTTGTGTAGAATTTTTGACAGTTTAGAATATCAGAGAATTAATGTGTGTCCGCCTATAAACGTTCCCGACTAAATTTGTGGGACATTACGTCGTATAATTTGTCTCGCGCGCCGCACCTCGCCATGAGTGCGTCGTTTCCGGTCTCGCGCGAAATCATGGAAGCTGCGAAGTATGGACGAAAGGAAAGTACCACTCACATGTCAAGAGTACGAATGACGCCCCGTAACAGCACCTTCGTTAGTCTTTTAGCTATATCCGGGAGCTTTTATAAGGATCTGCTTCTTCTTCAGCTCAGTGCTTGGTGTTGAGCGTCAGTTTTTCTACCGCGCTATATGTACGAATAGGCGCCGAAAGGAAAGGTGGTACACTGTATGACGGATTAGAGGCCAGGAGAGCGTATCGACTCCGGAGCAATTAACAGATTGCACCGGAACCTACGACTTCCCCTTCTGTTATTGACGATTGGGGGCGTCCGAGTCGTGCTTTCACGTGGCGACGTGCCAGCTACCTCTCTCTTTCATTTGTCTTCCAGAACTTGAGGAGAAGGGTTCGAGCGCGGAGACTTCCATAGAATTGCGATACTTATTAAATCAGTGAAAACTGTCACAAGTCCATGGTGGAACCGAACTCCACCGACAGAATTTCCAGTTGGCTGAGAGAGTTTTTCTTAGTATTTTTCTCGCAAGAAGCGACTGTGTCAAAATTATCAGCAAATTTTAAGTTATGCTCTAGGGGGAAAAAAAGCGGCGCATGACAGAGGAATTATTCAAATGGGACGGAAATCGCAGATATTACGTTCATGTACAGACAAACAAATATTTACAGTTTCAGTAAAATTGGATGGTTTATTCAAGAGAAGAGATTCACAAATTGAGCAAGTCTATAACATGTTGGTCCATATCTGGCTCTTATATGTAAGCTTGACATTGACTGACTGAGGAATAAACCGTGCCATATTCCGTCCAATTGGCACATTAGAACGTCAGAATCCCGAGCTGCTTGTAGGGCCCTGCTCGTAAATCTCCAAATTTTCTCAATTGGGGAGAGATCTAATGATTTTGCATGACAGCGTAGGGTTTGGCAAATACGAAGGCAAGCAGTAGAAACCCTCGCCGTGTGCAGGCGGGCATTATCATGCTGAAATGTATGACCAGCGCTACGTCGCTATGTCGACGATATTCAACGCCCAGTTTTATTGCCCATCATGGCGACCCATCGTGGCCCTACATTTAAGCAAGACAATACCCGCCCACACACGGCGAGAGTTTGTGCTGTTTGCCTTTCTCTTGTCAAACCCTACCTTGGCCAGAAAGGTCACCGCATCTCATCCCAATTGAGAACGTTTGGATCATTATGGGTCGGGTCTTACAACCAGCTCGGAATTTTGACGATCTAACACGCCAGTTGGACAGAATTTGGTACGATATCCCTCAGGAGGACATCCAACAACACTATCAATCAGTGCCAAACCGTATAACTGCTTGCATCAGGGCCAGATGAGGACCAACGCGTTATTGACTTGCTCAGTTTGTGAAGCTCTTTCTTATGAATCTCAATGAAGTCGTAATCGTTTGTTCGTCTGTACATGTACGTCATGTCTACCTATTTCCGTCCCATTCAGATAATTCCTTCGTCGTGCGACGTTTTTTATTTTCATATGCTCGCAATTAAAACCGCCTGATGATATACAAAACATGTTGAGGCGTGAAGCTATGGATTATGGTTCAAATGGCTCTGAGCACTATAGGAATTAACTTCTGAGGTCAAAGTCCCCTAGAACTTAGAACTACTTAAACCTAGCTAACCTAAGGACACCACACACACCCATTCCCGAGGCAGGATTCGAACCTGCGACAAAGCGGTCGCGTGGTTCCAGACTGTAGCGCCTAGAACCGCTCGGCAGCTATGTATTAAATTTTAAATAAATAAGTGACGTGACTGGTAGCAGAATGAAATCAACAATTAATTCCTAACGGCCAAGGTATGTCCACAGTCAGTAGTTAGATGGCCTCAGTCTCCAGGCGGTGCCGGTTCGCTTCGGATAATCCGAGGAAGAGGCCGTGGGGCGCAGGCTGCGGGCTGCAAGGCGGAGACGCAGTTCTCCGGTGCGGCGAGCACGTTCTGCCCTGCTCTCGACGCTGTCTGGGCCGCCATTGATTTCCTGGACTGGGATATCGGGTTTCCTCGTTACTCCGGCCAGCGGGCGCCAATTTCTGCTTCCGCCCTCGTCACACGTCCTTTTGTTTACGTCAGGCGCCAGGCGGCCGCCTCTCCCAAATGGTTAGCCGGCTCTCCTTCTGGCTGGCGTCTCTCGCGGCAGCGGCGGGGCCCTCTGGCAATGTCGCGGCACGCGGCTTGTGGCTGAAAACTCGGCTGTTAATCTGCCGTGCACACAAACTCCGTAGGAAAGTTTTCGTCATATTACTTACGGGCCAAAATAAATGGCGAACATACACAGCCCACGAAAATTAATACCTATTCCTTTGTAGTGGTTACGTCAGAATGTTTTCTTCGAAACAATTTTTTAATTTTATTTAGATGACGCCCTAACACCGCGGGACCGCTCCGGTCGCAGGTTCGAATCCTGCCTCGGGCATGGATGTGTTTGATGTCCTTAGGTTAGTTAGGTTTAAGTTCTAGGGAATAGATGACCTCAGATGGTCTCATAATGCTCAGAGCCGTTTGGACCATTTTTTACTTCCTAACATCTTTACGACGTAACACAACGTCCTCCGTACTTCACTGTCGGATCTATATATGGTGGCATGCGACGTTCATCGGATTGCAACAAGGCACAGCTTAAATCGTCATTCCAAATCACCCACCTCTAGTGACGTCGCTCTGTGCGTCAAGCGTCGCTCAGCATTAACTACAGATATACGAGGGTTGGAACTTTAATAGTGGCAACTATTTATTTACAGCTCGTACAAAATACATACGTGTTTCAAAGTCTTACTGTCCTTCAAAGTAGTCACCAACATTGTGTAGAACCCGTTGCCAGTGATATGGAAGCCGTAGAATTCTCTTAGCAGTGCCAGTTGTGTTGACAGTTTGAGCGACGCTGTCTATTGCCTGACGAATTTGTAGCAGTTCTGAAGCAAATGCCTTGAAGTATTTCCTTCAGTTTAGAAATCGAGTTGCACTCATTTTTGGAACACAACCTACGACCAGCATAGAGACAGAAGTGATGACACTATTTTCAGGACCTGACCATCATGCTGCTAAGTGCTATACCACCTACTGCACTGCCGGCCGGTGTGGCCGAGCGGTTCTAGGCGCTTTAGTCGCAGGTCGCAGGTTCGAATCCTGCCTCGGGCATGGATGTTTGAGATGTCCTTAGGTTAACTAGGTTTAAGTAGTTCTGAGTTCTAGGGGACTGATAACCTCAGATGTTAAGTCTCATTTTGCCCAGAGCCATTTGAATCATTTTTTGAACCTACTGCACTCCCTTGACTTAAGCCCTCGTGAGTTGAACTCGATTTCTAAACTGAAGGAAACACTTCACGGCATTCGCTTCAGAACTGCTGTAAATTGGTCTGGCAATAGAAGTCACGAGTGATTAGTTCCGTTGGTTTCAAGCTATTTTTTTTTACGGTTCTCTCCCGTCAGTATACGCTCGATCTTGATTTAATTGTTGCTGCTCCTTCGCGTTACCAGTTCACAATCACGGCCGCGCGGAGTGGCTGCGTGGTTTGAGGCGTCATGTGACGGGCTACGCGGCCACTCCCGCCGGAGGTTCGAGTCCTTCCTCGGGCATGTGTGTGTGTGTGTCTTGTTCTTAGAATAAGTTAGTTTAAGTAGTGTGTAAGTCTAGGGACCGATGACCTAAGAGGTTTGGTCTCCTAGGAATTCACACACATTTGAACTTTAGAAGGATTGAAATGTGCATGATGGATTTATTACTCAGGCGCCCTTCTGACAGACCCATTCCAATGTCATTGCTTTTCTACCTGC
Source organism: Schistocerca gregaria (assembly GCF_023897955.1). NCBI lineage: Eukaryota > Metazoa > Arthropoda > Insecta > Orthoptera > Acrididae > Schistocerca > Schistocerca gregaria. The sequence goes on from NC_064920.1 coordinate 859,100,521, forward strand.
AACACAATACTCCCCGCCTTCTTTTATAATGAGAGGTTCGCATCTCGCGACATCTAGTGGTCAATTTCGCATTACATAGGGGTGCGCGGGAACTTTTGATCAGATAGTTTGTAATACTGTACTGACTGTGTATACGCCTGTGTGAAATCATTTGTCTGATACATTTTCCGATATTCAACAAAATAATTGTTTTTAATACTGTCGTCTGGACTCGCATTCGGGAGGACGTCGGTTCAATCCCGTCTCCGGCCATCCTGATTTAGGTTTTCCGTGATTTCCCTAAATCGCTTCAGGCAAATGCCGGAATGGATTCTTTGAAAGGGCACGGCCGATTTCCTTCTCCATCCTTCCCTCACCCGAGCTTGCGCTCCGTCTCTAATGACCTCGTTGTCGACGGGACGTTAAACACTAAATCTCCTCCTCCTCTCCTCAATACTATCGTCGCCCAAAGCTGTGGGCAAAGTATGGTAACAACTTTCAAGTTCGTTCAAAACTTCGTTATTGGGTGGTCATGGTCCTTGATCACGCATTTATCCTCTCTTATTGTCGTTTTCTGGACAGTTCAAGTGCGAGCTTTCTCTCGGTATACCATTTGGAAGTTTATTATATAAAGTATCTCACAGTAAAAAATTTATAGCACAAGAAGTAATATTTCAATAATATTTTAAAATATATTGCTTAGTAATCTATATACACTTGGAAGATGAATATATTTTACTGGACAGTATATATTGCGGCTCTACGACGGGGAGTGCAAGGAATATTGACAAGTATCAGGCTTACACGTTACTGGGGAAACAGGCAAATAATGTTAGTGGGTATCTGAAAAATAAGCAGCTTCAGTGAAGCAAATTGGAAGCCATACCTTTTCTCGTTTTCTATTTTTAATCTGCACGCAATTGTAAATTTTGTACGTCACTAAAAGAACTTATCATTTGTGTTATTAGCTCCTTAACTATGCTTATCGCTTTATATAGAGGATATACATGAAGTCCGGGAACACTTTCAATTATTTAGTGCAGAAGAACCAAACATTGTACAGATATCATACATATGTCATTTTGATCAGAAACGCTCAATTTTTTCCCGTGTAATCCGCGACATCGTAGTTTGACAATTTGCCGATAGTCAGCGCTAGTCGCAGACGTGACGAGTTAAGGTGCGGAGCGAGCTTTCTGTTTGTTGGGAGTTCGACCAAAACAAGTGCGCTACAGCTGTTCAACGGATGTTTAGAACCAAGTACGATAAGAAGGCACCAACAACGAAGGCCATTTAGCACTGGCACAATAAATTCGTTACGACGGGTTGCTTGTGCCTGGCAAAGAGAAGCGGACGTCCTAGTGTGAGTGAAGTGAATGTGGAACGCGTACGAGAAACATTCATAAGGTTCAAATGGTTCAAATGGCTCTGAGCACTATGGGACTTAACATCTTAGGTCATCAGTCCCCTAGAACTTAGAACTACTTAAACCTAACTAACCCAAGGACATCACACAACACCCAGCCATCACGAGGCAGAGAAAATCCCTGACCCCGCCGGGAATCGAACCCGGGAACCCGGGCGTGGGAAGCGAGAACGCTACCGCACGACCACGAGATGCGGGCCATTCATAAGGAATCCAAAGAAATCGATGCGTCGTGCATCCCGTGAACAGTGTCGACACATTAAAGACCTGGTGTATATACCGCCTCTACCACGTGATGTAGCAGAGCTCCCGGAGAGAATACGGGAAGCGACTGCCACAGTCGACGATGCCATGCTGGGACGGGTATGGCAAGAATTCGATTACCGTATCGACGTCTGCCGGGTCACTTATGGTTCGCATATCGAATGTTTGTAAAAAAATAAAAAAAATAAAACTTTCATAGTTTCTCTTCAAAATGCAATACGTATGACATCTGTAAAATGTTTAGTTCTTGCGCAATAAATAATTGAAAGTGTTCCCGGACTTTATGTGCACCCTGTATTTATAGCATCAAATTTGTGTATCCAAGGATGATACGTACAGGGTGTTTATAAATCATTTACACATAAGTAACCTTTGATTGTGAAAATGGTAAATAATATGCAGAAATGTTTGATACAGCACTGAATGCAGCATATATTTTAAGTTATATTCACGCCTAACACCGCTGGTTCCCGACGTTCTCGCCAGGCGACAGGTGCGGATGAGTTGTTCCAACAGTCACCATGGAGTCGTATAACGATGCAGATCGTGCGCAGTGTTGTTTATGGTTTCATGAATCCAAATCCTGCACTACAGTTCAGAGATAATTCAGGACTTAATATCGCAAGCCAATACCTGAGAGAGAAACAGTTATTAATTGGTACAATCGTTTTACCGAAAGTGTCTGTTTGTCACATTGCACAATGGGCCAGGATCGGTCAGCAATCTGTGGCTTGTCCGGCCGGAATGGGCGCCCCATAGTGGGTTTGTTCATCCTCTTCATGGAAACGTCGACGAGACGACAACGAATAGCACAAGCAGCTGCCGCCTTACATCGACTTGCTTGGTAGGATTTGGGCAGGATATTTATTACAGAAGGGACGTTTGTCATGTTACAAACGTTAGCCACATTGAAAATCTGTAAATAAAACTTGAAGATATACTGCATTCAGTGCTGTATCAAACAATTCTGGGAATTATTTAGCTTTTTCACAATTAACTATTACTTTTGTATAGCCAATTTATAAAAAACCCTTTTACTCTTAATATATTTGTGCCTAACAAAGGGGCACTTATTCTTCCTAACAGCATTTCAAGTTATACGCCTTATGGCCTTGTACTCAAATAACTATCATTATACACTGAACAGCCGTTTGTTTCGCAGATACAAGAAGGACTCTGTAAGTGTTCTGTGCCCATACGTTTTTGCGATATTCGTTGTCGTCGCGAGGAACAACATAGGCTGCACAGTGCCTCTAGTTGCCAGCGGACGATAGTCTGGTTCTTTCTTGTTCCTTTGGATCGGCAATCGTTCGGAAGCAGCCAGGTAAACAAGTGAAAGAATTTATGGTCGTGGCTCGCTTGTTTGCCCAGTGTCTGCTAGAGACGCATAGAACGTCCTGGTCAGCCGTTTCTTCGATTACGCGGCCCCTTTCAGGATGATAGTACGTTGTCTTAATCAATTTATGTCGTAACCGACCATTCATATGCGGCAGAAAACAATTGCAGGCGAGTGTGCCGCTGGTTTTAATCACTGCGCTTCCCCGCCTTTCTGGTGCTGGTCGGAGGTTTTCTATCTTTTTCACGATTGGACTGTGTCCGATCAAGAAGCGAGAGAGGAATTTCGGCATTTAATTTTACGGACTGCCAAGCGTGATGAATGCACGCTGCATGAATAGCGGGGCCGCGCTGACTTTAAACCACCGTCCTAACGAATTTACGATGGGCCGTAATTCAAAAGCTGCCTTCCAAGGAGACCAGGCCATAAAGCACAGCACCGCAAGGTGAGGCGAGCCTGCGCCGTGACGTGACGAACATTTGGCGGGACTTTCTGCGCCCATGGCTCGCTCCACCGAAGGAGCATTCCTTCAGCGGCAGGCTTGTAACCAGTATTTAAGGCCTCTGTTATTGCATTTCTGGGTCTGGTAACTTGTCACCAGAGACCTGTCGGAACAGTAGACAGAGCGAATAAAACCGAGGCCTATTTTACGATATGTTTCAGTTCTTTTCCCGCATCAATAATTTTCCGATTGCAAGTCTTCGCCTCCGTAGCCAAAAGAGTGCCGGCACGATAGCTCAGAGAGTTTGCTCAGGGGTATGGCCACCCTCTGTAATACAATACTCGACGTTAAAATTGCTACAACACGAAGATGACGTGCTACAGACGCGAAATTTAACCGACAGGAAAAAGGTGCTGTGATATGCAAATGACTAGCTTTTCAGAGCATTCACACAAGGTGGGCGCTGGTGGCGACACCTACAAGTCCTGACATGAGGAAAGTTTCCAACCGATTTCTCATACATAAACAGCAGTTGACCGGCGGTGTCTGATGAAACGTTGTTGTGATGCCTCGTGTAAGGAGGAGAAATGCGTACCACCACGTTTCCGACTTTGATATAGGTCGAATTGTAGCCTATCGAGATTGTGGTTTATCGTATCGCGACATTGCTGCTCGTGTTGCTCGAGACCCAATGACTGTTAACAGAATATGGAGTCGGTGGGTTCAGGAGGGTAATACGGAACGCCGTGCTGGATCCCAACGGTCTCGTACAACTAGCAGTCGAGATGACAGGCATCTTACCCGCATGGCTGTAACGGATCGTGCGGCCACGTCTCGGTCACTGAGTCAACAGATGGGGACGTTTGCAAGACAACAACCATCTGCCCAAACAGTCGACGACGTTTGCAGCAGCATGGACTATCAGCTCGGAGACCGTGGCTGCGGTTACTCTTGACGCTACATCACAGACAGGAGCGCCTGCGGTGGTGTAATCAGCGACGAACCTGGGTGCACGAATGGTCATTTTTTTTCGGATGAATCCAGGTTCTGTTCATAGCACCATGATGGTCGCATCCGTGTTTGGCGGTGAACGTACATTGGATGTGTGTATTCGTCATCGCCATACGTCACCTGGAGTGATGGTATGGGGTGCCATTGGTTACTCGTCTCGGTCACCTCTCGTTCGCATTGACGGCACTTTGAAGAGGGAACGTTACATTTCAGATGGGTTACGACCCGTGGCTATCCCCTTCCAAAGTGGCTCTGAGCACTATGGGACTTAACTTCTGAGGTCATCAGTCCCCTAGAACTTAGAACTACTTAAACCTAACTAAGGACATCACACACATCCATGCCCGAGGCAGGATTCGAACCTGCGAGCGTTGCGGTCGCGCGGTTCCAGACTGTAGCGCCTAGAACCGCTCGGCCACTCTCCAGTAACTGCCCATAACTCAGTGTCGTGAGAGGAAATTGGCTCCTTGGAACAGACCGAAATATGGAATGTCTTAGAAGCGATTAACAAATTCAGCTCTACTAAACACACGGGCCTGTAGAGGCTAGAGGGTGTAGTGACGAATAGAATGCCTGAATCTTCGCAGTATTTCGACGAAGCATCTATACTGATCTTCAGCTAACTGAATCTTTTCTTTTCTCCTTTTTTTTTATCAATGGGCTCATAGCTAATCAGTTACGACTCTATCCCTGTTTCTGATTTTATCTATCCTTTAAGTTCAGACATTGGATAAGTATTGTTCCGCCTGTGAGTAAAGGACCAAAGTAGAATTCTGTTTTTGCTGCAACAAGTGGCACAACCGGAATGGCAGTTGTATCGGGGGACATCGGCTGAGGGCGGCTGTGGCGAGCAGAGCGCGTCTGAAAAGCGAGCCGTGCGTGCGCCGAGGCGTCGGGCAAGCGGCACTTGGACACGCGCTGCAGCTGCCACTGCCGCTGCTGCCAAGGCACGCAGCTGAGCCTACGCGCCAGCTCCTCGCTGCTAGAGGCGGCTTTATAACTTGCCGTTCTCACTCTCACAACTTAATACAAGTTTGAAATCCTCATGACACATCACGAGAACATCATTGAGCCGTGAATTTACTTTCAAAACCTTTTTTTTTAAGAATTTACTTTTTTTACTAGCGATCCATCAAGAACATTAACACATTTAATCACACTATGTGAGCGTGGAAGTAGTTGCCAGTGGGTAACTGATGAAAACAAATCAAATTTATTTTAACAAATGGAAATTTTATTTCTAAAAGCCTTTTTTTCTTTTTTAGAAACAGATTTAAAATTATAATCAGAAAGCATCCTCTAAATATCAAGTTACAATGTATTCAGAGGCAGAAAGAAGGTGTTTTTTTTTTTTTTTTTTTTTTTTTTTTTTTTTTTTTTTTTTTTTTTTTTTTTTTTGCTGTATGAGCTTTCGGGCTGAGAACCTTGCCGCTCCGATTTGACAGGGCCGTTGTCACGACCGCTCACAACAACCTCTGAAAGACTACACTGGTGGAAATCTGGAACACACCAGATACTTTAAACTAAAAATTTTAACTACTCACGCAAGCACATAAACTATGCACGCCGTAGGAGGGATGGAAATGATACAAAACATTAACATTAAAAAATTAACTTACCACCGAAGGTGCAACTTGATTTTCTTCACACAAAAAATAAATAAAATACCTCGTACGGTGGAAGGGTGGCAACTTTATATACTAAAATGACCATTTAAATAAAAACCCATGAAATTCAGTCTTACATAAAATAAACAAGGTTGGCCAAACATGCTCTACATTACACATATACCGCCTCTCAAAATGACAGGCAAGATAAAAACATATTCCAGGAATTCGGCCGTTACACTTCAACCAATAAATTCCTTAACACCGAATCCGACAAACAGCTATTAACGTAAGGCTGACCGACAGACAGGCAGACACTAACTGCCTGACAAATGCGGATGAGAGACAGACGAGCAAGCTGGGGACGAGAGAGACTGACCACGACTCAATCGTGTAACTCTGCTTCTAGGATTGTTAAAGCCATCCTGCGACGGGGTGTGATAACGCACGTGGAGGAGGAGCTGGTGACGTTACAGCGTTGAATTCCACGCTCCACTAGACTGTGGAGCGTAAAATAAGGGATCTGGTATATCAGATTTTTGTCTCGTGGAGAGGGACGTGGTCAATGAGATGCGACTTCGTTTTACGTCACAGGTGGAACATAATAGCCGCCATATTGCATTTCGTTAAACAACGTATTTGGTGGGTTTTCTTTCTCGTAGAAACGTGTACGAATATAAGCTGTTTCAAACCAAGTTGAGGATCTCTCTAAAACGTGTCATTTTAGCCACAATGTGTATATATCGGTAGGGTACATTTGCAGTTGATGTTTTTAGCGTTGCAACTTGTGTGCTACGAAAGTATACCTCTTCAGTGGTAGGCACTATGATGACCTATCAAAAGTCTTCAACATTTCGCGGCCCTGCCAGCAACTGTGTAAATGTTAATTTTAATAACTAACAGCCTCAGTTGCACTGTTTGCCTAGAATTTACCTAGGTTTCAGTCGGGATAACCCAACCTTCTTCAGAATAACAGTAACTACCGTCTTTCCATAGTGGACATCGTCAAGCTAAAACTACAAATCCATAAATTATCGTCAGACTATAAAACTTACCTGGAACTGCCTCGGCCCCACTTCACGACCGCGGTGCGGCAGCCACTCGTGGCCGATAATTTATGGATTTGTAGTTTTACCTTGACGATGTCCACTAAGGAAAGACGGTAGTTACTGTTATTCTGAAGAAGGTTGGGTTACCCCGACTGAAACCTAGATAAATTCTAGGCAAACAGTGCAACCAAGGCTGTTAATTATTAAAATTACAATGAAATGAACACCCTTAGCTGCTTACAGGCGGTGACATACGTCAACGGGGACAGATGAAAATGTGTGCCCCGACCGGGACTCGAACCCGGGATCTCCTGCTTACGTAGCAAACGCTCTATCCATCTGAGCCACCGATGACAGAGAGGATAGTGCGACAGCAGGGATTTATTTATCTCTGGCACGCTTCCCGCGAAACCCACATTCTCAACCTATTGTCCCGCACTACATTCGTAGTGCCCCCGCCCATTATACTAATTACTCGCGGCGCGTTGCCGATTTCCGTAAGAGTTCGGGCATTGTTTGTGCATTCACACAGAAGAAGAAAAAGATGGTCAAGTGGCCGGTGAGCCTTAACTAAAATCACATCAAATACTGACGAATCGATTCCACAGACCGAACGTGAGGAGAGGGGCTAGTGTAATTGGTTAATACAAACCATAAAAAAGTGCACGGAAGTATGTTTTTTAACACAAACCTACTTTTTTTTAATGGAACCCCGTTAGTTTTGTTAGCACGTCTGTAAATATAAACAAATACGTAATCAGTGCCGTTTGTTGCATTGTAAAATGGTAATTACATCCGGAGATATTGTAACCTAAAGTTGACGCTTGAGTACCACTCCTCCGCTGTTCGATCGTGTGTATCTGAGAGCACCGAATTACGTAGGGATCCAAAGGGAACGGTGATGGACCTTAGGTACAGAAGAGACTGGAACAGTACATTACGTCCACATGCTAACACCTTTTTATTGGTCTTTTTCACTGACGCACATGTACATTACCATGAGGGGTGAGGTACACGTACACACGTGGTTTCGCGTTTTCAATTACGAAGTGGAATAGAGTGTGTCCGGACATGTCAGGCCAATAGATGTTCAATGTGGTGGTCATCATTTGCTGCAAACAATTGCAATCTCTGGCGTAATGAATGTCGTACACGCCGCAGTACATCTGGTGTGATGTCGCCGCAGGCTGCCACAATACGTTGTTTCATATCCTCTGGGGTTGTAGGCACATCACGGTACACATTCTCATTTAACGTACCCCACAGAAAGAAGTCCAGAGGTGTAAGATCAGGAGAACGGGCTGGCCAATTTATTCGTCCTCCACGTCCTATGAAACGCCCGTCGAACATCCTGTCAAGGGTCAGCCTAGTGTTAATTGCCGAATGTGCAGGTGCACCATAATGCTGATACCACATACGTCGACGCGTTTCCAGTGGGACATTTTCGAGCAACGTTGGCAGATCATTCTGTAGAAACGCGATATATGTTGCAGCTGTTTGGGCCCGTGCAGTGAAGTGCGGACCAATGAGGTGATCGCCAATGATTCCGCACCATACATTTACAGTCCACGGTCGCTGTCGCTCTACCTGTCTGAGCCATCGAGGATTGTCCACGGACCGGTAATGCATGTTCCGTAGATTCACTGCCCCGTGGTTTGTGAAACCCGCTTCATCGGTAAACAGGTAGGACTGCAACGCATTCTCTGTTAATGCCCATTGACAGAATTGCACTCGATGATTCAAATCATCACCATGTAATTGCTGATGTAGCGACACATGAAACGAGTGAAAGCGGTGACGATGAAGTATGCGCATGACACTACTTTGACTCAGTCTACCGGCTCTCGCAATGTCCCGTGTACTCATGCGTGGATTCATGGCAACAGCAGCTAACACACCAACTGCACCCGCTTCTCCTGTGACGGGCCTGTTACGGACCCGTTTGCGTGCTACGACCATACCTGTTGCATACAGTTGGCGGTAGATGTTTTGCAATGTACGGCACTTTGTATGCTCTCTGTCCGGGTACCGTTCTGCATAAACCCTGCAGGCTTCAGCTGCATTTCGTCGACACTCGCCATAGATGAGTATCATCTCCGCCTTTTCAGAGTTCGAATACACCATGGTCACAGTTCCTACAACATTACACTATCACAGACGTCTGGTAACACGGTGTACACAAGTTGGTCTGCGTGCGGAGACGAATGCAGAATAACAATAGCAGCAAGCGCTACTTGCGGACACTGCGGCAGCTAGACCAAACCACAACAGTGGACTACAGCCACACTCGTAAACACGGTCGTCATCGTAAACATGTCCCTGCAGATGCTGCTCGCCGACCGTGACCCGTGTTTGTTACAACACGCAACTGAACGTCGGAGGTTTCAAGTGTCAACTTTAGGTTACAATATCTCCGGATGTAATTAACATTTTACAATGCAACAAACGGCACTGATTACGTATTTGTTTATATGTTGAGATGTGCTAACAAAACTAACGTGGTTCCATTAAAAAAACGTAGGTTTGTGTTAAAAAACATACTTCCGTGCATTTTTGTATGGTTTGTATTAAACAATTACACTAGCCCCTCTCCTCACGTTCGGTCTGTGGAATCGGTTCGTCAGTATTTGTTGTGGTTTACAAAATATATCCAGCGGTAACGTTAGGTGACTCACCCTCTCTCTCTCTCTCTCACCCTCTCTCTCTCTCTCTCTCTCTCTCTCTCTCTCTCTCTCTCTCTCTCTCACACACACACACACACACACACACACACACAGTCATCAAGGATACACAGGTTACACACTTTTTTTGCTATTATGAAATTTTCTGTAAGATATAGAGTTGCTCAAGTTTAGGTCCTGCTGATAAATATCTTTTGCAGTGATGGTGAGCAGCTTGAAAAAAATCTTCTCTTCCATTCAAATGAAACTACGAAAATTGGAGACAACACGGCGTCTTGTATAAATTCCCGATGAAAGCTAGTCCACGTGTGCCAGTAGCAAGGATCCCACAGTAAATGCGCCAAGGAAATCGAATATTCTGTTAGCAGTGGTGGGACCAGAAACTATTCGTGTCACAGAATAAAGACATTCTCAAGATATTCGATATTAGGAGGTATCGTATGCCTTCTCTCATCTTAGTGTATAAAAATGATCCAGGGATAGCAAGGAAGCTCTGTTTGACTGTTCGCAATCAATTCTTTCGTTTGTAGCAAGATTGCAACGTCAGAAGACTGTAGCGAAATGCAGGAAAATCTGAAAAGGATTGACCATTGATGCAGGGATAAATACGTTTAATGTACAGCGCGTAGATAGGCGATTACGCTGTTGGCGAAAAATCACTGGAAACGGTAATAACCGTAAGATACTTGGAGTAACTATCTGAAGAGACCTAAAGCGGAATAGCCACATAAACTGTAGGAAAAGCAAACGCCAGGCTTCATCCATGAATGAAGTGGGTTCTAAGACCGATTCTTGGGTATTGGTCCTCAGTCTAGGACCCTTATCAGGTTGGATTAGTAGGAGAAATGAAAAATGTCTGGCGAAGAACAGCACGTTTCGTCTTAGTAAACTGTATGGGGCGATCAAAAAGTTTCTGTTTGAGGGCCTTGCTGCAGCTTATATGCAACGTAGCGTGACTTCGATACGACTATATAAGCATCGACATGTGGGAAAGGTATGAATGTGGCATTCGTGTCTTTCCGATATGGGTGTAATAAATAGGAGAAACGTGAACTATGGCGGCGTTATCACCAAATGCGTCCAAAGAGGACCAACGTGTTGTCATTCTTTTCTTGGGTGGCGAATGACAAAACCAGTGGACATCCATCGGAGAATGAAGAATGCGTATGGGACAGCATGGTTGTCGAAAACCACCGTTGTCAAATGAATTCTGTGCTAGTCGCAATTAGACACATAGCAACACGTTCATTGAGCGTACTGTTGCAGTCGACGAAAACTGGTGCCACCACTGGGAATCGGTGTCGAAAGCGTTGACGGTGCAGTACTGTCATCTATTATAGAATGAAATTTTCACTCTACAGCGGAGTGTGCGTTGATATGAAACTTCCTGGCAGATTAAAACGGTATACCGGACCGAGACTCGAACTCGGGACCTTTGCCTTCCGCGGGCAGGAGCTCTACCAACTGAGCTACCCAAGCACGACTCACGCCCCCTCATCACAGCTCTAATTCCGCCAGTACCTCGTCTCCAACCTTTAAAACTTCACAGAAGCTCTCCTGCGAACCTTGCAGAACTAGCACCTTGCAGAAACATCCCCCAGGCTGTGGCTAAGCCATGTCTCCGCAATATCCTTTCTTCCAGGAGTGCTGGTTCTGCAAGGTTCGCAGGAGAGCTTCTGTGAAGTTTGGAAGGTAGGAGACGAGCTACTGGCGGAATTAGAGCTGTGAGGACGGGGCGTGAGTCATGCTTGGGTAGCTCAGTTGGAAGAGCACTTGCCCGCGAAAGGCAAAGGTCCCGAGTTCGAGTCTCGGTCCGGCACTCCGTTTTAATCTGCCAGGAAGTTTCACTGTCATCTATTGTCCTCTCGTCTCAAGAAAAGTCCAAGAGCCAGCCAGAGGTGATGTTCACCCTGCTCTTTGATTTTGATTTCCGGGGAACATTGTGTATTGATTTCAAGGAACGTGCTGTCTCCTTCATTGGGGAGCGGTGCTGCGTAACGCTGGAGAAATTACGGCGTGCAATTAAGGCGAGACGTCCGAGAAAACTACGAGAAGGGTTGCTGCTACTTCGTGATAACGCATGTCACCATATAGGAGACGTAACGCAGAAATTACGCAAACTCCAGTGTGAGACACTCTAACACCCTCCCTATAGTCCGTGCGTATGCCATTACGCTTTCGGTCTCTTGAAAAAGACCTTGAAAGATCGAAGATTCCTGTCGGACGAGAACGTGCACCAGGCAATTACGGAATTCCTTACCAAACGGGTATCTTCAGCCTGGTGCGTCCGCTGGATGATTGCCTCAATGTTCACAACGATTTTGCTTGATTGGCTTGCCAATTCTCGACTGAACGATCCGATAGCCCGTTACAGTATTCACGAGACTGTTACGGATATGCTGAGCCAACTCCTGTGGTACACGTACATAACGCATCCTCCACCGGTGGAATTGTAAAATGGTAACCGTACCCGAAGTGCCTTGCACCACCCTTAGGTGGCTCGCGGAGCGCAAATATGGAAAGAGATTAACGTACCCGGATGCCGTGGTGAGCGCAAAGCGAAGTAAACTGTGGCGATTGTTTTGTGGAGAGGCCGGTGTTTACGGGGCCTGTGAAGCGCACGTGTTGCGGCGGCGGGCGTGCAGCCGTGCTTTCCCACGGCGAGGCAGCGGCCGGCGCCCGCGGCGGCTCCGTATTGACAAAGGCGGCCGCCACAGCTGGAGAGCCGCTCGCGGGAACACACAGGTGCGCGGGGGCACCGGCGCTGTCTTCACGGCACGCCACGAGCCGCAGCCAGTCTGCAGCCTGATGGCGGCCTCGGAAAAATAAGTTAACCTGCACTTTACAAGACGTCACACGCCGTGTCGAAGACGGAAACAGCTATCGACTTTTGTGATCGTTCGGTCGACAACACACGAGGCGTATATGTCGTTCCGAACTAACATTCACATTAAACAGAGAGAACAGGAGGTTACACTTTTTCCTTACTGAACGGCACGTTAACTTCGAAGTTACGTCGTTTATGGCCTGCTGAACACCTGCCTAATACCTTGTTTGTCCTTCTTTGTCGAAATACATCACTGATTTGGACAGTTTGGATGCGACAGTTTCCTGGTAGTTTTTTGGAGGTATGTAGCAAAGATCATGTGATCCGAGTAAATAATTGGTCGCTGATTTGCGTACGCGGCAACCGACTCATATGGGTTCCATAGGATTTACATCAGGCAAACCTGATCGCTGAGACAACGTGAGTTCACTATAATGCTTCTTAAACCACTGTAGCGCGGCTTTAGTTCCGAAACATGGACACTAATACTGCTCAAGTAGACATCGCCGTCGGGAAAAAAAGGTTCAAATGGCTCTGAGCACAATGGAACTTAACATCTGAGGTCATCAGTCCCCTAGAACTTAGAACTACTTTAACCTTATAAAGACTCCACCATCATAGGGCAAAGTGACGTTGCGTGTTTTTTGGGACGGCTATGATCTGTATGATCAGTTACTAACAGTCTGTTACTAACGGACTAACAGTCACAGGAGCATGTCAAGATGAAGCTTCATGGTAAAGTGTATACCTTCTCCTCTTTGAAGAGAGTATTCGCAATTACTACCTGAAATTTATCACAGAACTCAATTTTTCTCCTCTCTCATTCCTTGTCACAAGCCCATATTGTCATGTAACCTTTTCTTCCACTCCTTTCCCTACAATTGTTCTCCATGACTATTAGATTTTCATCGCCCTTTACGTACTGTATTGCCCTTTCAGTATCCTCACATATATTTTCTCTATCTCTTCATCGTCAGCTTGCGACGTCGGCACGAATACCTGAACTATCGTTGTCGGTGTTGTTTTTCTGTCGTTTCTGATAATAACAACACTATCACTGATATGTTCGTAGTAACACACTCACTGCTCTACCTTCCTATTCCTAATCCTACTCCTGTTATACCATTTTCTTCTGCTATCGATATTACTTCATACTCATGCGACCAGAAATCCTTGTCTCGTTTCCATTTCACTTCATTGACTCTGTCTTCTTTCCATTTCACTTCACTGACCCCTACTATACCTTGATTTAGCCTTTGCATTTCCCGTTTCAAATTTTCTAGCTTCCCTATCACGTTCAAGCTTCTGACATTGCACGCCTCGACTCGTAGAACGTTATCCTTTGATTGGTTATTTAATCTTTTTCTCATATTTAATCTGTTTCTCATGGTCGCCTCCCCTTTGGCAGTCCCCTCCCGGCGATCCGAGTTGGGGACTATTCCGGAATTTTTTGCCAATGGAGAGATCATCATGACACTTTTTCAATTACAGGCCAAATGTCGTGTGGATACACGTTACGTGTCTTTACTGGAGTGGTTTCCATTGCCTTCTGCATCCTCACGTCGTTGATCATTGCTGATTCTTCCGCCTTTAGGGGCAATTTCCCACCCCTAGAACAAGAGAGTGCCCTGAACCTCTGTCCGCTCCTCCGCCCTCTTTGACAAGGCCGTTGGCGGAATGAGTGTGACTTGTGATGCCGGAAATCTTTGGCTGTAAATGCTGATTATTAATCAAATTTTAAGAGGACGTTTTGATTAATAATCAAAGACTCTACCCCTAGACCACGGGCGAGAATAAATTACTGGACGCTACTACACTATACTTACTTGGCTTGTGCAATTTTGTTTTGACTTCTTTTGCGGCGTGCTGCGGCGTTATAGCACCCAGATTTCCGATTTCAGCGTGTACTGGGACAGCAGATCTGTACGTGCATTCAAAGAAAAAAATTAATTTTTCGTGCTTAAAACTCGGTCATTAAAATTTTGATTACCCTTCGTAAATATTTGTGGTGTACATAGTCGTGCCACATGATGCTGTAGTCTACTCCGGATGGCGCTGATGATGATCGTATGTCAGTGATGACCCACCTTGGGAAGTTTGGCCGCGGCGTTACTAGTCTCTTCACTTGGCGCCTCATCGGGCCACCTGCGTGATGATGATGACAACGCAATACCCAGTCTCCGAGAATCGAATCTGGGCCCACTGAATGGCGGTCAGACACGCTGGCCACACAACGAAGGAGGCGGGCAGTCTACGCCGGAGGGGAGAAAATTGACATTTAATGTGACGTAGTCGACATCGAGATTAGGAACGGAGGACAAGCTCGGGTTGGGGAAGAATGGTGGAGCAAAATCAGTAGTGCCCTTTCAACGGAACCATCCCGGCTTTCAAGTGATTTAAGGAAATCACGGAAAACCTAAATAATCTTGACCCTCCGCACTCCTGAATTCTTTACCTACTCTGGAGCATGGCGTTCCTCTCAATAACATGTCGCGCACACTCCACCATTACAGTGGTCCAGACGGAACCGAGATGCATCTGAAAAGGTGATGTGCGCCAACAGACGATACTGACGGGCCAACAGTGGCTGGAGGCGCCTTTGGCTTGGTGCTGGAATATGCGTACTCTGTCCACGATCCTACGCAACTCTTCCAGCTGTGGGGGCAGACAAATCGTATAACTGTAGTAGTTTTCGTGCACCGCACCGTCACGTAAAATTAAGTTTCATTTTCTGCCGCTGCTCTTCAGTACAGGAATCCTGACTTTTACTTTGACACCAAATTTTCAGTTCTACTGTTGTTTTTTTCAGCTTTCATCGTAATCGTAAATAAAGACGAGAATCAAATGTCTTGAGGAAAATTTAATTATATCGGATCTACGAGTATACTTTACCGTGTGTATTCCATACCCCCCTCCCATCGGCTCTGCCACTGTAGGTTAATATTTCGTGGTGCAAGCCCCGTAACGAACAACCACCAGTCTCGCTTTCCATCAGCCCTGTATATTGTACGTCAGGCAACATTTGGTATCGACAAGGAATGTAGAACTATCATTGTAGTTCTTCAGTTTCACTCCTTCTGGGTATTCAGTATTTACACAGTCGAAGAAAGAGAGAGCTCCTCCGATTCCCTGAGTGTCCTAAGAACTATCATGCAGATTTACACAGAAGATGGTGCAGTGTGCTGTATTCAGAACGCATTTTTGTTTTTACCGTGACAAAGGAAAGAAGTACTCATCTCATGTCAGAATACAAATCGGTTCAAATGGCTCTGAGCACTATGGGACTTAACATCTGAGGTCATCAGTCCCCTAAGAACTATTTAAACCTAATTAACTTAAGGACATCACACACATCCATGCCCGAGGCAGAATTCGAACTTGCGACCGTAGCAGCAGCACGGTTCCTGACTGAAGCGCCTAGGACCGCTCGTCCACAGCGGCCGGCTCAGAATACAAGACGAAATATCAAGAAACGAAGGAATAGATATTAAACACACACCTGTGTTCAGACTGGGACTTGAATCGCGGAAGCTGGTTATCAGCAACTCGTTTTAGCGAGAGGCATGTCGAATATTTAGCGATGAATATCAAAATTGGGTTGTCGTATTCGTCACGTTATTGAAACAAGGAGAGGAAGGTAGCTGGGAAAACATAATCTTGACTTTTCCTGGGACTGGATAGATTCAAAACCAGCTCGTCGATGTGCGGCTGAAATGGATTTGGGGCAAGCATCAGATCATTCGCTACACTAACTCTGAGTGATAAATTACTTCGTCAGACGACGTGTGACTTATACGGCATTACTACTGATAAGCGAACATTTCTGCCGTGTCCGAGAAGCCAGGGGAAAAGACTGTCTTTTCATTTTATGGCTTTGTGCCAGTGTCTCATCCAGTTCTCGCTGAACTGTGAAGATAAAACCAGTGCGGAGTAGAAGCAAGTAAACAGTGTCATAGAGGGATTTTCTTCATTTCTTCTGAAAATGTATATCAGGAAATGTCTGAATTTTGAGTTTATGGAACGACATTTATCGCTGTTGATTTATGCTGTACTTTGGTTCAAAATGGCTCTGAGCACTATGGGACTTAACTTCTGAGGTCATCAGTCCCCTAGAACTTAGAACTACTTAAACCTAACTAACCTAAGGACATCACACACATCTACATCTACATTTATACTCCGCAAGCCACCCAACGGTGTGTGGCGGAGGGCACTTTACATACCTCTGTCATTACCTCCCTTTCCTGGTCCAGTCGCGTATGGTTCCATGCCCGAGGCAGGATTCGAACCTGCGACCGTAGCGGTCTGTACTTTGGTCTGCTGAAACTTGAAATATAATGCAAAAAGTCGTAATAAATTTAGTGCCCACATACTCCATATTCACACATTCCGTAAATAAGGGAAGGGATGGTATACACTCCTGGAAATGGAAAAAAGAACACATTGACACCGGTGTGTCAGACCCACCATACTTGCTCCGGACACTGCGAGAGGGCTGTACAAGCAATGATCACACGCACGGCACAGCGGACACACCAGAAACCGCGGTGTTGGCCGTAGAATGGCGCTAGCTGCGCAGCATTTGTGCACCGCCGCCGTCAGTGTCAGCCAGTTTGCCGTGGCATACGGAGCTCCATCGCAGTCTTTAACACTGGTAGCATGCCGCGGCAGCGTGGACGTGAACCGTATGTGCAGTTGACGGACTTTGAGCGAGGGCGTATAGTGGGCATGCGGGAGGCCGGGTGGACGTACCGCCGAATTGCTCAACACGTGGGGCGTGAGGTCTCCACAGTACATCGATGTTGTCGCCAGTGGTCGGCGGAAGGTGCACGTGCCCGTCGACCTGGGACCGGACCGCAGCGACGCACGGATAAACGCCAAGAACATAGGATCCTACGCAGTGCCGTAGGGGACCGCACCGCCACTTCCCAGCAAATTAGGGACACTGTTGCTCCTGGGGTATCGGCGAGAACCATTCGCAACCGTCTCCATGAAGCTGGGCTATGGTCCCGCACACCGTTAGGCCGTCTTCCGCTCACGCCCCAACATCGTGCAGCCCGCCTCCAGTGGTGTCGCGACAGGCGTGAATGGAGGGACGAATGGAGACGTGTCGTCTTCAGCGATGAGAGTCGCTTCTGCCTTGGTGCCAATGATGGTCGTATACGTGTTTGGCGCCGTGCAGGTGAGCGCCACAATCAGGACTGCATACGACCGAGGCACACAGGGCCAACACCCGGCATCATGGTGTGGTGAGCGATCTCCTACACTGGCCGTACACCTCTGGTGATAGTCGAGGGGACACTGAATAGTGCACGGTACATCCAAACCGTCATCGAACCCATCGTTCTACCATTCCTAGACCGGCAAGGGAACTTGCTGTTCCAACAGGACAATGAACGTCCGCATGTATCCCGTGCCACCCAACGTGCTCTAGAAAGTGTAAGTCAGCTACCCTGGCGAGCAAGATCTCCGGATCTGTCCCCCATTGAGCATGTTTGGGACTGGATGAAGCGTCGTCTCACGCGGTCTGCACGTCCAGCACGAACGCTGGTCCAACAGAGGCGCCAAGTGGAAATGGCATAGCAAGCCGTTCCACAGGACTACATCCAGCATCTCTACGATCGTCTCCATGGGAGAACAGCAGCCTGCATTGCTGCGAAAGGTGGATATACACTGTACTAGTGCCGACATTGTGCATGCTCTGTTGCCTGTGTCTATGTGCCTGTGGTTCTGTCAGTGTGATCATGTGATGTATCTGACCCCAGGAATGTGTCAATAAAGTTTCCCCTTCCTGGGACAATGAATTCACGGTGTTCTTATTTCAATTTCCAGGAGTGTAGTATGACCTATATTGAAACGTCAAGGAATTATCAATTTGGTAATGGAAGGATATGTGTAGAAGTAAAAATGGTAGAGGACTGTCATGGTAGACTCTCGCGTAAACAAATGGATGTCAGTTTCAGTAGTAACCGACTCTTGAAACCGAGATGAAGTGCCTCGCAGAAGGTAGATTATAGTGGAGAGCGGCAGCAAACGAGTCGTCGTATTAGAAACCGTAACTACACACTTAAAATACACAACAATAATGGCATAGACACATCGTTCTTGATTTCGGCAGGAGGTATCAGGAAGTTAAACTGTGATAGTGTTTTGTTCGAGAGCAGTTTACTTCATAAAATCAAGGAAACAGCTGTAGTCAAACAAACTGAACGCCATTTCACAAACATTAAGCAGTTTTTAGCAGCGGCTCTTTTTTTTACCATAGCATTCTGCCAGTGTGTTTGCGTTGATCGTGGCTAGCAGTTGTTCTTCACGTGACGCAGCACTGTATTTTGGTGGCAGGTTAACTTTGCTTGAATTTTTCCCAATTTACACAGATTTCCTAAAATTGCATAAGGAATGTGTCAGTATGGTTCATTCGGTAAGGAAGGTAGGAAGGAAGATTATTGCTTAGAACGCCTCTTCGGGAATGAGGTCATTAAATACGGAGCGCACAATCTCGAATTGGAGGAAGGATTGGGGAAGAAATCCGCCGTGTCCATTTTGAAGGAACCGTCCCAGCTTTTGCCTGACCGATTTAACTGTGCTCCGTTCCTTACAAAGCCGTAGACACGTGTTCTTTCCGGTCATAATGACGCGATTGGTATTTATCGGCATTATACTAACAAGTTTTTTTAAAAGGTATTGCAATTTTAAGTACAGTCTTTATTTGCACATCTACGGTTACTTTTGTACCAGGATTACATAGTTTCAAAAGTATTTCCATACACTTTTGAGATTCTAAACAACTGATTCTGTGGCATTATGGTAGGAAGGATGGGTCTACTTACTTCCATAGTCTCTTTGTTGAGTCATCATATGATTTGCACATAGCAGTCAGTAATAACAAACCAGTGTAGGATTAAAGTGTAATTTTATCTGATTCTTCCCTGTTGTCATCATAAATTGTTTGACCCTTGCAATACTCTGAACATTATGGCTTGTAAGAGTTTGAAAAGAAGATTTGACTTCACTTACTCTGGGCATAGTCTTTAAACTGAACCACCTGCATCACTTGCACATTGCCATGTGGGTATCAGAATCTGAAACATCTTCTGATTCAGATGTCCGATGAATGCTATCGTCACTGGTGTGATTTTCTTCTTCAGAGATACTGTCCACACTGTCAAGATGCGGTTACTAGTGCTTTCAACTGCTCATCAGAAAGAAATCGTTTCGTCATGTTGGCTGCGCAGAAATTACTATGTTAGATAGTGTGCCCGTATCAAACACTTGATGAAACAGTACTGGTAGCAATAATGCCGTTATAGTCAGAACGTACTGTATTGCTGAGTAACTTCGCACCTTTCAACAATAAACAAGCAAAACCTGCTTTGTTATTTATTTTAAAAAAGAACATTATACATGTATCTCAGACAGATCGAAATAACATATTGTGAACTTTAAACACACAGAGCGGTTCTAGGCGCTTCAGTCCGGAACCGCGCTGCTACTACGGTCGCAGGTTCGAATCCTGCCTCGGGCATGGATGTGTGTAATGTTCTTAGGTTGGTTAGGTTTAAGTAGTTCTAAGTCTAGGGGACTGATGACCTCAGATGTTAAGTCCCATAGTGCTTATAGCCATTTGAACCATTGACACAAGTGTAACAAAAAGGGGAAGTTTCTTTCTCTCTTTCTATCTCTAAGAAAAATAGTATCTTTTACTTATGTGGGCTTTTTAGAAAAAACTTAAGTCATTAAATTTCGAACGCTAACATTTAAATATAAAAACGTTATGGAATAACAAACTCCTGTTCATGTAATATTGGCCCAAAGAGAGAGGAGTGATGAAGAGGCCACGGAAAATCTCAACCAGCATGGCCGATCGGGGATTTGAACCACTGTTCTTTTAATTGCGAGTTCACTCTCATAACAATGCGCTACCTCACTGGGTTTCTTAGCAGAAGACAGAACCGAATACCTGCGCCCATTCTTCTTCTGTCCGATCGTGTCCTGCGTACCTCGTTGTCGACTGTACGAAAAACTCTAAATTTCCTCCCGTCCATTTGAGAGCGGAAAACAAGTCTGTCACTTTTTTCAAGAGCAAAATGTTGCATTGCGGCACTGGCGCATGCCATCCGCGGAGCCTCGACGAGAGAATCGACGCTCGTCAGCGCGCGAACCGAGGTTCGAGACGTGCCCGAGCCATCAGAGGCGCGTCCTTCCGGCGCGGCCAGCTAAGGCGCCGCCGAGGAAACGGCGACCTAGAACCCGGTCGACGCCTGCTAGGCCCCGGTCTCGACTCCGGGCTTATCTGCTCGCCGGCCGCCGGAAATCACGGCCAGTGCGCTGCACGGTTGCCCATCTGCCGATAGCCAAAGCGCGCCGGCTTCCTGGCGCCGGGGGCGATCATACGCTACAACTAGTACCGACGCACTGTGGGCTAGCTCGCTTTAAAACCCGGACACAATAGAAGTAGAAAAGGGTGCTCGTTCCGACATTAGTCCCACGAAATCTTATGTAGATTGGACTGCCGCATACTAGTCCACTGGTACGGTGGCATTCTAGTCATAAGTCGATATGAGACGTGCCGTGACAGTAGTCGGTAAACTGTGAGTGGGATAGCGACACATTTTTGGGATATTGCTTTGTTTGATCTACTCAATAAACAGTGAAGCGCCAAAGAAACTGGTATAGGCATGCGTTTTCAAATACAATGTTGTTGTTGTGGGTCTTCAGTTCTGAGACTTGTTTGATGCAGCTCTCCATGCTACTCTATCCTGTGCAAGCTTCTTCATCTCCCAGTACCTACTGCAACCTACATCCTTCTGAATCTGCTTAGTGTAGTCATCTCTTGGTCTCCCTCTACGATTTTTATCCACCGCGGTGCCCTCCAATACTAAATTGGTGATCCCTTGATGCCTCAGAATATGCCCAACCAATCGATCCCTTCTTCTAGTCAAGTTGTGCCACAGATTTCTCTTCTCCCCAATTCTATTCAGTACTTCCTCATTAGTTATGTGATCTACCCATCTAATCTTCAGCATTCTTCTGTAGCACCACATTTCGAAAGCTTCTATTCTCTTCTTGTCCAAACTAGTTATCGTCCACGTTTCACTTCCATACATGGCTACACTCCATACAAATGCTTTCAGAAACGACTTCCTGACACTTAAGTCTATACTCGATGTTAACAAATTTCTTTTCTTCAGAAACGCTTTCCTTGCCATTGCCAGTCTACATTTTATATCCTCTCTACTTCGACCATCATTAGTTATTT
The DNA here is from genome assembly GCF_023897955.1 of Schistocerca gregaria. NCBI lineage: Eukaryota > Metazoa > Arthropoda > Insecta > Orthoptera > Acrididae > Schistocerca > Schistocerca gregaria. The sequence goes on from NC_064920.1 coordinate 859,122,402, forward strand.
TGCTCCCCAAATAGCAAATCTCATTTACTCCTTTAAGCGTCTCATTTCCTAATCTAATACCCTCAGCATTCGACTACATTCCATTATTCTCGTTTTGCATTTGTTGATGTTCATCTTATATCCTTCTTTCAAGACACTGTCCATTCCGTTCAGCTGCTCTTCCAGGTCCTTTGCTGCCTCTGAAAAAATTACAATGTCATCAGCGAACCTCAAAGTTTTAATTTCTTCTCCATGGATTTTAATACCCATCCAAATTTCTCTTTTCTTTCCTTTACTGCTTACTCAATATATAAATTGAATAACATCGGGGAGAGGCTACAACCCTGTCTCATTCCCTTCCCAACCACTGCTTCCCTTTCATGCCCCTCGACTCTTATAACTGCCATCTGGTTTCTGTACAAATACTATGTAAACAGACAGAATACGGCTTTGCAATCGGCAACGCCTATATAAAACAACAAGTGTCAGGCGCAGTTGTTAGATCAGTTACTGCTGCTACAATGACAGGTTAGGGACACAGCATCTCCGAGGTTTCGATGAAATGGGGATTTTCCCTTACGACCATTTCACAAGAGTACCGTGAATATCAGGAATCCGGTAAAACATCAAATCTCCGACATCACTACGGCCGGAAAAAGATAATGCAAGCACGGGATCAACGACGCTCGAAGAGAATCGTTCAACGTGACAGAACAGCAATCATTCCACATATTGCTGTAGATTTCACTACTGGGCCATCAACAAGTGTTAGCGTGCAAACCATTCAACGAAACATCATCGATATGGGTTTTCGGAGCCGGAGACCCACTCGTGTATCCTTGATGACTGCATGACATAAAGCTTTACGCCTCGGCTTGGCCCGTCAACACCGACATTGGACTGTTGATGACTGGAAACATTTTGCCTGATGGGACAAGTATCGTTTCAAATAGTATCGAACAGATGGACGTGTACGGGTATGGGGACAAAGCTCATGAATCTATGGACCCTGCATGTCAGCTGGTGGAGGCTCTGTAATTGTGTGTAGGTCGTGTGCAGTTGGAGTGATTTGGGACCCCTGATAGGTCTAGATACGACTCTGACAGGTGACACGTACGTAAGTATCCTGTGTGTGATCACCTGCATCCATTCATCTGCATTATGCATTCACGATACTAAGCAGGTGTACCAGTTTCTTTGGCTCTTCACTGTATAAAAAGCGCTCTCGCCCAGTTGTCAGGATAAAACAAGATGGCTATCATTCCAGAAGGTGGGTTTATGAGGTTTTTAGTCGGTGTTATTGCGTGTTTCGACTTAACACTTAACTATCACCTTATTATCCAAAGTCGTTGGCTGCAAAACTTCCTATGCGTGGCTCTACTTGTGTAAATGGCTCTCCTCATACGTTAATGGTGTGGTTAACTAGTTCAGCATATTTGTGTGTTCTACCGTGCGGTAGTGCCCCACGGTAGACAATATTATTCTACAGCAATGGACAATGTTCTGCAATAATGCCAGATGCCGACATCAGACCACATAGTTTTAATGCACGAATATGCCCATTATCGAAGCTGCTCCGTCGGGTGTCTGAAGGTGTGCAGGAAGCTCGGAATAAAGGATATCAGGCGTAGGAACATGGTTTATTATTTCCCGTTGGACAATGGAAATTGCAACACATTCTTCAAACTTGTGCCAGCCAGGATGCTGACTCCGATTGCGTTTGAAAACAGTTGGTAATTTTTCAGTTTCTCCTTCTCTTTGTAGAGAGAATTATTTGGTATAATTGCTTTTACAAAAATACTCGCCTATATAAGAATATACAGCCTACAGTTGCAGGTTAACTTTATCGTTTACCTAGGTTTCAACGTTAGTAATAACGTCTTCTTCAGAACATAAAATATTATTTAAATGTTTGCCTAAAACAAGCCATGTCTTAAGTCATAATGCATGACCATAAGGTTTTGTCACTTCTATTAAACAAGCTGTAGGAAATTCACTTTAAGCCCGTTGTATGGGCCTCGTAGTGTCACATTATATGTAATCATTTCCAAGATGTGTGTGGACTTAACTTATTGTTATGTGTTTTCGCTGCTACTTTGATGGTTGAAGTAATTTCAGTTTCGAAAGTATTTTGCAGACACTACATAAACGAATGTCAGGTACGAGACTAGTTTTGATCCAATTGAAAATTTAAACTTCATTGCAAATGGAAAACTGAAGCTACCGCGGGAAATCATATTACGGAATAATGCAATTATTTGGAATTTCGTGTATGTCACTTTCTTATCTCTGTGAGAAATACAAGTAGTTCTCATCGGATTGTCTTATTTCTTTGCAGATCCGACACAGGCTCCCCGTTTCGTCACACAGCCGTCGTCAACGAACAGCATCATCGGCGAAGGACGCACCAAGATACTGCAGTGCCAAGCCATCGGTGAGTAACTTAACCAATTAGATATCATCTCTACTTCGTGAGTAGTAACATGTTTTGTTTCTGTTGCACCATTATTTCTTCTCGTTTCCTTCGCGGACGAAACGTGTAGATAATAAACTGGTTTATGATCAACACGATTCAAACGGAATCGTTATTTACAGAACTGTAGAAGATCCAGATTATTTTCATTGAAAGATGATAAGCGTAACTTCTTTCTTCAGTTTGAATCATTCAAAAAATGTAAAAACTGATTCGCCGTATATCCTCAATTCGAGACGGATGGACTTGGGTGATAGAAATTAGATGACGGTAACTTGAGATAAAAAGCGGTAGAAATATTTGTGATAGAAATATATATTGATGGACCTACCTGAAATGTGCACAGACAGAAATTGAGGTAGACTTTGTGTCGCTTTATTTGTGACATTTATGCAGGATGCTACAAAACCATACCAACAAACATCGATGGGTTTAAAGGGTGGCTTGAGGAACAAACTGAGGACACGTCATCCAATGTCGCTACCGAGCGTCGAAGTTACAGGCGTCGCCTACTCGGCAGTGAACCTGACTTCGGACGCTAACGGACCGTAACCGGAACGTCTCCCAATGCTGTTTGTTATTCAGTGATCGCGACTGACTGCCACGATCGCCAGTGGAGACGTCGGAGCTAGCTGCTGCGTAGACAAGTCTTGTCTCCTGTGAATGCGATACTTGGTTGCCTTGGTGAACGACTTGTTACTAATAAACTGCGGTTGGAAACCCGTGTCCGAAACAGTGAGTCTACGCAGCGGCTAGCGGACGTGGAGAAACTATAATCGTCGTGTATAGGAAACCTACATATGTCGAGGCATGATGCTACCCAAACCGCATATTTCAGTACAGTGGACAACAGTTTGCTAAATATATATCCTTTACTTAGTGTGCGATTATTATTCTACTATTGTCCGCCCCGATATGTGAATGGTCATCGTGACGGGTCACCGTCCTAAGTGGCCCGCTTTCGATTCCCGGCTGGGTCGGGGATTTTCTCCTTTCAGGGACTGGATGTTGTGTTGTCTTCATCATCATTTCATCCCCATCCGGCGCGCAGGTTGCTCAGTGTGGAGTCGAATGTAATAAGACCTGCAACAAGGCTGCCGGTGAGGGGCCTCCCGGCCAATGACGCCAAATGCTCATTTCCATTTCCATTCTACTATTAAATTTGGCAGTAGTGTTCAGTCGGTATGTATTTCTCAAAATAATTTAAATTATGGCTTGGTGGTTGCATGGGTAATTTTCATAAACCAAAAACGAGGATCTAGGTTCCCAACCTTCTGCTGTCATCCCCCCCCCCCTCTCTCTCTCTCTCACACACACACACACACACACACACACACGCACACGCACGGCGCGGTGCAGTTCGTAAGAAAACTGCGGAAGTACACTTACGAGGCACCACTGGCCTCAGTATGAAATTTTGTCCTAGTTAGTACTAATATACACTCCTGGAAATTGAAATAAGAACACCGTGAATTCATTGTCCCAGGAAGGGGAAACTTTATTGACACATTCCTGGGGTCAGATGCATCACATGATCACACTGACAGAACCACAGGCACATAGACACAGGTAACAGAGCATGCACAATGTCGGCACTAGTGCAGTGTATATCCACCTTTCGCAGCAATGCAGGCTACTATTCTCCCATGGAGACGATCGTAGAGATGCTGGATGTAGTCCTGTGGAACGGCTTGCTATGCCATTTCCACTTGGCGCCTCAGTTGGACCAGCGTTCGTGCTGGACGTGCAGACCGCGTGAGACGACGCTTCATCCAGTCCCAAACATGCTCAATGGGGGACAGATCCGGAGATCTTGCTGGCCAGGGTAGTTGACTTACACCTTCTAGAGCACGTTGGGTGGCACGGGATACATGCGGACGTGCATTGTCCTGTTGGAACAGCAAGTTCCCTTGCCGGTCTAGGAATGGTAGAACGATGGGTTCTATGACGGTTTGGATGTACCGGGCACTATTCAGTGTCCCCTCGACTATCACCAGAGGTGTACGGCCAGTGTAGGAGATCGCTCACCACACCATGATGCCGGGTGTTGGCCCTGTGTGCCTCGGTCGTATGCAGTCCTGATTGTGGCGCTCACCTGCACGGCGCCAAACACACATACGACCATCATTGGCACCAAGGCAGAAGCGACTCTCATCGCTGAAGACGACACGTCTCCATTCGTCCCTCCATTCACGCCTGTCGCGACACCACTGGAGGCGGGCTGCACGATGTTGGAGCGTGAGCGGAAGACGGCCTAACGGTGTGCGGGACCGTAGCCCAGCTTCATGGAGACGGTTGCGAATGGTCCTCGCCGATACCCCAGGAGCAACAGTGTCCCTAATTTGCTGGGAAGTGGCGGTGCGGTCCCCTACGGCACTGCGTAGGATCCTACGGTCTTGGCGTGCATCCGTGCGTCGCTGCGGTCCGGTCCCAGGTCGACGGGCACGTGCACCTTCCGGCGACCACTGGCGACAACATCGATGTACTGTGGAGACCTCACGCCCCACGTGTTGAGCAATTCGGCGGTACGTCCACCCGGCCTCCCGCATGCCCACTATACGCCCTCGCTCAAAGTCCGTCAACTGCACATACGGTTCACGTCCACGCTGTCGCGGCATGCTACCAGTGTTAAAGACTGCGATGGAGCTCTGTATGCCACGGCAAACTGGCTGACACTGACGGCGGCGGTGCACAAATGCTGCGCAGCTAGCGCCATTCAACGTCCAACACCGTGGTTCCTGGTGTGTCCGCTGTGCCGTGCGTGTGATCATTGCTTGTACAGCCCTCTCGCAGTGTCCGGAGCAAGTATGGTGGGTATGACACACCGGTGTCAATGTGTTCTTTTTTCCATTTCCAGGAGTGTATTATAAATGTAAAAATTCTCGATTAAGTCCACATCTAACTGGGCTCAAATTTCGCCGTGGCCCATGGCTGGGGAATGTGGTAATTCCATGATATTGGTTCAAATGGCTCTGAGCACTATGCGACTTAACTTCGGAGGTCATCAGTCGCCTAGAACTTAGAACTACTTAAACCTAACTAACCTAAGGACATCACACATCCATGCCCGAGGCAGGATTCGAACCTGCGACTGTAGCGGTCGCTCGGCTCCAGACTGCAGCGCCTAGAACCACACGGCCACTACGGCCGGCTCCATGATATTGCACAGGTACGATGTAAGACATCTAACACGCCAGTATGGGTAAAGAGCGTTACGTTGAGCAGTATTTGACTTCGATCCAGGATTTTTCTGCCTGGGCTCATCTCAAAAGTAAACTGTACAGCATTTTCATTCATACGGCAGAAGAATTGTAGCAGAGCTTGTATTATCGTCAACATGTAACATGCTGAAGCAGTAGTGTTAAGGTAGATCATTGGTGAAATTTGAGTCCAGTTAGTTGGGGTACAAAAATTTGCAAAAATCAAATGGCTCTAAGCACTATGGGACTTAACATCTGGGGTCATCAGTCCCCTATACTTCAAGTACTAGACATCACACACATCCATGCCCGAGGCAGGATTCAAACCTGCGACCGTAGCAGCAGCGCAGTTCCGGACGGAAGCGCCTAGAACGTCTCGGCCACAGAGGGCGGCCAAAATTTGCATTTCAAAAATGATTCAAATGGCTCTGAGCACTATGGGACTTGACACCTAAGGTCAAATCAGTCCCCTAGAACTTAGAACTACTTAAACCTAACTAACTTAATGACATCACACACATCAATGCCCGAGGCAGGATTCGAACCTGCGACCGTAGCGGTCGCGCCGCCCCAGACTGAAGCGCCTAGAACCGCTCGGCCACTCCGGCCGGCTGCATTTCAGATACATTTGTGCTGAGGAGGGCAATATTCCATACTGAAGTCAGAGGCGGCTCTTAACCACAGCTATTCGCCTGCCGACCGATGTTTTTGTATAAAGTTCTTGATTCTGTTATCGTACACTTATAAATGGCTCAAATGGCTCTGAGCATTATGGAACTTAACTTCTAAGGTCATCAGTCCCCTAGAACTTAGAACTACTTAAACCTAACTAACCTAACGACAGCACACACATCCATGTCCGAGACAGGCGGCCAAAATTTGCATTTCAAAAATGATTCAAATGGCTCTGAGCACTATGGGACTTGACACCTAAGGTCAAATCAGTCCCCTAGACAGGATTCGAACCTGCGACCTTAGCGGTCGCGCGGTTCCAGTACACTTATACTCGTGACAGTTTTCTCCATTAACTATGGTAGTCTACAGGCTTTGTTTCAAAGCACTGCCTCTCCATAATTGGTTGAGAGAGCCGATTCGCAGGTCGAAGTAAGGTAAGGACATAATAATTTGTCCGTCACCGTTGACGTTGTTCTCGACTGATGGCTAAAATTATTTTCGTCTTCCGCGGTACTACCGAGGCACCGCAGTGTTGGGACCAATCTTCTGTTTGGTAGAGACTACTTTGTTTGCGTAAGTAGTTCCGAAACATTTAAGAGGCGCGGAATCGGGTTGTAGTGTAGAAGCCGCGTTTTCAGCCCCCTTTCGTTTTTTAACGTTTGAGAAAATATGTTACGAAAAGTGCACGGCGCTGTGCGGGAGCAGGTTGGCGGGCTGTGCGTTGCGCCTTTGAGCAGGCTGGCGGCTGAACGCAGGCGCGCGCCGTGGTGGCCGCTTTGTTCGGGCAGACCGTGAATTTGAGATCACGTTTGCGCCGCCGCAGCCACGATAGGCAGGCTCCATTGTAGTGCGCTCCGTGTGCGCCCTAGGCTCGTCGCGGCGCCGTAACGCTGAACAAACAACGATGCCGATCTGGAAAACTCGGCACAGCAGTTCCTGCCGAGGCGGCCGGGATAACGTCTGGCGCATTCAGTGTCTGCTAAGCCGTCCTTTCACGGACCGTGAAACCTTCCGTGGACCAGGAGCTGGTCGAGTATTGTGTCGTCACAACGTGCAGTTTCACGTTCCACAGTATTCCGAAGCGCGGAAGACCTTTTGCTTAGCAGAATTCGGAAGACATCATATTCGATTACGTCATTTGCACATTGAGGATACATCAAAAACCCGCCGTTTCTTTTGCAATTTGTCGCAATAAGATGACCGGAACGGAATATTGGTGGGTAAAGCATTTGCGTATTGTAACATTGAGTGTTACGGAAGTATGCTGTTTAAGGCAACGGCGCATTTAAAATTTATAAAAGAACACGTCGTTCCTGGTACGATTTATTACAATTGAATGTCAGTTAATGGACATACCGACTGGTAAAGCCTTCGAGATATCGTAACATAAAAGATACCGATAGCGCCTCTACACTCAGTGTAGTGGATAGAGGCGAGGAATTGAGAAATCCACTGGAAATGGTTCACGCTATGCTTTCTATGTATTCACCTTCAGGCTGGGTAAAATATTTTCAGACTTACTTATTACTTTAGTGGAAGTATATTTTGTAATATACATAACAGCGCTGTCTTTTGGGAGTGTGTTACTTTGATTTTGTGAACACGCCAGGGAACGAATGCAAGATTAATTTCTATGTCACTGTGTGACTCGATCTCAAATCAGTAGTTATTTATTCTTCCAAACAACTTTCCGAATTGTGGGATACATAATTCTTTTTTAAATATTGCATATGACTGTACACAAAAAGACAACTGTACATGCAGGTACACACACGCACACACACACACACACACACACACACACACACACACACACACTTACAAAAAAAAATTGACAGAAAAATTCCTGTAAACTAGTTAGTTTTTTGGCTTCATCTACAAGATAGATTACTCACAGTAGGAAATTAGTGCATTTCTTGTGTCTAGTCTTGTATTTCACACGCTTTAAAAATTCTGCTACTAGAAGCAACGATCTAGCAAGAAACACCATAGGATTGTATTAAAAAGTAAGAATGATGGAACAGTTTTTATCTTATGTGTTAGACCACAGTAAATTTTTATCGCACTATTTATAACGGAAGTTTCAAAAGCTGATACACTTACCGATTGGTGATGGAACTTTTCCTTGTTGCCTTGTATCGTGTTGATTAATATTGAAAGTTTTTATTTATATCTAGCACAGACAGCACATAGACAAAGGAGGAAAAGTGTGTTAACATAGCAGTTTTACGTGCGTCCATTTCGCAGACAAACTGCGCGATTTGCGATAGGTGAAAAATGCTGATGGAGACCAGCTCGAACGCAAATCACTGGGGTTCGGGTAAATATGTATTAAAAATGACAAAATATGTACATATAATATGGGCTTGAAAGTATAAAATATGAAAAAAATACGGAGACAAAAACAGCTATTTTCAAATAAACCATACTTTATTATAGCAAAAACAACAATTTTATGTTTCATCAGTCTCACTGCCACTACTTGAATTGTTACAATACACAATCACATGTCTTTTTTTTAATTTTCAAAGCTAAAAAACTACTTTGTTTGAGCGAAATAACGCTTTGTACTGACTGAAAGAACTTCCAACGTCGCAGGATGTGATCGGAGGAAACTTAAATTTACAGAATTCTCGAAGTAAGTATGGGACGTCAAGATCGTCATCTGATCTTCCGCACAGCACACTGTCAATTTTTGCTTTAACGACTCAGCAACGGTTCCTTCTGCTTCCCTAATTTTCATTTTTATGTCTTCCATAATCCTTACATTGTCTTTCAGTGATATTTATATGTTTTCAGTGCCTTAAGCTGACGCGATAAGAAACAATAACTGCTTTTGATGTACACTAAGTCCTCTGTAGAGTTTGATTTTCAAGCCATGTACCCCAACGTGTCAGTACAGTTTCTAGTGGCAAAATATTATCGGGATGCATCTCTTTAAATGTTGCGATCCTACTGGGAGCTTTCAATAATACTTTTTTCACATTTGATATTAAACTATCAACATATCTGCAATTTATCCGCAGTCAACCAATCTATTTATTCCTTGTGCCAAGGAAGTTACATGGATCATCTTAGGATATAAAACATTCAGAACATTAGCTGCTCCAAACATATAATGAGCAGCATCGGTAACCAACAAGAAAACTTGTTCATGTTTTACGCCATTAGGCGATAAAACACCCATAACGTCATTAAAGAGCTTTTGCTGATGTTTGGTAGTTGCGTGTAAGAAGTTCTTCACAACCCTAGAAAAAGGATTTGCTCCATTTATTTTCAAATAGTCGTTACTACATTGCCAATGCACCGATGCACCGCCCTTGTGTGTCTCATCGCTTGCGACCCATATAGGACCATCCTGAATTATATCTCGAATTGACGCCAAACAATCCCCGTAAATGCTGCTGACAACATTTTTTCTACCAAGGAGAGGTTCCCAGTGGTGCAATCGACTTTTTGCAACCACCTAGATTGTGGCACAGGTTAAGAATCTAGGTATCATACCTTGAATCCATTCGCCCTGGTGGGCCTCGTTTAGGTCTAAAAGCCGAAAAACAATTTAGCCTGTTCCTTTAAAACATTAATTGACTGGAAAACAAGGTTGCAGGTTCGTATCTTGTCACGTTGGTTAATTTTTTTTATGTTTCTTCTTCAGATGTAATTTTTTTAAAGTTTCGAATCCTTTGCTAAGTCATTTTAACTGTTGCATTAACTTAATAACGCTCTCATTTTGTCTTCCTGTCATTCTTTTTTCATTTGTAATCTTTTCTCAAGTCTTTCATTCTTTTTTATTTATGTATTGTATTATTTATTCTTTATTTGTATATTGTAATATTTAATCATTTAAAATTACAGATCAAGCGATTAAAAAAAAACAGTGTTAGTATTCATATTGACTGTGCAACAGTCACAAAAATTTATTTTTCGTTGCGAGATGTACAATTTTTTGAGTGGTAATCGTCATACAGATACTTGAAACACAAATTGTTCTCGCACAAATTACAAACCATAAAAACCATCTGCGTACATTCGCGTAGTTTCATCATCAAATACAACGGGAAGCACACATCATTCTCATTGCGAAACAATGCCTATTCATTACCAAACTTCGATCCGTACCAGGCATACGTATTCATGTTTCGAAAGGCTGGTGCACACACAGTCCAATGAACAATTGAATGTATTTTGGTTATGTCTTAACGTGTAGCAGTTTCGTGTTTATCTTGTGGTAATACAGGCGCGCTGTGGAGTTTTTTAATAATATTTTTCACCTGATGATAAATATGCACGTCACATGGCCGACACATTGAGTACAGTTTTCACAGTGCATGTAGCTTTTGCAGCACTGTTCACAAACGTTCCGTCATATAATGTGTTGTCTCTCTTACCACTGCATGAATCAGCAAGTAACAAAAAATCATTTCTTTACTGTATGATTTCATTAGACTGTAAATAGCGTCTGTACAGCTCTTTCGTTAATTTGTTTGATTTTGAGCAGGTGACGACCACATTTCCGTATTCTGACTCCAAATGTTCAATTTCTTTAGCAACCCTGTTTCCGACCTCCCGCATACATACTAACAGGCGTGGTAGAAATTCACCGGCGGATGTCAACGCTTTCGTCAAATTTCTCTTTTGCACAAAAACCGTTTCTGATCCTCGAAATTACAGCGATCGATGATACGTTGATACGTAATTGCAAACCATTTGATCGGTATCAGTAACAAGATTTGAACTGTAATCGCCCATTTCCAGCACCCTCTGTTTTCTGAATCATTCTGCTGCTACTACAGTTTCTTCAAGTGTTGCGACGTCATTTGCACTAACGAATGTAGTCACTTTTCTATGACTTATTCCGTGTTTTATTTTAAAATTTTTTCCCACTTCCCACTTGCAAAGAATGAAAAGTTTTCCGATAGATACGGAACGGCGATAACCATTGCCCATTGATGCAGTGTACGCATTGTTACTTGTTCGTGACACATCCGAGCATCCTTAAAATTTTCACGTGTTTCGGTATCAATTAGACACAGCTTACTGAATTTAGTTCCTCCTTATTTTGCGTCTTGTTTCGGTTTCCTCAAGTATCCATTGTTGGACGCTTTACGACGAATAATTGGGATGAGCTTCAGAGAAGGCAACTGCTTTTAATGGAATGTACGTCGATGGAGGAGCCCGACAGTTGAATGGGTTAAAACATCGATCCACGTCTTTATCGTCGAACGTACACTGCAAAGAACAAAATTTTCATGTTAATAGCGGACGAGGAAATCCGAAAATTAACAGATAGTAGTATGGAAAGGCTTACCCCATCATACAAACCGTCTTCATGAGTCTCACTCGTAAACAGACATTTCTTCATCAAATTCCTCCATTCTTTCGCCATGATATTTTCTGGTTGATGAATTTGCATTGTCGAACATTTTAAATGTCGCAAACTCACAAAAAAAAAAAATGCAAGAGGAAAACGCAAAAATAAAAAGAACTGCTTTGTGATTGATAACTGCAAATTCACCAGTGATTTTAAGCTCAAGGGAGAAATGAGAACAAATAAGAAAGTTAATGAAATGGTTAAAGTGACTAGGAAAAGGATTAGAAAATTTAAAAATATTACATTTGAAGCAAATAACCGAAAAAAAGGAACTTGACAGGAATCGAACCCTCCATCTTAGGTTTTCCAGGCATTTGCGCAATACATTACGCTTCGACGGCAGTTGAAACTTAATTTAATGCACTAGAGGAGCAGGCTAAATTATTTTCCCGCTTTTACTTGCAAACGAGGGCGGCCCATCAGGGCGGATGGATTCAGGGTATGATACCTGGGTTCGTAACCTACACCATGTATGTGGCTGCAAAAGGTCGATTGCACAACTGGGGATCTCTCCGTGTAAGTGTAGATTCTCCAGGCTTATGATTACCTGAATACTTCTCTAGGAAGCTTTTAAATACAGGGTATTCAATTTCCATTAAGGCATAACACAAATCTTTCGTGAAGAAAAGAAGATAAGAACTGTGGGAGCCACTGGCTGTTACATTAGAAGATAATTGTTGTTTGAACTTATTCTCCCTTGTAATATTTACCTTTTTCTTTTGTTGTAGATATGTGCTGTGATATTAGAAACCGCTGTTCAGTCGCCGCGGATTTTTCAAAAAATGGTTCAGATGGCTCTGAGCAGTATGGGACCTAACATCTGAGGTCATCAATCCCCCAGAACTTAGAACTACTTAAACCTAACTAACCTAAGGACATCACACACATGCAAGAAGTTATCATAAAATTATAAATCTTTCTGCCTCTCTCTCTTCTTTTTTAGTCATGTAACTGGTTTGATTTGGTCTGCCATGGAATCCTCTCCTGTGTCCATCTTTTCATCTCACAGTAGTGCTTGCAGCCTAGCAGTTCCTTGCTGGATGTATCCCAGTCTGCCTCTTACACTACAGTTTCTACTGTACATCTACCCCCCCACCCCTCCCATACATCTACATCTACATCCATACTCCGCAAGCCACCTGACGGTGTGTGGCGGAGGGTACCCTGAGTACCTCTATCGGTTCTCCCTTCTATTCCAGTCTCGTATTGTTCATGGAAAGAAGGATTGTCGGTATGCTTCTGTGTGGGCTCTAATCTCTCTGATTTTATCCTCATGGAAGTTATTCCCTGATGTCCTAACAGATGTCCTTTTAGCCTGTCCCTTCTTCTTTTCGGTGTTTTTCATATATCCCTGTCCTCATCGATTCTGCAGGCAAATTCCTCATTCTTTACCATATCAATCCACACAATTTTCAACATTTCTTCTGTACCACTATATCTGTTCTGTTCTGTTCTGGTTTTCCCACAGTCCATATTTCACTACCATACAATGCTGTGCCCCAAACACCCGTTCTCAGACATTTTTTCGTCAAATTAAGGCCTTTGTTTTATACTGGTAGATTTCTCTTGGCCAGGGATCCCATTTTTGTCAATATTAGTATGCTTTTTATGTCCTCCTTTCTCTGTCTGTTGTGAGTTAGCGTACTGCTTAAGTAGCAGAATTGCTTAACTTAATCTACTTCGTGATCCCCAACTTACTGTTCCCATTTCTGTTACTTCTCAGTACTTTCAGCTTTCTGCGATGTACTCTGATCCATATTCTGTACTCATTAGACTGTTCATTCCATTCAACAGAACCTATAAATTCTTTTTCACTTTCACTGGGAATAGCAGTGTCATCAGCGAATCTCATCATTGATAGGGTTCCACATTGAATTATAATCCCACTTATGAACCTTTCTTTTATTTCTGTCATTGCTCGTTCAATGTATAGATTGAACAGTAGGGCGAGAGACTTCATAGCTGTCTCATGTTCTTCTTAATTCGAGCATTTCATTCTCGATCTTCCATTCTTGCACCTCTTACATAGTCGGCCGGGGTGGCCGAATGGTTCTAGGCGCTACAGTCTGGAACCGTGTGGCCACTACGGTCGCAGGTTCAAGTCCTGCCTCAGGCATGGATGTGTGTGATGTCGTTAGGTTAGTTAGGTTTAAGTAGTTCTAAGTTCTTGGAGACTGATGAGCTCAGAAATTAAGTCCCATAGTGCTCAGAGCCATTCGAACCTCTTATATATTACCATCTTTCCCTACAGCTTACTCCTGTTTTTCTCAGAATTTTGAACACCTTTCACTATTCTATGTTGTCGAACACTTTTTCCAGATCGACAAAGCTTATGGCTGTGTCTCTGTTTTTCTTCAGACTCGCTTCAGTTATCAAGCGCAGCATCATAACTACCTCTCTAGTGTCTTTACTATTTAACTATCGCATCGAAAAAATTTAGGAGTGACCATGAAACTTGGTGATGGTGCCAGTAATTTTCTGTATATTCACCCTTTAATGTTACACTTTTTTTTTCTAAAGGAAGGATAATTTGGCGAAGAACGTGGTTGTAGAAGTCTCTATTTCGACTATTCAAACAACATTCCACCTTGAATATCACCATTCTTGGAATATCTGCTACACAATGGTTTCTTCATCGCAGGAAAGTGGAAGAAGGCATGGGATATCATTACTCAACAAGCCCAAAGAAGCAACATGTACAACCGGTGTGTGACCCCCCCCCCCCCCTCCTTTATTTTTCCAAGGAGCGCACACGCACGCACACACCTCTGGACTCTAGATAGCTTACCGCTAAGCTTTGTATTCACAGCCTCCCATTACTTCATCAGGAGATTTCGGTATCATACTCCTGTGGCAGTTTGCCCTCTGCAAAGACCATAATCTGTTAGCACAATGCTATGGCAGTCCTAAAAAAATTCTATGTCACCTTGCTTGGAGATGGTTTGGTCTTCACAATTTTCGGCTTGGTGGAACCACGTTTCCCCTACTTGGTGTGCACCTCTTTTTTGGGGTTAGAGTGATAAGGCCAGCACTCATGCATGGAGATAAGATGGCATAAGAAGTCATCTGGAATGTTATGGCCCAGCTGAAACATTTCTGCTGCTGTCTCGGTTCGGCTCAGAATTATAGTGGTATCACTCTTCAACGAATCTCGAAAATTCTTCTACCTGCCTTTAATTCCCTTTCCCTCCTTTCTCGTGCTTCTCCTTCTTATAAATGCAATCTGGTTTCTGTACAAGTTTTTATCAGTGGTGTCTTCAGAATTTCAAATACTGTCATTCAGTCCACAATGTCAAAAGCTTTCTCTAAACTTACAAATTCTATACTGACGGAAAAAATTTTGCAACACCAAAAAGGAGTTGTGCAACAGAAATGAAAGTTGGTGGGCTGTTTCTACACCAGGAAGGTGACACCCACTCAGCCTTCGCACCAGTCGCATGAGTAGTGATAGTAGTGCCACTATGTGGATGCAAATCAGGTTTGCTTTAAAGACGTGCTGTAGTGATTGTGAGCATTAGTTACCTTGTAGATAGGTCGCCGTGAGTTGATTTCATTCAAAAATGCCTGGGAGGTGGCAGAGACTCGTTTGCTTCAAATACATGCTGCAAGAGTAATGAGTGTTAGTTGCCTTTGGGATTGAAAGTGGTGAATTGGTTTTAGTCAAGTATGCCTGGAAGGCAATGCAGAGGCCAATATCAACACTTCATGGAGTTTGAGCGGGGTTGTGTAATAGGGCTATGAGAAGCTAGATGTTCCTTTTGTGGTATTGCAGAAGGACATGGTCACAAGAATGTACCATTGCAAGAAGACCAGGCTATGGACGGCCACGTAGCATTACTGAGAGGGAAGACAATCTTGTTTGGCGTATGGCTTTCGTGCATTGAATTGCATCTGCAGCAGTAATTTGAGTAGCACTTGGCACCACAGTGACACAACGAACTGATACAGATTGTGTAGTTCAAGGATAGCTCTGAGGCAGATGCCCTGTGTTGTGCATCCCACTGTCCCCAAACTTTTTTGTAACTTCAGTGGGTCATTTGAGAGTTCGTAAGTTGGCAGGGTGGAGGTCTGTTGTGTTTTCTATGAAAGCTGGTTCTGTCCCAGTGTCATTGATGGCCATGGGTTGGTTATCTGCTAACCAACCCATGGCCATCAATGACACTGAGACAGAACCAGTTCAGGTCCTGTAAACAACCTGTCTGCATGTTAGGCAGACTGGACCTAAACCTGTAACTGCGGTCTGGGGTACAATTTTGTGTGATAGCAGAAGCACGCTCATGGTTCTTCTCCCACACATAGACAGCAAATTAGTTGGTCAATCTGGAGATTCGACCTATTGTGCTGCCATTCATGAACAGCATTCCAGGGCGTGTTTTCTAATTGGATAACACTCACTCAAGTACCGCTGTGGTAACCTAACATGTGTACAGAGTGTCGACGTATTGCCTTGGCCTGCTCGATCACCATATCTGTCTCCAATTGAGCACATATGAGACATCATTGGACAACAACTCCAGCAGCATTCACAAACTGCATTTACCGTGCAAGTACAACAGGCATGGAACTCCATCCCACAAACTGATATCCATCCTTTTTGCAACACAATGATGCACACTTGCATGCTTGCAGGCAACATTCCGGCAGTTACATCTGTTATTAATGTACCAGCATTTCACATTTAGAATGACTTTTCTTGTGCTTACATTAACCTGTTATCATGCTATTTTAATCATTTAAAAATGTTATATAAACAAATGTATTCCCAATATTTCATTACTGTACATTACTTATTTTTTGTTATTGCTATTGCTTCGCAGTCAGTGGACCCTATCCTTTAAGGTAGGTGGTAAGGTCAATAGTGCACTGTGTATTCCTACACTTCTCCAGAACTGTAACTCATCCTAAGGTCAGGCTGTACCAGTTTTTCCAATCTTCTGTAAATAATTTGTGTCAGTATTTTGCTATCATGACTTATTAAACTTCTGGTTTGATAACAAGCTTGTATGCATCTATCGGCACCTATATTTTTTGGGTTTGGAATTATTATATTTCATTGTAGCCTAAGGCTATTGCCTGTGTCTATAATATCTTGCATACAGCTTAGAATAGTTTTGTCATAGCTGCTTCTCCCAAGGATTTCAATAATTCTGAGGAAATGGCATTTATTCCAGGAGCCTTGTTTCAACTTAAGATCTTTCACTGCTCTGTGAAATTCTTCTTGCAAGTCATCTTCATATACCTACTCGATCATTTTCCTTGTACAGCCCTTCTATATATTTCTTCTGCTTTTAAGTTTACCTTTGTGCTTAGTACTGGCTCAGGAGGCATGTATCTCTCCCCTTGTCATGCATGCTTCAACAGCCTTGCATTTGTTTTATGACCATTCCTTCTAAGCCATTTTATGTTGGACAATAGTTTTCTGCTAGTCTGTTTACTCTTGTATTGTAATTTTGTGGGTAAATTACCATTCAAATTTTCTTTTATTCCAGGTCACCCTCCTCCAAAATACAGATGGCTTAAAGATGGAGTTGTTCTTAATGACTTTTCATCAGAACCTTTCTACAAGATCATCAACATCCGGAAAGAGGACAAAGGAAGTTACCAGTGTATAGCAAAAAATGATGCTGGATCAATTTTTAGTGAGAAACTGGATGTCACTGTTGCATGTACGTAAAAAATAGTAGTATAATTTGTCAGATTTCTAACATGTCTAAACCTTTTCATGCCTTGTTTAGTAATTGCACATTTTACGGTGACAGGTCTTAAATAGAAATGCAATTATTTGTTAAAAAAACAAATTCAAATGACATTATGGAAACATAGACACCAAGTCAAGTAGCACTAATTTATGAAAAACATGCACAGTATTTATATAGTGTTTATATTTCAAATAGATTAGTGTTCCTTAATGATTAGCAGTACTTGCTTATTGTACCTCACTCTTTTCAGGTCATTCCACATGCTTTTAAAGTAAAATTTCAACATACTTTAGTATCTGTTTGACTTTTTATGGTAAATCACTAGCCATCAAAGCCTTGGCTAAGCTGACAGGGAGTTAAAAACTGCAGAGCAGGTTATATAGATGTGTGCAGTTTTCTAAAATATGACAGAGCTCTAGAGTGTAGCTGACCGTAGAGAAAATCACATTTGTATAATCCAGAAAGCGTGTATATTCTCACAGTTAGCACAACAAAGTGGCAGTAGATTATTTTGGAACAATCACTGAAAGAGAGAACATGAGGAAATGTCACTGGGAAAAAAGAAGCTCTTCATTTAATAATGAGAGTAGCCTGTCATTTAGCTTTGAACTTGTAGTAGTTCAATTGTCATCCTATTGTCTGGACTGTTTAAGCAACACATATTTTTTTAATTAGAAAATTTGTCATTATGAAGTACATGTTGTGACAAGGATTTATGAAGTGTATCGACCATGCAGAATCATATCTATTTACTTTAAACTGTTAAAACTTTCCTGTGCATTATCGCAAGTTTTATGTCCCATTTCAGTGCCTGAAAGTTTCATTGTTTATGATGATCAGATTAATTTAATAATTTTCGTCCTTTTACTCATCTGTTTTTTAGGGTATTTTGTGCAGAGTTTACTTAACGGACTTCTTTTTTGTGCATTCCTTTGGAATTACAATTGTTTTTCAGATATGGGTATATTTGAAGATACTGAAGAGAAGATAGTGACTGTTGAATCTGGCAAGGCAGCTGTTTTGGATCTGCCAAGAATAGATAGCCATCCACAGCCCTCTGTGACATGGATGTCTGATAGTGGCACACTTCCATATGACAGAAAATATGCCTTCACACCCGGACAACTTATTATTCTGTCAGCTGATTCAGGAGACCAGAGAGCATACAGGTTTTGAAATTTATAAATATATTTTACTTTTGTAGCATAATATAATTATTTAATGTATGGATAGTTTAACAGCAGAAAAGCCTATTCTTTTTGTTGTACACAGGGCTCGAGCAACAAATACACAAATTGGAAAGGAAGAAAACAGTGCATACATAAGGTTGAAAGTTGAGGGAGATTCCGGAAAAGAAGTTGCACCTGAAATTATCATAAAGCCGCAAGATATGCATGTTGTTAAAGGACAACAATTGGCTGAACTGAAATGTATAGCAAATGCAAGGTAAATGACTGCTAGTTTCAGGAAATTAACGTATAACTATTGAACAGGCTGTTACTAGGCACCTCCGGCTTTTTAACTTCTTTCTTTATTTCCTTATTATATTTCGAAGTCGTGTTAAGCATTGTTTTCAAAAGAATAAGTTGAAATAGTTATGAATTATTTCAAATTCTGCAGACCCCTTCACGAGTTGGAGATACTGTGGATGAAAGATGGAATTATGATAGAGAATGCAGGCATATCATATGACTTCAGTTCATTGTGGAACAATACGCTGTCATTATTGAACGCTAATCTGACTTACACAGGCCAGTACTCATGCCAAGTTAGACTGCGTAGTGGTGGTTTTCCAGTGGTTTCAGCATCTGCAAATGTCATGGTTCTTGGTGAGTCATCTTTCGTTCACTACCACAACCTTTTTAATGAAGTCATGAAACAAATTTTTTGTGATGCACTGAAGATTCTTTCTAACTTGGTTTGTTTTTTTAAGAGTGTAAAAAAGTTAAGAACATGAATATAAGACATGAGCTAAAGAGTGTTAAATGCTATATCATTTTGTACAATTTGTTTGACAGAGAAACCATCATTTGCAACCAATCTGAGAACTGAAACTTTGGGAGAATATGGAGCAACGATTTCAATTCCGTGCGAAGCCTTTGGCGTTCCCATGCCTAACATTGTTTGGTTTCGGAACACTGAAAAGGTTGACTCAATACCAGGCAATAAGTATGTCTTTTATGTATGATTTTGTGTTTTGTGATATGTGTTCTAAAAGTTGGTTAGAAGTGAAAGAAATTTACATTTTCATGACCACATTTTAACTTTTCAGGTACACTGTTGTAGAAGATGGATCTTTAGTTATAAAAAAGTTAACTATGGAAGATTCTGGAATGTTTCAGTGCTTGGCAGCAAATGAGGCGGGAGAAGACTCAGCATACACATGGCTGAAAGTAAAAAGTAAGAATCTTAACATCAGTTCACATTGCATAAAATAGTAAACTTCTCATTTATGTTGATGCAGGCTTCCATGAGGAATGTTTAATGAAGATGTGTGTTTATTCTTCATGCAGAATTACTTAGTTGTATATCTAATTACTGACTATGATTAAATACAGGGTATATGAAAAAGAACTCCCTAGTTTTAATGTGTCCTACAATCTATTCTAGTTTTTGATGTTTGATTCATCAACCCTAAAATATTTGCTCCCCTGCAGTTGGCAGGTCTGCTTGACCTTGAGACGGTACCAGTGCTGTTTTCTTCCTCTGTTCCCTCAATTCAGTCCAGGTGTGCTTGCATGCAGTGCAGAACTACTCAGCAACAATGTGTACTGCACAACAGAAAGTGCAGTGTGTTATTTGGCTTGTGAAAACTGAGTCATTTATAACAGTGTGATGTAAGTTTAGAAATCAGTATGATAAGAACCACCTACAGCAAAAACTATCTGTCATTAGCTTTCCAGGAAGGTGGAAGGTAGGGCTGGCCCGATATCTTGGCCCCCACGAAATCCCACTGGAATTTTTCTTTTGGGACCACATAAAAAATGTTGTGTACAGTGAAAAGCTTGGAGACATCAATCATTTACCAGAAAGAATCGTGACAGTGGTTGGGACAGTTACACCTGAAATGTTGGTGAATATGTGGCGAGAAGTGGACTATCAGCTCGACATGTGCAGGGCAACAAATGGATCCCACGTTGAAGCCTACGAACATTAAACAAAACTTGAAGGAATTCTCTTTCATGATATGCACTCATTGATGTAATTTTTCATTAATTTCCCCATTAAATTTGTACTTAAAACTAGGGAGTTCTTTTTCAAACACCCTGTACTTGAATTTCATTCTTTTGAATGTCATTAAAGTGATTAACTGAAAACTATGTTTATCTGTGTTCAGTTACATTAAAACGTTACGCACAAGTCTGTGTAAGTTACATAACAAGTATGTATAAGTATTTTTACATGGATAATGCGTGCAGTTTCATTTAAGTGATTTCATAAGTTTTTGTCTTTTCTAACCACTTCTTTTTCATATTATTTGGTTGGGGAAGGTTGAAGTAACCCAAAACATTTATTTTTTCTTATTTTTTGGCAGGGGGAAGGTAAATTGAATGCACTTTCCTAGAATGACTGGTACTATTGTTGTCTGGAACTCTCAAAGATACATTTGTGGTGATAGTAGACTCCGTATATTAAGAGTGTCGAAACTGGCATTTACATAATTTTTATCTGCCTTACACTTGTTTATGTCCATTTCATTATCCTGCAAATAACACATGACAGTTTTTTCCTGGCTGTCTTTTAAGATCCCCCATTTACTGCTTTATATGTGATGAGAATATAGTTGAGGGCCTGTGTGCCAGAATACGAATTCTCACTCTGAACATTTGACACAGATACAGTTTTTTTTCATCTTGTTTTGTGATGTGTGAATCATACTTCATATGGAATTTTATGCAGTATATTTACTGCTTTCTTATGCTGAATAAGTACTTTATTCAGATCATGTAGCAAACCTTACCAAACTCAATTTATTGTATTCCCCTATTTTGAGTTTAGTTTTATTCCTTTGGAACAGTTTCTTAGTGTTACCCTGTACTTTGTGAAAGATAAGACACCAAATATGCAAGAGGAACGCCGTAAGAGGCCTAACACATTCTGCAGGAAGTAAGACATTATGATCCAGTTTCCTACGTAGTAAAGACTCCTGCTTAGTTATGATGAAGAATACTTGCAAGTTGTGACACTGTCTTTCCTTTTTATGAATGAAGAACTGATTTAGAAATTTGAAACTAAATATATTTCATCTTGACACTGAGTGTTGATATACCATTATTGATACCACGCAGCCTGATTTCATTATTATTTCATTTGTTACTACTACTACCACCATCAAACGCCATCACTAGTACTAACTACCACCATCACCACCATTACTGCAAGGGCTGATCAACAAAGACTGAGACTGAGTATTGGTGGATAACTTCAGGTAACCTCAGTGAAGTGTTCAGAATTTCATGTGGCATTGTCTTTACGATTTATACATAATCATATGCATAGGAGCTGTGTTTGTGCCTGCTGGGTACCACATTTGTTGACTCCCGAACAAAATGCTGTGCAATTGGCAACTAGCCGTGAAGTGCTGTGTCTCTTTGATGATGTGTTTTTTAGAATTAATTATCACCGCCTATGATTAATTGCTGCATCATTATGATCCTGAAGGAAAATAAGCCAGTACAGTGTGGAAACCACCAGGTTTTCCAACATAAAATAAGGCAAAAGTTGTTCTATCTGCTGGGAAATCACATATTTTGTCTGTCATAGAACGATTTACTAGCATGCAGTTCCTCCTCACACTACTGTTGCAACAGCATACTGCATGTCACTATAGACTATTGCAAGGAAGCTTCAGGACACTCTGAAACAATGCTCAATAAAATTAGGCAATTCTCAAAAACATGACAAAGAATGACCTGCACTATGTTTTTAAGGACTGACAAATGTGCTGTAAAAAGTGCATTCAAGTAGGAGGAGGGGTACTTCGAAAAAGATCATGTTAACATTGAAACGAGTAATAAACATCTGTATAAAATAAATTAATAAATAATTTGATCAGTCCTCATATTATTAACAGTATTTCCACAAAGTATATTTATGATTCATTAATTCATTCTGCTCATTATGTCATTTTTGTATGCTGTCCTTTGGATATGTAATGAGAATCATGAAGAGACTGATAGCAAAATATTACTTTAATTGGCTCTAAAGCCTAAGCAGAAGAGAAGAAAGAAACTGACAGATGATTGCTGAGATAACAGCTGGAAATGGTGGTGGCTTGAATGCATCAGTCTATCAAATGTCACAGATGAGATACCATGAATGTTTCTAATGTATCTTACCTTTAAATAGCTATAATTAAGAAACTTTTCTTGCAGTTCTTGATTCCCAAGTGCTAAATTGGCTGTATCGGGCAATCATCATAAACTGTTATAGCAACTAGCACACTTCGGCCTTGTATTTGAGCAGCTGCATCAAACTGTATTATTTTGCTTTGTGTTGATTATTTAATAACTAATGAGAAAACAGTTCCACGTGAACCTCAGACAGCTAAAATATCATAAATTGTTAGCAAAAAGAAACAAACCTCGTTAATTATGTTGGTAGGTCTACATAAGGCAGAGGTTTCCCCTGAGTGTGTCAAAACATTGTACACAACCATTCTGGCTTCATGTATGATTAAGAACCTAAATTACTTCCCAGAGAAGCATCCAAAAGCTTCAAAAGTCCAATGCCATGATAATGCATTGCAAACAGCCAAAAAGTAATTACCACTCTCAGCTAATTTGTGTATAATGACTAGCAAGGTGTATTAGAATTTGTTGCAGATGGAGAAGAGAAGAGTAAAATAGTAAAGTGCAACTCGTCAGGTAGCAGAGATGTTGAGTGCTACATAGGCACAAAAAAAAAGGACTGTCAAAAGCGTAAGCTTTTGGCCAAAAAGGCCTTCATGAGAATCAGACAACACACACACACACACACACACACACACACACACACACACACACACACACACACACACACACATACAAGGCAACTCACATTCATATGACCACAGTCTCTGGCTGCCGAGGCCAGACTGTGAGTAGCAGCACATGATGGGGAAAGCATTCTGGATAGTGGGGACAAGGAGGAAGCTGGGGCAGGGAGGGGATGGAATAACAGTGGAGGGGTGGGGGACGGTAAACTGCTGCTTGTGGCAGTAGACAGAAATGTTGTGGAGAGAGGTTAGGGGAGCTAGGTGCAGTCAGGAAGGTAGATGGATGGGGGGGGGGGGGGGGGCAGCGCAAAAGGAGAGAAGTAAAAAGACTGTGGGTGGGTTGGTGGAATAGAGGGGTGTGTAATGCTGGGTTGGAAATAGGGAAGGGGACAAGTGGGTGTAGGACACTGGCTAATGAATATTAAGGTCAGGAGGGTTACTGGAACATAGAATATACTGCAGGGACAGTACCCACCTGTGCATTTAAAAAAAAGCTACTGTTAGTAGGAAGGATACAGGTATCACAGACTGTGAGGTAGCCATTTAAATGAAGAATGTTGTTTTGGGCAGCATGCTCAGCAACTTGATAGTCCAGCTGTTTCATGTCCACAGTTTTTGAGTGGCCATTCATCCGGACAGAAATCGTGTTGGTCGTCATTATGGGAACATAGAATATACTGCAGGAAGAGTTCCCACATGTGTAATTCAAAGAAAGCTAATATATTAGTAGGAAGGACACAGATGGCAGAGACTTTGAGGTACTCATTTAAATGAAGAATGTTGTGTTGGGCAGTTTGCTCAGCAACTGGGTAGTCAAACTGTTTCTTGTCCACAGTTTGTCAGTGGCCATTCATGCAGACAGCAGTCTTGTTAGTTGTCATGTCCACATAGAACACAGCACAGTGGTTGTAGCTTAGCTTGTAAATCACCTGCCTCATTGGGATAGATGTGACTGAAATGGAGTAGGTGGTGGAGTCAAGATATATGGGACAGGTCTTGTATTGAAGTCTATTACAGGGGTATGGACCATGAGGTAAGAGGTTGTGAACAGGAATTGTGGAGGGATTAGGGCTGTTCATAAAATACCGATACATCAATATTTTTTCCATAAAATATTAACATATATCAGCGATATTTTTTCACTAATATATAAATATTTTTTTCATAATTCTTGGTAAATATTTGAAATTGTTCTTTTGAAATTGTAATAGAACATAATTTTGCTTTCACTGTATGAAGGAGTCTTACTACTTTTTGAGCCTTCCACACATTCAGTCTTTCTACCTTTTTGACTGTGTGAAGCAAGTATAGATGCCACAAGAAGGAGTCTGATTGCACTGGGGGAGTGGTGGTGTGAATGGAATAAGAAAGATATCCAATGTGAAGTAGTAGCACTGCATTCGCGTTAAAAAATAGTTAACAGGGAAGTCGACATAAAGTGTTTCAGATAAATCTGATATGTTACAAAACTGAATGATGGACCCATTGGACACTTTTTATTGCCAAGCATGAACTTGCATCGTTTTCCTTTCAGTTCTTGCTCTAACGGGGATAAGCAGGCTGCTAGCATCTTGATGTACAGAATATCTAATAATAAATCAAAATTTAAAGAAACATTTCTAAAACTGCCAATATATTTACAATGTGCAGCCGATATGGTTTATGGCCAGTACATCAATTTAAAAATTTTTTTTTTTTTACATATTGAGGGCTGATAATGATATTTTTTAAAATATCGATTTATCGGCTTCACAGTATATCTAGAAACAGCAACAGTCCTAGTAGGGATGGACGAGGATACAATATGCTTGGTGAGCAATGGAATACTGCTGTGGGAGGGGTGGGAAGGAACGTGGGCATGACAGGGTTTAGTCAAAACTCTGGTGGAGAATGTGATTCAGTTGCTACAATCCTGGGTGGCCCAGAGTCATGAGGGGAATGCTACTCTATGGCTGGACAGTGGGACTTTGGGTGGTGAGGGGTGACTGGAGAGATAAGGCACAGGAAATCTGTTTTATACAAGGTTGGGAGGGTAATTATGATTTATAAAGACCTCAGTGAGATGTTTGTTATATTTCGAGAGGGACTGCTCCTAACAGCAGATCCTATGACCATGGGCAGCTAGGCTGTATGGAAGGGATTCTTGATATGGAATGGGTGGCAGCTGTCGAAGTGGAGGTATTGTTGGTGCTTGATACATTTGATGTGGATGGAGGTACGGATGTAGCCATCTTTGAGGTGGAGGGCAAGATCAAGGAAGGCAGCTTGTTCGGACCAGGTGAAGTGAATGGGGGGGAAGGTAAGAATGTGGATAGGGTGTCGTCACCCTCAATACAGATCACGAAGATGTCATCAATGAATCTGACCTAAGTGAAACTAGATAAGGGGTTTGGGATTCTGTGTGGTCAGAAAGGATGGCCACAAATAGGTTGGCATTGGATGGTGCCATGTGGCTGCCCAGCTATACCCCGGATTTGTTTGCCATATTCCCTCCTGTATTTTCCTATGTTGAAAATAATAAATTATGTTTTTAACTATATTTTTCAGTGTGGTAGGTCAACATATATTATTTAGCAACTTCTAATTTTTGTTGTGGAAGATAATGATTTATTATTTGACGAACTGTAATTTATTTCAAAAATCATTGTTAGTCATTGGCATGTAAATATTATTATTTTGTAAAAAATTATCAGTAAGTTGTTCTTTATTAGATAGCTTGCATAGTTCTCTGAATTAATGTTTTCATACAGAGCTTCGAAGAAGGGTACGTTGGGCCGCACCTAATGTTGTAAGAGTTCGACAGTCTGATCTATCATCTCGAAGCTTTCATCTTTTGAGTGGGAGTAAGATTCGTAATTTTTGATTGATTTTTTATAATATGGTAGTTATTAGATGCCACAAAACACTTCTGTGATGTAGATTAGCAGAGCACTTCACATTATAGTACTGCATTGTTCTGTTATGTATTTTGGCACCAAGTGGCATCTATAGTCACAAGCAATGCATGGAATGTATGTTTTGACTTCAGCTTGCAAGCTGCTCTTTATTTTACCCAGTGGATTGTTTTTTTAAAAAAGCAGGTGCATATATACTAAATGTTTCATGAAATAAGTTATGAAGGAGGTGATTTGAATGGTGTAATAAAGAGGAAACTAAATTTCAAAAAATGCACCATTAAAATTCAAAGTATGTAACCATTCTTTGTATATGTACCTGCGCTTGTGTGTTCCACTTTGTTTGTCATTGTGCTTGCTATATCTATAGCATATACTGCCATAAAAAATAGAATTTTATTACAAAAATGTAATTCCAGGATGGAAGCAAAAACAAGGATAAGGAAAGGCAACCATGCACTTGTTAATGATTAATGAATGGCATATACACTCATAAAACTGCACTAGCTTTCCAATTTCCATTCTTTTTTTAGTGTAAGTCCATATTGTTATTCACACAAACTGAAACAGTATTGCACTGGTTTTGTTATTTGTCCAATTGTAAATGAAGCATTAAGAAGATAGCGTCTCTGGTGGTTGATTGTGTGTGTGTAAAAGAATGACTGCTAGTGCGTTTTTCCTGACCTGGTCTAAGCTTTTAACACATTTCCCATTCCTCCCAAAAGCATAGCTATATTACTGTGAATGCAATAAATTTGTGTGATGTTTCATGTCAAGAAATGAAACCTACTTTACCCAGTTTTAAAAATTTTTTCAAGAAATATTAAAATTAGCAGATGTACTAAATATTTTTGTAAATTGTGTTTTTATTCCAGAGGGAGGGGGGGGGGGATATTTTTACACACTATTCTTTTCTTGCACATAATTTAGTCTGAATGTGGTATGTTTTGAAACAATAAGGCATGCAGAGAGCTACACCACAATGTGGACACCACCAGAACATTTCTTCTCAGCTCTTACTGACAGAACACACTTTGCAGACATGCACTGCATGAGAATTTTTCTCTGTAGGTGGTATCTTTTCAGTGAAATGTCATACAAAAAGTCTGATCGGTCCAAGAAAAACTCATGCTGCAAAAGTAATCTGTAACTGTACTAGAGACTGGGAGGGCGTGTATGTTTTACTCCATGTACGTTCTGTGTCTCCTTATACAGCATGAAAGCATGTGTGATGTCCATAACAAACAATTTGACTTCTCCTTCTAAAGTAGAAAGTTGATTTATTCTCCCAGGGCATTCAAGTCATTGCTGTCATTGAAATTTGCTATGTGAAAATTGTGTAGAACAAGAGCAGCAGGCCAACAAAGATACAAGTTTGCAGACAAAAGCAGTATGGGAGTCAGGCCAGAGCAGTGACAACATATAAAGCACTGTTGTGGAGTACAAACTTTTCAGAATTCGAACAGGATATGGTAGCACATTACAGAGACGAATCCTTGTGCACTGAGTGAGTTTGTGTAGTAGTTAGCACACTAGACTTGCATCCCCACACAACCATATTGGCTTAGCAATATTGCAATTTCCCTAAATTCCTAGAAGCATTGCCAGGATGATCATTTTAAAAGGGCATGATAAATTTCGTTCCCCATTCCTTCTTAAACACTATTCTGGCGAAGATTTTCATGTGCCACTAACAGCTGACATGAATCCAGACACACAAAATGCAAATCCATTTCATATTGTTGAGAAAGTATAAAAGTATATGGATAAAGGATAAAATTTAGTTATGTGATATGGTACTCTCACCCACTTCCCCATCAAAATCAAGAAAATAACAAATTCTCTCAAAAATAAAAGCTCATGTGTTGACAGTACTTCCAGTAAAATTCTAAGGATTTCTTGTCATATAATAAGTACTGTCCTCTAAAAAATATATAATGCATAACTAAATCAGGGAATTTTTTAAAATAATGAAACAACTATGTAAGAAAAAGGAGTGTCATCAGACCACCTCTGTACCCGAATGGTTAGTGTCGTTATCTTCAATGACGAGGTCCCGTGTTCGATTCCTGGTACCCCCTAAGATTTTTTCTGAAGCCAGGTGGTCTGGAAGATGGTCCAGTCAGTCATGTGAGGCCAAATGAGGAGCAATTCACTGATTACATGTTCCACATCGCTCCTCATACTGTCTTATAGGCATCAGTCAAATAGGACAGGCCTGAGGCCTAATCTGTGAGCAGTGTTTGCATTTACGTCAGTACTTACTGGCCTGTTTCACTTGTGACATAATGTTCTAAAATTTTTGAGCAAGTGACATTTTCTATAGTAATGTCCCATTTTGGGAATAGTAATATATTTAGCAAATCACAGTTTGGATTTTAGAATGGTAGCTCAATACTTAGTGCCATCTGTAAACTCACTCAACAGGTTCCACAAGGATTAAATAAGAAAATAATACCATTTATTTTATTCTGTGGCCTGTCAAAGACATCTGACCGTGAAAAAAAGTTTTGTGGGTTAAATAGTGTAGCTAACAGACAGCTTATACCACACTTAACAAATAGAGTGCAGAAAATTGTACCTACTTCATAATTAACTGTAGGCTCTTTTTTTGGGGGGGGGGGGGGGGGAGGATGGAGTTACACAAGGTTTGGTGCTGGATCGTTTATTGTTTCATTTGTGTTAATGTTCTTCCAGTTCATACACAACAGGAATAATTAATTCTTCTTGCATATTACCTAAGTATTATAATCAGTCGTAATATACATGCAGCAACATAGGAAATTGTAAATGATGAGTTTAAAACTATTATTGACTTGATTTTTGCAAATGGTATTTCTCTTAATTTTAAGAAAACATGTCATATTCACTTCTACACATCAAAGGATACAACAACAGTGATAAATTTAAAGCATGAGAGGGAGTCTTAAGCAAAGAACAATCTTAAAAATGTTTGGTTGTAGATGTTGATGAGAATTTAAAGTGGGGGGAAAAGACTCTCAAAGCATCCTAAAGAACAGAATTCAACCAGTTTTGCACTTTTACCTGGGAGATAGCTAAATAATAGAGTTAACATAATTTGCTTATTTCCATTTAGTAATGTCACATGGAACTGTATTTTGGAGTAATTCAGTGTGGTGCTCGCACTAGACCATCTTGTAGATAAGGAGTTAAGTAACTACTGCGTAACAGTAGTGAAATTTGTTGTAAATAATCTATTAGTGTTAGGAAGGAAACTGCTAGGAGGAGAAATGACCTTTATTAAAATTGACTTAACCTCAGTGTGGGAAGAATGATAGCAAAGCTAAATATGAAAGTCAACTGAAGAAGTTCCTTCTGGGAAAATTCTCCTATTCCACACAAGAATGTTTGTTTAGAAACTTGGTAGTTTATTTATGTAAAAGTTTTACTTGCCTACTTATTTTTTCTGTTATGTGAACTTCTCTGTAAATGTTCAGCATGCCACCATATTTGAAATCCAAATTAAGTTAATATTCTGTGACCCATTTCACGTCATAATGATAAAGTGTGCAAATTTACTTATAGAACACATCTGTGTAACACCCTAGAAACATCTGCATATGAGTTGTTGCCTCTCCTCAATTTGTTGAAAGTAGAATTTTGGGATAAACTAGAACTCTCACGTGGTCTTTGCAATTATCCTATCTTGGTTATACAAAATGTTCAAGTGATCCTACATGTGATATGTATTCCTTTGAAATTTGGCTGTGGATTGTATTGCTGTTCAGAGACAGACCACTTGAATAATAACACATGGTCTTTTCTGAGACTGTCGCTTATTTTATCACTTTTGTCAGCACATTTTGCTTCAGATAAATTAAACCCATCCTGATTAGCTATGTATTTTATAATTAAGTTTCTCTCTTTTTATGCAGTAAGTTACATTTATTCCTAATGTGTGACAGATCATATGGGAGATCTCTTTTTTTTTTTTGGGGGGGGGGGCGTACCAGTGTTGTATGTTAAATTTTTTTTGTTTGTTTTATTACTGATTTACTTTTCACTTCTTTGCTACTGATAATGTTGGCTCTTCGCTGTATTTATTGCTTGCACAAATGCAGTACACAATAATGGGAAACTGCTTCTATTGCTAGTTAAATACTGTTTTGGCTAATTTTTTAATTGCTCCTTTATTTTTTAGTGATGATTTGTACATTAAGTAATTTACTCAGTATACACACTTCCTTACTAAATGTAAGCATCTCGAATATTTAACGAATGCTTCAAGATGATTAAATAAGGTCCTCAGCAGATGCTAATGCCAGAGGAGCAAGTATTTTGCTGTATTATGGGTAATACTTGAGAATTTTTGTATGCTGATGTACAAAACTTAGGGACAAAAATAACTTTTTCATGATGTTTCACTGCCAAGTAACATAGCTGGATGAAACTTGTACTGTACAGTGTAGTATGGAAGGTAATTGAAAGAAATACACAATGAAATGATCAGAAATGACGATCTTATGCAAACAGTAACTGAAGTCACTGTGATTCACGATGGTTCCCTGGTCATTATGAAACATGGAATTGGTTCTTAATTGTGTGTGTGATGCTGCCACAAGGGTGGAAAGGAGTTCTTGTGGTAGAGTGTTCCATTCCTCCACTAGTTTGGGTAATAACTGCTAGATGGTCATTGGTGGATGTGGATGTAGTATGACACCCCAACACATCCCACATGTCCTCAATGGGATTGGGAATAGGCAGGCCTGTCCATTCACCAAATATCCTCTTGTTCCAAGAGATGCACCTCTGAGAAGACACATACAGTGAAAGACTACACCGACACTATAACGTTGACTGGTGAATGTATTGTGTTCAGAGATCTAGAAGTCAGTGCATCCATCCAATATTATGCGTTCCAACACCATAATGTTCGAATTTATGTGTCGCATCTGAATGGAGTATAATACAATGGAAGATTTAGAAGGGGGCTCTTGATGTGCAATTAATATCTGCCAAATGACAACATAGTGAGCTGAAACTCTGTTATTCTGGCTGTCATTGGGTTAACATTCATCACATTTCTGAATGTGTGAAATATTTGATTGTAAGTATTGATGGGTCTTATTTTATCATTCTCCTGTTTTTGATGAAAAAGTGACTACCGTTATGAGTTCATCATGTCATTAGAAATAGGTGATAGATTAAAAAAAAATAGAGCATTAATATGCATCAAAATATTTGCCTCTTTGAATAATATTATTTTTTTAAATGTTTCTTTCAGTACCCTAAGATACTGACGAGATATTATTTGTTACTACATCAGCATATATACTCCAAAAGCCATTGTGCAGTGTATAGTCAAGGGTACATTGTACCAATATTACTGATTTTAAATCCTATTCCGTTTTCACATTGTTTGTGGAGAAGTATATTTCTGTACGTGCCCTAATCTCTCTTATACTCCTGACCTTTACACACGATATATGTTCGGGGTAGCAGAATGGTTACACAGTCTTCAATAAAAACTGGTTCTCTAAATTTACCCAACAGGGGAAATATGCCATCATTTTTTCCCACAGATTCACACCTAAGTTTCCGAAGTATTTGTATTACAGTTTTATATGGACTGTCCTGTTGTGATGCTATCAGCATGTATTTGATTTTATTCATTATCTGTCATCATGTCTACTTGTTAAGGACTCCAGGGCAATTTCATCTCCAATCATACAGGTCAAGAGTGAATATGTAACATCATTATTCCAGAGTCTGCTGAAAAAAATATGTGTTGAAGTTCCACATGATACCTCTCCAAGACTACAGCATTTTGATTTTCTGATAATTTGATAAAAGCACTATAGACCTCTCTAAACGAGTTTTTGTGAAAATGTCATAACGAAAGGCAAAATTATAATAAAGAAACCAAAGCCAAAAGTCATAGAGACCTATATTTATTTTCAATAAATACTTTGTTCCCAATACTAAGAGACATGACCAGCACATACACACTCCTGAGCTTTTTTATTTATTTGTTTGTTCTTAAATAAGCTATGAAAATTTGTAACTTTTTGAAAATGTCAGAATTATGTTTTGAAAATATGAATAGCCACAGGACTGGTAACTGTCAGTTGTGGCATTAATGCATGAAATTCTTAAGCTGCCAAAAAATTTGTACATAAAGATGAAAGAATCTGAAATTTGTTGGTTATTTAGATATTTTCTCCAAGACCTCCACCCTAAATGTTCTAAAAATTTCATGGTTCATTAGTTGGTGATCGTCCTTAGGGAATGTACCTTCAGAGTGGGCAGTACTTGCCTCTACAAAATGTGAGATATTTCTTAGGTAGACCTAGCTCTACTCTCAAGGTCAAAAAATCACGACACTTAAATATTTAAATGGATTGCTGGTTTTAATTAATTGACACACAAAACTGGTATTTCTGAATTGAAATAATTACCTTACTACATTGTAAGTGAGTGGGAAAACAATTCATAATTTTGTTCAAAAGCATTTTATAACAAAAATGAGATATATAGAATATTTATACCCATTTTTTTTATGATATTGTTCACAAATTATTTTTGACTTCTGTAATGATTTTACTTCATCATGACTCTCAATGAATTGAGTTGCCTACAGTGTAACAATCAACACTGCAGTGTTGAAAAGAGGTTGTGTGTGTGTTTTTTTTCCTTCCTGACTAATGGAAGCTGAGGCCAAGATGGTTATGGGGATGTAGGATGTATTGCACGGGAAGTTCCCACCTGTGCTATTCAGAAAAGCTGGAGTTGGTGGGAAGGATCCATATGACACAGGCTGTGAAGTAGTCATTGAATGAAGGATATATCCTTCATTGAAATGTATGAAGGATTAAAATAAAGGATATATTCTTCATATTCCTGTAACCCTCCTGGCCCGTCCCCGCTCCAGCCTCCTCTTTACCCCCACCCAGACGCCACTCCCATCATGCACTGATGCTGCTGTTCACATGTCAGTGTGGTTTCTGCATTCATGTGTGTGTGTGTGTGTGTGTGTGTGTGTGTGTGTGTGTGTGTGTGTGTGTGTGTGTGTGTGTGTGTGTGTGCACGCATGCGCATATGTCTGTCAGTTGTTGACGAAGGTCTTAATGGCCGAAAGCTATAATTGTGAGAGTCTTTTTGTTGTGCCTATCTGTGACTCGGTTTCTCCGCTATATGATGAGTAGCAACTTTTCTTCTCATAATATTGTTACATTCCATCCTGGATTTTCCATTGTTTGAATTAATGTGTCTGTATTCTGGTATATGGCTGATCTTATTCCTGCTAAGGCCTGTCTCTGAATACTGCAAATATGATGGTGAGCTATTCCTATCATGACTCTATGCCAAACTTCTGTAACAAACTTCTCTGGCTCTACTGATTTCTTCACCAATCCTCCTCCCTCTCACTATGCATATGTAACATCATTGTCAGTATCCTGAAAGTATAATGCTTCAACAGTCATCGCTTCAGCACCACGACACATTGCACACTCCTGCAACGAACATTTCTCTACCAGCTCTTGACATATACATAAAAGCATCAAGTCCATCTCTGTGTACTTCTTTCCTGTGACACTGCTTATGGCGAAACAAACAAGTTTCAAATTACTGCAGTAAATACAAATGGCGTTCAAATAGTTTTGCACAGTCGTCTCTAATTTTTCTATTTTTTGCAGGAGGAGTATGTAATTTTTTGTGAACATATTTTGAACATTTAGCTATACATTGAGCCGACTCATTGTAGCCTCAATCAGCTGTGACACATTTTGACTTTTACACCATTGCTTGGCACAGGCAATAAGGTCCTTCTCACTATCAAATGTTTTACAGTGCAGGTGAACCTTCAGATGAACGAAGAGGTAAAAATCAGACAGAGCCAAATCCGGACTCTAGGGAGGATGAGGAACAATTTTCCAACCCATTTTCCTGATTTTCTCCTGCGTCATAAGGGCTTTATGGGATTTGGCATTGTCATGTTGTAGTCTAATGAGCTGACTCTGAAGCTGTGGTCTGTGGGTCTTGATGGCACGTTGCAACTTGTCCAATTACAAACAGTAATGGTCCTGGTTAATTGCGGAGCCAGGTGGAATGAAAATGACACAACACTGATCCCAGAAGAAGGAGGCCATCACTTTCCAGCATGCTGTTCATGAAAGTCTTGCTTTCTTCTTCTGAGGACAACCTGGATGGCGCAACTCCGTGGATTGGATTTTGCTCTCAGGTTCAGAAAAAAACAACCCTGTTTCATCCTGGGTAATGATGCCATCAAAACACTGTTTCCACTCTTCAGTAAAGGTCTTCATGAGATCCTCGCACACATTCTTCCTCAATGTTTTCATTTCTCTTGTCAGTAATCTAGGCACCCAATGTGCACAGATTGTTCTGTACCCTAGTGACTTTACCAGTGATGCCACACTACCCAATGACAAATGAGTCATTTCAGCAAGCTGTCATGTTGTCACACATCTGTCATTTCGGTTGATTTGATCAATGGTCTCCTTTTTCACATCAGTCACTGCTGTCAATGGTCTACCCCATTGGATTGTCTGGTAGAGAGAGATCACCTTTTTAAACCTCTGCAACCACTATTGGATACTGCTGTGACACTGTGTCCTCCCCACAAACAGGGAGCAGCTTCTTGTGAATCAATGTGTCCGAGTCATAACTGGTCTTGAAGACGAACTCCATCACCGACCGTTGTCGCAACTTGACATCTACTTCACCGTCCATTATGGCTCATCTGTAAATAAAAGAAAATACTTTTATATGCCAACTTACAGCTAAATGTTCCAAGTATATTCACAAAAAATTTCACTCTGCTCTTGATAAAAATAAAAAGATTAGAGACGGCTGTGCAAAACCTTTTGAATGCCATTTGTACATGTGCATACTTCCCTCACTGGCTGGCATTTTACTCATTTTGGTTGCACAGAGCAGAATTTTGTGAGACCAATTTTTAAATTCAGGTTCTTTTTTTCATTAGGAGATATGCTTCTCTTATTGGTTGTATCATATATATTTTTACCTTTTTTACCGATTTCACTAACAGAGATAACATCAGTCTGGTTGGGACTTTACCTGCTGCAATCTTTGACATCAGTTAGGTAATATTCCAGAGAAACAGTAAGCATATCATCTTGCAATGGATGCCCACAGTAAGAATCTGGGCATGCCCAAACACCTTTCTCATTCTTTATTTTATGAGCTTTTGAAATCAAATAGTGTGAGAAGTGTGTATGTATTTCTGTATCTGCTGCTTAGAGTAGCTACCTAGTATCAGTATCAGTAACTGTACGTTCTCACTATAGGTGGCTGTTGAGATAGCAGTATTTAGGTTTTGAAGCCACACATCACATTTTGTGCACATGTCACTATCTTCAGGTTCTGCACCAAATGCATCTACATTATGCAATTTACAAAGTTTTAGAGATGTTGCTTGTGTAAAATTTGTTTCAATTTTTCCCACTTTTCTTTTTACATACTGTTTTCTTCTTGTACTTCTTAACTTTCCCGGGCGTTTAAGGGGACTGTAGTAGGGGCTACAGCAAAAATGCTGACATTCAATGCATCAGCAACTTCACACCCAGAAATATAAACACCTTTGCTGTCTTCTTCAGTTTCACATTCGGGTGATGGTGAATGTTCAGATTGGGTTGTCACTAAATTTCTTCTTGTAGTGAGTTTAGCAGTTCTTATGCAATGGATGTGATGCTATACTGTTACGCGAGGACCAAGATATTTCTGCAATACCTCTGACATATTTCCAACAACTGTGCAGTGTTTTTCACTTTTCGTAAAAACCAACTCTTGTGTCTTTTTTCATAGTCCACACACTCTGCTTTTTGTATGCAGTTTTTAGTTTCAACACCAGACAAATCCACGAGAGATTGAATGGAAGATTTGGATTGGTTTTTATTGACTTTATGTATGATCAGGACTTCCAAGGATTTTCTGACGTTCACTCTCAGGACCTGTCTGTGAAAATGATTGTTGGTTTTGTAGATTGTTGTTCTCACATATGCACAGGATGCTGTTACCTTTTCTGTGACAGTTTGCTTGCAGTCTCTTTTGTGGCGAGAACAGAGTAATCTCTGTTTCTACATTTTTCAAAAAGTACCCTGAAACTAAGATGGATCTTTGCTGTCTTTTACTGCTTTACACGGCATATGTTTCCCTATACCACATTGTATAATGTCTTTCAGCTCCAAAGACAAGTATTTTACATATGCTTATCTTGACTAACTCAGTTCGTCCTTCGAGTAAGCTTGACCAAACATAAGTATTCACCTAGCTCTTTTGAGGACCTATTTGCCTTTTGACAACCACTATTCCTATATAACAGTATCATGATGTCACCGAGAAAGAAATTCGTGACAACAGATTTAATATGTAATTTAATAATGGGGTTGGGAGAGACAGTTCAAATACTGAGAAAAATCTGTCTGCTTATGACATCTGTACTGCTGCATGTGCATTTTTCATTTTTATGACATACTCAATTTAAGAAAAAGTATTTCTCCTAATAAAGAAACATTACTGAGTATGTTTAATGGTTTCTTTATTCAAAAACAGTGTTAATAATATAAAATGTGTTCAAGTTTTTATGTTGACCAGTATGTCTTAGAAATGTCTCTAATAATTATAAAAAAGACATTACTGTTCACTACAGTAAACAGAAAGTCACTATAAAAGCAAACCATGAGTTATTTAAAAGGACCCCATCTGCCACATTTCAGTTTATAGTTATTAGTTGCATAATTAGTCAATATTTATACACATTGTACAGAATATGGCGTAATATGTTCGTGTTTTGCATAAGTTAGTTTTGCCTTAATACATTGATTGTTATAAAGTATTATTCTTCTTGATATTAAAAACTTTTGCTTTTCTCAACATCTGAACTTTATTGTTCGCAGCATCTGAACCGGTGTTAGAAGTCCCACCTCAGAATGTTACTGTTTTAGATGG
This sequence comes from Schistocerca gregaria, assembly GCF_023897955.1. Classification (NCBI taxonomy): domain Eukaryota; kingdom Metazoa; phylum Arthropoda; class Insecta; order Orthoptera; family Acrididae; genus Schistocerca; species Schistocerca gregaria. The sequence continues at coordinate 859,159,620 of NC_064920.1, forward strand.
AAAGGATGCAACAATAGCTTGTAGAGCTGTTGGAGCTCCAACACCAAATATTACCTGGTTTTATCAGGGTAAGCAGATTTATAGTTTTATGCTCATTGTAAGTTTGCTCATAACTAGTAAGCAGTTTTAGTTTTTAGATTAGTACAGTGTTATCTTCAATAGATCTTGATTGTGAGGGCCTAGCTGCATGACTGTGAATTAACTTCTAGTGGGAATTATTTAAGATTCCATGATATTTGTGGTTTTGCAGATAATAAGCTTGTGGAAGCTTCAGGCAGGATTCAGGTCCTGGAGTATGGCGATCTGTTGATAGCTGCTGTTAGAGAGAATGATGCTGGGAAGTATACTTGTAGGAGGGCGAATGAAGGAGGCATAGTGGAGGGATCTGCATTCCTTTCTGTCCTAGGTAAGAAATCTTAACTAATGTGTCATCCTTTTTTAAGATGTGTTGGTTTCATTTGATTTGTTCTATGGCACTGTTACATAAATATGAATTAATTTCGCATTCTACTTAAAATAAATCCTCATTTTGGAATAATATTAAGCTGTGACAGGGTTGCTGGTGTCGCCTTTTGAATTCCTGGTGCCACTAGCTCTATCTGTCGTGTGATGTCCCTCTAGTTTGAGGCCACTAACATCTTTGCTCAAGGTTGTTCATGGGTGCGGGGTGTGTTTTGGCATGGAGAGTTTAGGAGTGGTAGCAGAGCGTGGTTCCGTTCTGTTGGTCGGGTGGGGGGTAGAATGTCTGATCGTTTGTCATTTCCTGTGATCATTTCATTAATGCGTAAGGATCCCTTATGGTCTGTTGAGCATTGTATTAATTTATTCCATTGTTCGAAAGGAGCTAGCTTGCTATTGTTCTAAGGGGCTGTCCCGTAATCAGACATCTAAAGAAGGAGCGCTTGCAGTATGAACCTAGAATTCAAGTGCTTAGGACTGTGAGCAACATTCCAGAGCAGGTGGCCAGGCTGTGCACGGCATTGGGCACCCCGCTCTGCATTTCGGTCAGCACCATTGGGGAGCTAGGTGTTCCTCTCAATAATATCTCCACGGTCTTGGATGAGGTGCAGTGGAACCTGTCGTTTCTGCAGGACAGGCACCCTACTGTTAGGCAAGATGGTAGAATTCAGATCCACCTCGAATATTTGGGGAATTGTTTGAGGGACATTACATCCTTGCAACTTCAGTCCCCAACTCGCCACACCGCAACACACCTCATGCCCACCCGTGACCTCAAGCAAAGATCTTAGTGGCCTTAAACCAGAGGCACAGTTCTTCATGAAAACCTTGTATCCTACCTTGCCCTGAAATGAACAACTATTCCTATTATGTCTCCGTGCCTCGCAGCGGTGGGCTAATCTATGTTATCCCTGGCCTGTTCCCAATTTTCCCTAAGATTTCAGGAGTTACGGACAAAGGCAGAAGGTCATTGATATCCCACACGTTGGATAAAGGGGAATTGATGGGAGACATAAACAAGAGAGCAGCAGAAACTACCTTGGATGCTTGATGCTGTGTGATGTTAAATGCAAAATTGAGCCAAGGCGAGGTGGTATCCCAGTTAAATAGGAGGCTTATGATGGTAAATGATCAAAGCTAACTAAAGGTTGCAATTCATGGTGTTGGCACAAGATGCCTAGGGATAATATGGCATGGTGGTTAGCTTCTTAACAGCATTACAAAAGCAAAACTGCTTAAACTGTTCAGAAACAAATTCTAGAGCATTATCACTAACAAGAGCCTTAGGAGCTCCAAACCTGCTGAACATGTTGGTCAGTTGTGCAACGCTAATGGCCACCATGACCCCACGACTTAGGGATTAACCATAAAAATATGGAAAACGCATCAACAACAACCAGAATATATCTTGTTACGAGGAAGAGGTTCTACATAAGCGATAAAGAGTTTGTCAATAGGGTTCTCCTCATGCTTGATTGTAACAACCCCCTCGGAAAACTATTTCTGGGTTTAGCCTTCTTACACATTTCACACTCACGTACTTATCACCTGATATTCTTATACAGGACCAGATGTCCTCCCACTAGAGACAATAACGGAAAATGGGAGGCCAAGATCATGAGGCAAACAAATTTTAAAGCCCACCTTCATTAATGTGTTTACATACAATGCCAGTCCTGGCGGAGTAGTCGCTAACTTCTCCACTGGATAAGAGTTGGTTTCTTAGTGGATCTCACAATGAACCTTGAAGGTCCACAATAACTGGGGAACTTTAGCTAAAATCATACACACAACCAGGTGAGAATCGCTAACGCCCTTATTCTCGACAGGCCCCTGCTCTTGAAACATGCAACTGAGGGTGTTGGCAACCTAGTTGTCAGATTGTTTTATGTGTCGCACCTTGAAATGAAACACAGAGATGTGGACTGCCCACCTGGTAATCCTATCAGATTTCATGGGTCAAACCAACACCCAGTGTAGTGCCTGATTGTCTGTCTTGAGATCAAACTCCCTGTACTCAGATAGAACTGAAACTTCTCCAAGGTGAAAAGCACAGCTAGTGCCACACACTCATAAACAGAGTAATTCATCTCTGGACCAGACAACCTTCTAGACACAAAAGCTAATGGGTGTCTTATACTTTGATCCTGCTGCAATAACACTGCAGCAATAGCGGCATTGGAAGCATCACTTTTAACGATAAATCTTTTGCTGAAACCTGGGACAACTATGACCAGTAGGTTGCTGATTGCAGTCTTGACACCTTCAGAAGCCACCTGTTGGCTCTCACGGCAGACAAATTTCTCCCCTTCCTATGTAGTTTATTCAGGGGAGCAGCATCTGTGCAAAATCAGAGACAAAACGGCAAAAATAATTCACCACCACAATAAATCTGGGTATCTCCTTCCTATTTCGAGGCTGAGGAAATTTCTTCCACGCCTTTGTTCATTCCTGGTCAATCCTAATGCAATCCCCAGAAATTAAATGGCCCAGAAGGGACACCTGTTTTCTGGCAAGTGTATTCTTGGATGTCTTAACAGTTAACCCTGCATCTCGAAGCGGGGAGAAGACCTGCCGAAGATGGGGAATATGATTCTCAAAAGACTGATTATAAATGACAACATCATCAAGGTAATTAAAGGCACAAGAAAACTTCTTGCCACCCAGGATATCATCTAACAAACGAGAAAAAACTGACGCCCGAGTGGACAAGCCGAATGGCACCTGATTGAACTCATAAATGTACCATTCAGTGCAGAAACCAGTGACATGTTTAGACTCTTCGATTTTTGTGAAGTTCACTTCTCGTTTCTTGGGCTCTTGCTCCGTCATCAAAATGTTGGGTCTGGTTAACTTGCTAGGCAGGCATCTAGCCACTGGTAAGGTCCTCAGGGCACACCTTAATCAACCTTCCCCTTCTTCTTCTTCTGTAGGCAGGACCAGAGACTATTGTTTTAATGGGGGAGGGGGGGGGGGGGAGGTTGAGCTGTGGCCCAGTTGATCCCTCCTGTTTGAGACCACTAAGATTTATGCTTGAGGTAATTGAAGGGGACATGGTGTGTTGTGGTGTGGAGAGTTGAGAAGTGAAGTTGCAATATGGTAATGTCCCTCAAATGATTGCCAAAATGTGCTAGGTGGACCTGATTTCTACCAGCTTGCCTAACAGTAAGTTGACCGTCCTGCAGAAAGGACTAGTTCTGCTGCAGCTCATCCAGTGCCTTGGAAATCTTATTGAGAGAAACACCTACCTCCCCAATGGTGCTGTGCGCAACCTGTTCGCCTGCTTTGGAAAGCTACCCTCAGTGCTAAACTCTTGAATTCTATGTTCATACTGCAAGTGCACCTTCTTTAGATGCATGATTCCGGGCAGCTCCTTGGATCTCTAGTAAGTTAGCTCCCCGCAAACAACGGAATAAATTAAAACAATGCTCGACAAACTGAAGGAATCCTTTTCACTAAGGAAATGACAAATGACCAGAGAAAGGGCAGACAATTCTAACCCCCCACTTCCTGTCACCAATGAAATGCAACCGCACTCTGCTGCCAGTGGTAACTTACAATTATGGCTAAAGGGATGTAAAGCCCATGTACCATCATGTGTCATTTCCTGTTGCTACCTTATTGACTTTAACACCTCTGAAACAGGTAGGCCATTGGCAAACACAATTTCAGTTAATTGCAACACAGACTGAGTAAGATTTCAGATCCGAATAGTAGGGCAATAAAACAAGATGGTCTTGATTATCAAGAGTCAGCTAACCCAAATTAATTTAATTAATTGAGTAAGATTTCAGATCCGAATAGTAGGGCAATAAAACAAGATGGCCTTGATTATCAAGAGTCAGCTAACTCAAATTAATTTAATTAAAAGCAAACAGGCAGACCTCAATAATAACATCTTCATTTATGTAAGATTACCAAATAGTAAACAGGCAGGCCTTCTTTAATAACAGCTTCACTTAAGTAAAATTACCAAATAGAAAACAGGCAGGCCTCCAATGATAACAGCTTCAGTTAAGTGAAATTACAAAATACAAAATGGGCAGGCCAGCTTTAATAACAGCTTCAGTTAAATGAAATCACGAAAAAGAAAATAGGCAGACCTTCTTTAATAGCAGCTTCAGTTAAGTGAAATTACCAAATAGAAAACAGGCAGGCCTTATTTAATAACAGCTTCACTTACGTAAGACTGCCAAATAGAAAACAGGTAGGCCTTCATGAATAACTGCTTCAGTTAAGTAACCAAGACTTTGAATGGCCTCCTTGCTAGAGGCGCACCAGAAGGCTTATCTGCAACACCAAATAGGAAGACCAAGAAAGGTTACAATGAGAGGACTGGCCTTCCAAGGCCCTTTTTGTTGGGTACAGATTGGCAAAAGAAATATTAACACGGAAAGGTCAATTACGTGAAAGCAACAATAACTAGCCAAATGGTATACCTATGTCACTACAAGATATCGCCTCTACAACGGCAGCATAATGCCCAAAAGAAAACTATGCTGCCAAGCCCAATTACATAGCCTCACAAATTGCAAATTTTGAGACCCAGGCACCTCCTAAGCCAATTATATTAACAGAGCAGTGATGATGGCAATGCCCGAAGGTATCTTGAAACCTGCACCCAGTCGTATTACAAGAGAACAGTGCTGATCTGGCTGTTCAAAAACATTGAGCAGGCAGGTCGGCTAAAACCCAACCATGTAGGCACTATGAGATGATGGGCGGGTGTGGTGGGGGATTGGGGGATGGGGCAGGAGGGGGGGGGGGTTCATCCACAGCATAGAAGAAACATGTTATCACTCTAGATCAGGGAACACCATTGGCTCACACAGTTCAAGATATCCAGTTAACAAACAACAAGGCCAGTATTGACTCGGGAAAAGCAAACAACAGCCACAATTCAAGGAAGCAACTGTTGGTGAACTAGATCAGCTACGAAATCGCAGTGATTGCAACAAAGCTATAGGTATCAAGAAGAAAATAACGGTTAAGATCACAAAATCCAAAACTTAAGTGAAGTTCACGAATCGGAGATGTAGCTTGCCGGTTCCAAAGGGGCCCAAGAATTCAGCACAGCGAAACTGGCTTCAACTCTGCCATTGGTGTGCCATGTCCCAGAGCTGGCTGGCCAGGCTACTCATGAAGACAATACTCAAAGCTAACTACGGATTCAAATCGGTCCACAAATATGTTCAGCAACTACTTGTCATATCGTATGCCCAAGGCACTTGCAGAAGTGCTCACCTTACTCACCTGGTAGACCTCTCACACCGTCTTTCTTGCTCTGTTACTGCTCTCCAACTGTCACAACACACTCCGTCCCCATCAACAGCCTGGAGCAAAGCTCTTAATGGCTTCAAACTAGAGGGACATGCTCTGTTACCGCTCCCCAACTCTCCATGCCACAATACACCCCGTCCCCATCAACAGCCTCGAGCAAAGACCTTAATGGCCTCAATCCAGGGAGACATTGCATAACAGTTTGAGCTAGCGGCACCAGGAATTTTGAAGGCAATGCCAGCAACCTCGTCATGGCTCAATATTTCCAGGTGTTATTGCATAGAACAATAATTTGTCATTTAATAGACTGACAGTCAAGGAAACTAGTGTAACTCCACTAAGAAATAGGAAGGTTAAAATAAGGCAAAAAGCAGAAGACTGTTTCTGGTGACTGTGGTATTAATAAGCTAGAAAACGTTAATGACAGGTGAATTTTTCTTATTGGGATTGCACATGTATTTAGTTTAAAATACCATAGGATAATTTCTTTTGTTAAGATTTGGCATCAGACTAGTTCTATTAGTATAATGCTTTCCATTTTTGTGTGTGTAATCCATCACTTAGTTTACTACAGTGACATTGAGCTGTGCAGTCTGAGTTATAGCTCATTCATAAAAGTGAAAAATAGATGTTAAAAATAACTAATGTTCTCTTACAAATTAATTTATTTTTAAACTGAAGAATTTAATTCCAGTTCGGACACAAATAATCCAGCCTCCGGTAGACACCAAAGTCTTACTTGGCCTCACAGCAACTCTGCAGTGCAAAGTTTCGAGTGATCCATCAGTGCCATTCAATGTAACGTGGTATCGTAATAAAGAGTAAGTTTTTGTGTTTTTTTCAGTATGTTTAATAGTATAAGTAATGTTAATAGTTACAATTTTTCTGTCTTTTTAAAGCTTCCTTTATTGCTTAGCAATTTTCATTTTTCCTATATGACTCCTCCCCCCTACCCATCCCTCTTCTGTGGCTTCTTAATTCATTGCATATATACGTTTTGTGTCTTGTTGAAATGTTGCTCATAATTTTAAAATGAGAACTGTATAACACTTGAAAGTTTTATGTAAAACATTATGATATTCCTTTTTTAAATGTATTAATTAATTACAGGAAAATTGTTTTGGGCAACAGTCAAAGAATATCAGTGCAAGATGATGGTATGCTGGAGATACAGGCAGTGAGAGCTGCAGATGTTGGTGATTATACTTGTGCAGTTACATCTCCAGGTGGTAATGACACTCGATCTGCGCATCTGAGTGTCATAGAATTGCCATTTGCCCCTGTAAACGTGAAAGCCATGAGATTGGATACAAATACACAGAGAGCTGTAAATGTTAGCTGGTCACCAGGATTTGATGGAAATAGCCCAACTCTCAAATTCATTGTACAGAAGAGAGAAGTATCAGACATAGGTCAGCACAATTATCATTTACTTGCTATATTTATTGATTGCTGGCATTGACATTTTCATATAATTCATAATTATGGCAAAGAGCATTCCTTGATGAAATATTGACTGATTTTTCAGATTTGATTGCAGATCCCATTCTCAACTGGGTGACTGAATTAAGCAATGTCTCAGCACAACAACGCTGGATACTTCTAACAAACCTCAAGGCAGCAAGTTCGTACCAGTTCAGAGTTAGTGCAGTTAACAGTGTTGGAGAAGGTTCACCATCAGAACCGAGCAATGTAGTACATCTTCCTCAAGAAGGTAATTAACTTTCTACAATTTGGTTGCCACTACACAATAAATCCTTATTAATAAAAACTGTTCTTCTTTTGTGTTTAAAAGTATAAAACAGTTGAGTTGAGTAATAAATGAAAGCTTACTTTGTAAGCTTCATTATTGCCTTCAAATGCCATACAGTATAATAAATAAAAAAGTAATTAAGTCTTAACAGTTTATTCAAAAGATGTTTTTGTTTCTTTGTGTATTACAGTCTTTATTAGGATATTCTCAAGTGAGGATTTCTGTTTAATAGAGTTAACAGATGTTATTAATGCTGGTATCAATGATATATGGGACAATTTTTGGAAAATATCACATGTTGATTATTTTCAGCCATCTTTAGATATATTTATACATGGCTGTTTCTGTCATTAGCACGACATGCCAAAGGTACAAATTGCAGATCCACTGCAACATTCTGTGTTTGCTGTTATTAACAATCTGATTTGGATAATTAATGTTCTTCTATGTATTGGAATTCATTGCTGATCAAAATATTATAGAAATTTTAGCTCTTTACTGAGCTACCTTAATTGTAAATGTTTGTGTGTAGTGGTGTATTGATTAATGTCAGAGGTAGCTTGCATTTTTGCTTTTTTGGAAGAGTTTAACTTGAGTTATCAGTGCCTAAAAATACTCCAAGGCTTGTTTTTTCTGTTTGTGTTCCCATTCTTAGTAGTTATTTATGTTTATCTGGTAGATAAGGAGGTTTATCTGTATGTGGCCATTGGTTACACATGATGAAGACATACCGTATTTACTCGAATCTAAGCTGCACTTTTTTCTAGTTTTTGTAATCCATAAAACTGCCTGTGGCTTAGAATCGAGTGCAAAGTAATCGGAAGTTCTGAAAAATGTTGATAGGTGTCGCCACAACTAACTTCTGTCGTCGAATATATGTAGCACTACGCAGTCATGCTTTGCAGGCACAAAGATAAATACTGGCGCCAAAACCTCTGTTTCAGTAAATAAATTTAAAAGAAGGTGGAAGACGAGCTTTTTTTCCGCCTCGAGTTTAGACTGCTGCATTTTCATACATTATCCAACGAAGTAAATACAAATTTCGTATTGTACATCTTTGAATGTAGAAGCATTGCAATGTACTACGAAAATCTGACTGGCAAGACTGTTTGGTATGTTTGTCAATATGGCCAACTTTGCATTCTGAATTTTTTTCCTACCTGTGAGAAGAGATGGTTGCTAATAGGAACTTTTATGACTTGTGAATCACATGCAGTATTCTCTTCACCATAAGAATAATACGGATATAAACATTTTGCCATGCATTCTTTCGTGTTTGCTGCTATCTCATTTAAATCCTGTCTGCCTAATAAACTACGAAACTAGAGTGAGACAACAGCAAACGCGGAAGAATAGACATATCATGTCATGTTTATATTCGTATTATTCTTATGCCTAATACAGTCAGAAATGAAGCATGGCAATTGACTAGATTTTTAAATCTAAGATGACTCTAATTTCTGTGCAGAATGTAATGTACTAAAGAGGCGTCAGCAAAGATTTTCAAACTGAGAAAAATTTTCACTAAACTCTCGTTCACAACATCTTCTATCATACGCAGTCTATTATTTGGTTCTTGTTGATCATTATCAAAAAAAGCAGCAGTGTAAGTAAGAATACGACAAACAATGCATGACACGGTACAGTAATGCATTTTCAGCTTTGAGTGACGTAAACACTTATAACAAAGAGAACGGCACTTATCAGAGCAAAGAAAAATAAGTAATCAATTCAAACAGACGAAGCACGTGAAAAAGGAAGGGTACCCGTATAAATATGGACGGAGCGCATGATGCATAGCAACAGCTACCTGGTAAAGCTTTTACTGCTAAGCTTACGACTCGAAACAAACTACTGTAGCTGTATCGTCATATTACAATGGATCAATTTTGTTTCGATTTGGAGGTGCGGCCTAAAACTTTTCTCTCCCCTTGAATTTCGAGTCCCAAATTTCAGGTGCGGCTTAGATTCGGGAAATTTTGTTTTCCTCGATTTTGAGTCTCATTTTTCAGGTGCGGCTTAGATTCGAGTGTGGCTTAGATTCGAGTAAATACGGTAGCTCATGTGTGCACGAATGATGCCAGCTACTACGGTTCAGAGGCCCTCCTTGATTCTTTCATCAGTAGAATTAATTTATGATGACAATCTTACATATGGGGTGGAAGTACAGCAAATAAATTGTAGCATAATTCCCAGAAAATACTGCAGTCCTCTTTGTACTTGGAGTCATTTGGATGGGTTAAAGCAGAGGCTCAGACAAGTCTGTGACTGTGTAATAAAATGGAACACCTACAGCCATCCTTTCGATGTTATTTATTATATGGCTACCAGTTGTGATTCAGTACACCATCTTCAGGTTTTAACTGATACTGAGGGGGTTAATTCCAGTCATATACATGATTTCATCAGTGGCCAACAACTATGAACTGGTTTCCATAGACTGTAACAGTAGTGTTGTCTCTCCAGCCATCAGCAGTTAGTAGTTGATGGTTTGATGGCTGGAGACACAACATTGTTGTTACAGTCTATGGAAATCAATTCATAAGTATTGGCCACTGATGGAGTTGAAGTATTGAATCACAGAAACTGGTAGCCATATAATAAATAAAATCAAAAGGACGGCTGTAGGTGTTCCATTCTATTACATAAGTGAACAGCCAAAGTTCTTCAGAACCATCAGTCAGAAGGATAGAAACACAAAAAAGTCTGTGACTATCTCAGATGCAGTTTTCTGGACCTCTGTTATCACATTGTAATTGTAGAGCCACACCCTCCACCTCACCTCCCCCATAGTAGTTCAAGCACATGCCACACTTAGGCATGCTCTGGAGGGGGATTGCATTAGGTTAGAGGAGCTCCTCCATAAATGCATTGAATTGGTTTATGGGCCTCATTTGGAGAGGTGTAGATCAAGCATATGAAATACAGAAAGGAACATACGTCTTTTCAGGAAAGAAAGAGAAAATGTTATTCCTATGGTGCACATGTCCAGTGCAATGGACAGCTGTTAATGGTCACTTCTTTGGTGTTACCCATTAGTCCTGAGGCCACATATGCATGTAGGGAACAGCACCAATAGGGAATGCCAAATGAAGTGGATTTCATGCATTTGCAATGTCAGGACTGATTGAAAACAACTGTCCACTGTCACACCATGTGTTTTATATGTTATTAGATACCAGCAGGATGGTCCACGGTGAACTCTCAAAGTTAGTCTCACTTATTAACAGTAATTATATCCTCATAGTATTAAGAACAGGAAGTTTGCTAAAACCAGAGAGCAGTAGTAATGAAGTACTAAATTCTCTGATATATAAGGAAAGGCTTGGAACCAATGATGACAGCATACTAGTTGCTGTAAGGAACCTATAGGTATCTAGTGAGCTTATTACAGATCCTAAATGGAAAGTAAATGTGAATGAAGATAAGCATCAAAGGGGAGTCAATGTTGTAGCCAGAACACCTGCTTCAGGAGATATAGTGGCAAAATATTTTAGAGGAAATTTACAGATTATTCTGCATGAATGTCTTGCCTATGCTATAGTAATAGGGGGGATTTCAGTATGCCAGCTATAGACTGGGTGATTCACATAATTAAAGGAGATGTCATTGGACAGGAATTCATGTGAGGTTATTCTAATATTATTTCTGAAAATTGCCTTGAAGAATAACTCAGTCAGCAAAGTGGCTAATGGAGGTAATGCTGCTGATCTCCCAGTGGCAAGCAGTCTCAGACTTGCACTTCTACTGCTGGGTGTAAACATCCAGTGGAGGAGGTTGAGACTTGTCCTCCTGGATGCTCTTATGGCCAAAACTTTTTTAATACCTTTTGGTGTACAAAGATCACCCAGCTGTTTGTATGAAAAATGATACAACTGTTGTAAAATCTCCATCAAGACATGTATTTAACATTATCTCTAAAGAAAAATTGTGTTAACAGTGACAACCTTAGAGCAGGGATCCCTACTCCCACAGAGAGAGAAAATTCATTTTTACTTGGAGATCACATTTATATGTTTTAATATTCACAGCTCCATCAGGTCCTCCAGTAGGATTTGTTGGTACAGCAAGATCACCATCTGAGATCATAACGCAATGGCAACCACCATTAGAAGACCATAGGAATGGACAAATTTTGGGATATGTTATACGTTACAGGTTGTATGGTTACAATGAAAGTCCTTGGACGTACAAAAATATTACAAATGAGGTAAGAGTGTGATAATGACTTATGATTAAATTAGTAATTTGTATAGTTATTTCTGTATAATGCAGATAATGGCAACCATCTGTGACAAATACTTTCCACAATTTTGTGTGTGTGTGTGTGTGTGTGTGTGTGTGTGTGTGTGTGTGTGTGTAGTTTCTTAGTTCTAAGGAAGGATATTGTTCAAAAGCAAGTCTTGTTTATGTGCCTGTTGATCACTTAACACTTCTACTTATACTTTATGGCTTAGCTGCACTCCTTCCACTATGCACTTTAGAAACAGTATTTTTGTGTCACATGTCATCAGTATGCATTGATGCCTTCCTCTGTTTCTCAAAACATTTCCTTCACTTTTACCATTTTCTGTGTTCGATCTTATGATTACATTTTTATTCCTGCTTGTTTCTTTTGCATGGGTTTCTTCTTATTTGATGACTCATTTATCAACCACGTTATTTATTACAAAAGTCATATTATTGTTCTTCTATTTCTCTTGTAAGTGTTTTTGTACCTATAGTGTAAATCGTTCTTCTTATGATGGTATTGGCAACTACTATATATCACTTCAGAGACTAAAATAAGAATTATTTACATTATTATTAAAGTAATAATCCCAGAATTTGAATAGAGTGGGTAGACAGGTTAGACAGTTTGGGCCGAATTTGAAAGCATTCTCTGTCAACGAGTCCTCTCTGGTGTCTTCTTAAAACAATAATGAACTTACCACTATTCATAATATTCTGCTGTATATTCCTTATAATTTGCTCAATTGGTTTCTCCTTACTTTTTCATGACAACTTTCTGTTCCTTGGATTTTGAATTTGTACACTAGTCTTCAGAAAATTCTGAAATAAGTTTTTGAGTTATCACATTTACCAAGTTAAAGACTAAATATGTTTTTATGTGGGGGAGTGAGCTGTGTTATGCATTGTGAAATTAAGAAAACAGACAGTCGTTAGAAATTTTCTATTTCTTTTCTTTTCAAGGCTCAGAGGAGTTACTTAATACAAGAACTGATCACGTGGAAAGACTACATTGTTCAAATAGCTGCTTATAACAATATGGGTGTTGGTGTTTACAGTGAAGGAATGAAAATAAAAACAAAGGAAGGAGGTAAGCTGTTCATTTCCATGTTTGCATCTCCCAGCTTTTATTTTTAATGTATAACAGTATATCATTCATAGTATTTTGTGCATCGAAGTTGTTTTGATTTTATTCGCCTATGAAAACAACAGGAAATAAGTAATATGAATAATTATCTATACACTATCTACAAATTTAATTTGAAATTACAGCAAATGTGCATTTAGAAACAATTTTTTGTATTTAGAGTTGACATTGGTCATTTTAAAACACCCATAGTTATTTTTAATATTGTAACACTCTGTATGTGAGGTCGTGTCCTCAGGTCGTATAAGTTAAAATACCATAGGATTTTTTCCTATCATATTCACTTTAAATTCTGAGGATGGAAAATGTGTTCTAAATATAGTTAAATTATTATATTTGTATTGGTTGAAATCATCTGAAGGAGCTTTTTTCCAGTAAAAAATGGAAGAATCCACTGGCACACTTTCTTCTCTGTTACACATTTATTTATTTCCTGTTCCGTTTTCAGACACTACCATTGCTTTAGTTTAAATGGATAGCGAGATACGGGATTGTACTAATTATACTATTACCAGTGAAACTGCTATGTACACTACAGGTTTACAAGGACATATTACAAAAAGAGCATTTCTCTACTAATAAGTGCTTCAGTTTATTCTGTAAGGTATTTAGATTAGCTATCTTAATATCATATTGTAGTCTATTATACAAAATTGTCCCTGCTATATGTGGACTGCAGTCTCCAGCCTTTTATCAATTGTAATTCTGTGAAAGTTTTCCCTTTCAGTGTGTTGAATATATGTACATTACTGCTTATTATGTCATGTACTGGATATAGTTTCATAAACTTGATTGCTTGAAGGATATATCTAGAGCAGATGGTAAGTACGCGGCTAATCCGGAAAATAAGGTTACAAGAATTTTTTGAAGTACAAAAATTTATGAAGTACAAAAAATGAATTTATTTTAATAAAATGTACATAAATTGTAGTACAGGTCTAGCGTTATTTTTCCATATTATCACCATTTACCTCAACACATTTTGTCATATGTGGGACGTATTTTTTGATTCCTGTGTCATAGACATCTCCCGCTGTTTTTTTTCACCAGTTCTTCACTTCGATTTTCACACTGTTGTTGTCAGAAAAGCATTTTCCATGAATGTGTTCCTTCAATTTAGTGAACAGATGATTGTCGCTAGGTGTGAGATCGGAGCTGTGAGAGGGGTGGCTTAAAACATTCCAACCAAATGTAGTCAACAACTCTTGTGTTGCATGAGCTGTGTGCAGGCACGTGTTGTCATGAAGGAGACAGACTCCCATAGTCAGCATCCCATGACTTTTGTTTTGTATGGCTCTGCAAAGTTTCTTGATAGTCTCACAATATCTCGCAGAATTTATTGCTTCTGCTCTTCCCAAAAAATCATCAAGCAGAATCTCTTTTCTGTCCCAAAACATTGACACCATGATTTTCCTTGCTGTTTGCTGAATTTGAATTTTTTGGCTGAAGGAGAACAAGTATGATGGCGGGGTTTTGGCCTCCTCTTCTTCTTCTGGGTGGATTAACATCTCTTCCGTAGGGGGCTCTGGAGCATCCAACAGTTTACTAAAATTTTCTACCCAATGTTTCAATATCTGTTAGTCACCAGTTAGTATTTCCCCATTTTTATTTTACATATGTTTGTCTTTCATTATTAATTTTCTGATAGAAGTGATGTTTCTTTGATTTTTGTTTCCATGGAGTTTTTCAATACAGCTAATTTTGTTTCATTTTCAGTGCCAGAGGCAGCACCAACAAATGTGAAAGCAGAAGCAGTTAGCTCCACAGCAGTGAAAGTTTGGTGGAAACCACCAGACCCACAGAAAATAAACGGCTTAAATCAGGGGTATAAGCTACAAGCATGGAAAGGTAAATACATCCTGTAATTACATGTAAAGTCTTTTCTTGCACAATGTAAATAATTCAGGAGTAAAGGAGACAACTCACAAACAGCAGAAGTGTTGATTCATTGACAGGTACATAAAAAAGAATGAAAATGTTGTTAGCTTTTAGACAAATCCTTTGACAAGCTAGAGGACACACACACACACACACACACACACACACACACACACACACACCTCCGTGCAACAACATTGTGCCAGCTGAACCCACAGTGCCACGACTGGAGTTCAGCAGGTAGAATGAGGGGTTGTGTTGAATTATGTGTGTTGAGGGAGAAAAGAAGCAGGAGCCAGTAGAATGGTTAGGGAAGGGTGCTGACATCTCAGAGGGAGGTAGCAACTGGACAGGATAGGAGTGCAGGAGGAAGAAGCAGCAGCTGCATGGGGTAGAGATGTGACACACAAGCACTGGAACCAGTTAGTTTGTGTGGTGCACAATGATGATGACATAGAGGAATTGATTAGTAACAGTGAAAGGATGTAGGAAGGGGAGACTCACACGTAGGAATGGAAGACTGTTGCGTAAAGAATGTGGGTACAATGAGTTAGCGGAGATTGAGGTCAGGATGATTATCTGAGTGAAGGACATGTTGCAAGAATAACTCCCATCTGCATAATTCAGAATAGCTGGTGTTGGGGGGAAGGATCCAAGTGATGTGGGTTGTGAAGCAGCCACTGAACTTGAGAATGTTGGGTTCACCAGTGTGTTCCACTGTTTGGTGGCCATGCCCACATAAAATGCTGTGTAGAGACTGCAGCAGAGCTGTACAGACTAGTTAGTACCACAGGCCGCTATTCTTTCACTGTTACTACATAACTGCCCCAGAAAAAATTTGTTAGTTCACTACTTTTCCAAAATATTCATTTTATTTAAATTTTACATGGTTTTTATATTATCATTGGCCTATCATCATGAAGTAAATGCCTGTAGGATCACAGAGACATATAAAACTGCTGCTAATCTTTGTTACAAAAAGCTCAGCACAGCAAAGAGTCTGCTGATAAAAGCTTACTGATGCAAAGTATGTACTGTGAAGTACATGAACCACTTATAGCTAAACAATATTGTTTCTGGTGTGTCTTCAGAAGGTTGCACAAGAAAGATATCGAGGTATAAGTTGAGTTTGAAGTATATGGTAACAAACATAAAGTATCTTATCTGACGTGATCTATGTTGGAACACAATAATTGAAAACAAGTCACTTCTTCATTAATGTAAGAACAAAATAATACCTGAAGGTTGTAGGCCTGAAAATGCGACAGTAAACTGAATGCTTCAAAGTCCAATGCCCGTACACTAATTGTGCTGCAATCAAAGTCTGAAAGGAACATGAAAAAGCTTAAGTTCCAAGAGGATGAGCAAAAGTTAAAGTCCCAGAAGAATGCCCTAAAGGTTAAGTTCAGTATACCACCAATGGAAAGTAAAGACTAATATTACAAAGTTGAATTGCTGGTCATGGCATTGAAGGCCATATCTCTTTGGTGTAGAGGCCTTGAATGGTGTAGGGCCATAGCTGGCAGCTCCTGGACGCAAAGGTCGATATGGATGGCATCAGCAGCGATTCCTGATTGTGGGAATGCTTTCGAAGTCAGCACCTGGCCCAGAAAACTCACTGGAGTATGGCCCAGTCACCAGCTTAAATACTACCTGGGCACCAGGATAGTGTAGGTACTACTTTCAGCCACGTGGCCTATGGAGGAGAAAAGGGTCACAAGCCAGTGATATTTGATGGTGCTTGGGTTGCCAGCTGGTTGCCACGCGGATCATGGTCATCCCTCAACTGCTGTCTGAAGAATTGTCCCCTGCAAGGCCTGTATCCATATAATCTGTCTGTGTTGTTGGTTGCTGGCTGAGCAGCCGCCAGGCCTCGGCAAAGCAGGTTTGTGCTATGGGTGGATGCCAGTGTCTGGCTATTTGTGCTTGTGTACAGCCAAAAATATTCTGATCTGGTTTTTGTTGGGCACCACTAAGTGCTGATCCAAACTAGTGACATAAATGTGAGGAATAAGTATGAGGAGGAATAATTAGATAATCATCAGGATATGGAGATATACAAACCAATGCTATTCTTATGACTGTGTCCTATTTTTCTCTTCGGAGGCCGAATGAGCCTAACACACAATGTCACAACAATGCTACACACAGAGCGATCAAGGCAAAGTAGAAAGCACCAATCAGCTGGTGTCAATACCCCCTTCCCCCCTCCATCCCCATCCCTCCCATGCTTCACCTCTCGCCACTAGCTACGCACACACGCGTTGCTCCTACCTGTGTTTGGGCACACAGTTGTGAAAGAGAGTTGGTTTGCACCGTGCCTTCACTATTACATTGTTAAATCTTTATAAGTCTCACCAAAACACCCAAAATTATTGAGTAACTTATAGTTTTTTGTTCCAGAAGAATGGATAACTGTTTATTTTGTTTAGTGAGGAACTTTTAGTTTATTTTGAAAGGAAGAAGGCTGAGCGGTTAAGAAGAATGATCACTTAGTTGCTAACATAATTGTTAAATTGTAAGGCCATTTGCTGATTGTTTTTGTTTTTTATTTTTACTTTTGAGTTTAAGTACAGTATAAGGTTGGTCTCCCAAAAAGCTGACTGATTATTAATAGTAAACAACTGAAAATACCAAACTGACTCCATTTCTATTTAAAATAGGTAGTCCAGTGTTTAGGGCAAAAAGTCCAGCAGAATGTAATGCCAAGTCTGGCTTTTCTATTTTTGGACCTGGCAAGCCTTTTTCCCTGCCATGTGTAGCTCATGATGCTGTGTCTGTATTGTTGTCACCCCAAATTTCAGTCCCATAAAGCAAGTGCAAGTCTAGTAATCCATAGTGTATTTTTTAAGGACAGAAGGAGTCACTTTATTTGTGATACATTTTAATGAGCAAATGTTGCAGATAATGTTTTTACAGCTGGAGCTGATAAGGTCTTTTCATATAAGATGTTCATAAATCACACCACATAAAAATTTACACTTAAGAAATGTTTTAACTGTGGACAGTGATGTCCATTCGAGATTGATTATATGTAAAATAGGGGAAAGACAACCATTCACCAATAGCAAATTGATGTGTGGAGCTCCATGCATTGATGCGCTATATGTGAGTTGTTGCCTTTCTCTTATTTTACATATCGCCCCATTCAGGAATTTCCATTATTGAGATTGGCTTAATTTAACAAGAACTTCACCACAACAATCTTGTCCTTATTCAGAATAAGTTTATGTATGATTAGACATTATGTGATCAGATTAGAGTTATCTTTATTGTTTTGTGACACTACTAACTGTTCAGAACAATTGCAGGTAATAAAGGATGCATCATCAGCTTAATTCTGTAAATTTGAGTTTTGTGGCTGTTTTACATCAGTAATATATACAAGAAACATATGTGGCCCAGGAATACTTCCCTGTCGGGCTCCACAGTTGAGAAATTTGTATGTTGATTAACCTTAATTCTTAAGGCAGACTTTAGTGTATTGTCTTCTATCTTATATTATGTTAAAAGTACTGCAAGATCCTCAGAATCACAGTCCTTAGACAAATTTAGAAAAGTCCCAGTGACCTTGTTTCCTTTATCCAGTCTGTTTAGCAGTTCATGGAAGAACTGCTGCTGGGATAGATTAGCCTTTCCAGCACCTGTGCCATGCTGTGAGTTTTTTAGTAGGTTGTATTTACAGAAGAAATATCCCATTTGGACTTGCCAGGCACTGAGGTCAATAAAATTGGCCTGTAATTATTTACGTCAGTGGTTGCTCCCTTTTTATATACTGACCATATTTCAGTGATTTTTTAAAAGACTAAACTGCCCCTTGACTGTATAGTACTGTGTTTTGCTTCATACTATCTAGATTTCGGCTTTTATGCCATTATCAAATACAGTGCTGAAAGTTAGACTACTGGACTGGTTCACCAAATATGATGTGTTAATGGTCTAAGAACTTGTAGCATTTACTCGCTAATGGCACAAAAGCTGAAATCTAAATAGTACAGAAGAAAAATACAGTAATATACAGTCAAACTACGATTTATTATTTCAAAAAATACTACATGACTGGTTTAGCTCCATGAAAAACTTTTTATATCTCAGTGAACCATAAAAGATCCGAAAAAGTCCCTGATTGGCTAGCCAACTAAACTGAGTTAGTGATTTTATTAAATCATTTGTGCATTCTCTAAATAATGTAGGTGATATATCATCCCATCCACAATATGCTTTAATTTTGAGTTCTGAAATGTTATGTATTACATATACATTCATATACAACAAAATGCCTCTGAACAGCAACAAAATTGGGAAAAAAACTGCCTAACAGTTGCTCAACCAGAACTAATATATGCAAGGGAAACCATTTTCAAAACAAGTAACATTGCCAAAATAGATAGAATACTCAAAATAGAAATAAGAAAAATCAGAATGTGCATTTACAAAATTGCCAAGAAAACAGACACTGATGACTATCTCCTAAAGGAAGAGGCTACAAGGAAATGCAACCTCTAATAAGCATCATCAGGAGGAAACTCATTTCATTTTTGGGCATGTAATTAGGACACCAGGAAATAAAATCTCCAGGAGAATAATTGAGAAATTTTGGAACAGTCAGTAGAGATTAGCGCAGCTATAGGAACCAAGGAAGGTGTTTGGGAACACAAGTTACAACTGAAGGTGTAAAAAACAAAACAAACAAAATCAAGAAACTTGAAAACAAATAAACTGGACCAGTGATATTCAACCTGGTCCCTACCGCCCACTAATGGGGTGTTCCATCTTGTAATGGTTGGTAGGTCATAGGGGTTTACAAAACATTTTCATTACATTTTCATAAAATTATGACAGAAAGTGTTTGTTATGGAATTATATTTTATTATTGCTTTAACGTCCTGTAACTTTGATTTATAAATTTTATAAATTAAAATTACTTACTTGCTTTGTAAATCACTTTTACCATGGAACCTGTGGAAAGCTAGAAAATTTTACTACTAACAGTGATTAACAAAGGTGGACAGTAAGTAAAAAAAGTTGACTACCCCTGACAAAGGTGGACAGTAGGTAAAAAAAGTTGATTACCCCTGAACTATACTACAAACCAAAGTCAGGCAATGGAAAGCGTAATTTCAGATGATGTGAGAAAATGAAGAGGTAGCCTATTTTATAAAAATTGTTTAAACTGGTTCAATAAGGCCATAAATTGTATAAGTGTGTGTGTGTGTGTGTGTGTGTGTGTGTGTGTGTGTGTGTGTGTGTACTCTGCTCAAAAAAGATTTATTTGAAGCTTGATGTTGAAGTAGAATAAAACAATTGGATTGCACACATTAATTAATATTTATTGATAGAAGAAACTGTGTACATCATTAAAGCAGAGAAAAACTAAACTTCTTTTTAAGAGAACAAAGGCTTGTTGATTCTTCATTGTCTTTTTAAACATTGCCAAATATAATCCAGTCACATCACAAAAATGGAATTAACCCCCCCCCCCCTCCTCTTGAAATGATATCTAAAATTAAATTTTGAATATA
The DNA here is from genome assembly GCF_023897955.1 of Schistocerca gregaria. Classification (NCBI taxonomy): domain Eukaryota; kingdom Metazoa; phylum Arthropoda; class Insecta; order Orthoptera; family Acrididae; genus Schistocerca; species Schistocerca gregaria. The sequence continues at coordinate 859,179,889 of NC_064920.1, forward strand.
ACATTTTCTGTGCCTGTCAAGCTTCACTGTTTGGTGAATTATTACCTTAACTTCTAAATGTCTATTCCAATCACTAGACACACAGAAGAGTGGGGAGTAGGAAAGTCAAATGGAACAAGAATGGTGGTAATAGTAACCTTTTCATCACACTCACATTTTGGTGAACTCATTTTGAGATTGGTTGGGTGGTGGGGGGAGGGCTGTAACACAATGACCAAGGAACATTTAACCATAGGCTAACATAGTTTATAATTTTCTCAGCAAATTACAACAACGAAGTTGTAATTTCATAAATAGATGATGTGTGCATTTGCTATTGTGCTAAGCCACATATTTCACTTACAGCTGTAGAAGTAAATACTTTTACTATATGTCAATGTTATTGACTGTTTTGTGTGATAGAGCAGTATCAGTTGGCTGTACAACACACCAATAGTTGTTTCCCTTTTGGCAAAGTAATTTTTTTTAAAAGTCGTAGTTTCTTGTAATTGTTATCATTTAACATGTCAGATAATATTTTGTTTCATTTGTTATTTATCTACTTTCTGTAGTTTCTGCTACAATGTCGAGACACAGAATGTCAATAATGGGAGTAATTGATTTGTAGCTCATTCAGAAAGACTGTAGTCATTGCTGGCATACTGAACCAACTATGATACCCTCTAGCAGGGTTTTGTCACTGTAATGTTACTGTAACATTTATGTAAGAATAGAAAATTTCAAGTACATTATATCCGTTTGGATGTTCAGCTATTTGTGGGTTGTTAGCTGAGTCGAGAACATAGGACCAAATCAGCAAACATTTTTATGAGATTTTGTTATTGCCAGAAACAACATGGGTGTTATTAATCCTGAACACTGATTTAATCTACACCTGACTGATTTCAGTAGCTCATATTGAAGCATTTATTCCTTTACATTTGTAGATATTTACCGTCCAGTTTAATTTGTTATTCCTTATCTACCCTGTGGATTCATTAAAATTTATAATTGCAGACATATTTACAGGCCTGTCTGCTTGTGTCTGTGTATGTATGGATGGATATGTGTGTGTGTGTGTGTGTGTGTGTGTGTGTGTGTGTGTGTGTGTGCGCACGAGTATATACCTATCCTTTTTTCCCCCTAAGGCAAGTCTTTCCGCTCCCGGGATTGGAATGACTCCTTACCCTCTCCCTTAAAACCCACATCCTTTCATTTTTCCCTCTCCTTTCCTCTTTCCTGACGAAGCAACTGCCAGTTGTGAAAGCTCGTAATTCTGTGTGTGTGTTTGTGTGTTTTGTTCATGTGCCTGTCTGCCGGCGCTTTCCCGCTTGGTAAGTCTTGGAATCTTTGTTTTTAATATATTTTTCCCATGTGGAATTTTGAGAGGCCAATGTCAGAATACCCAGACTAGTGAGCAGGGGTCGATAAGAGGTTCGCAAACGTAAACCGCTTATTGCCTGAACTTCCTGTTTCTGAGCTAAAAGTATCCTTTTAGAATGGGAGAGTTACCCTAAAATATAATACTAAATGACATTAAGCAAATAAAAATAATCAAAGTAGACTAATTTTCATGTCGAATGATCACTTACTTCAAATACCGTTTGAATAGTAAGAATGGCAGCATTAAGTCTTTGAACAAGATCCTGAGTGTGGACTTTCCATGACAGTTTTCCATCTATCTGAACACCTAGAAATTTAAACTGTTCAGGTTCAGTAATCGTAACTCATTTTGTGAAATTAAAATATCATGTTTTGTTGAATTGTGTGTTAGAAACTATAAAAACTGAGTCTTATTGTCATTTAGCATTCGTTTATTTTCTACAAGCCATGAACGTACATCATGAACTGCACTATTTGAAACAGAGCCAGTGCTGCACACAGCATCCTTTACTACCAAGCTAGTGTCATCTGCAAACAGAATATTTTGGAATTACCTGTAATACTACAGGGAATATCATGTGTATAAATAAGGAACAGGAGTGGCTCCAACACTGATCCCTGCCCCTCCTCCCCTCGTTCTCAAGACTGTGAATAATGATCTTTTGCTGTCTGTTGTTAAAGTACCTCACAGAGAAAAGAGAATATACCATTTTCTAACAAAGAGATAGAGGGGCTGGCCAGTACTTACCTCAGCTCAGTACAGCCGATAGAGACACAAAAAACAACCGAAAATTTAAGCTCCTAGCTTTCGGAATAAATGTTCCTTCATCAGGGAGGAGAGAGGGGAAAGAAAGGGAAGAAGGGAAAGTGGATTTAGTTACTCACAACCCAGGTTATGAAGCAACAGGGAAAGGAAAACAGGGAAGGTAGCAAGGATGGAGGCATGGTTGTCAGAGGGAAGCCAAAGATATTCTACTGCAGGTACTGTGCCAGCTTCAAGCCAAAGAGGATGCATACAGAAGTAAAGAGGTGTATAGTATAAAGATGTAGGATGGAAAGATGCATGAATGGCTAAAGAGGAAAGGGAAAGAGGAGAAGACTGAAAAGTAAATGGGAGTGAGGTTGTTTAACGTAGGTTTAGTCCAGGGGGATGGCGGGATGAAAGGATGTGCTGGAGTGCAAGTTCCCATCTCCGCAGTTCAGAGGGACTGGTGTTGGGTGGGAGAAGCCAAATGGCACGTACAGTGTAGCAGGTTCCTAGGTCCCTAGAATTATGCTGGAGGGCATGCTCCGCTACTGGGTATTGGACATCTCCTAGGCGGACAGTTCGTCTGTGTCCGTTCATGCGCTCAGCCAGTTTAGTTGTTGTCATACCGATGTAAAAGGCTGTGCAGTGCAGGCATGTCAGCTGATAAATGACATGTGTAGTCTCACACGTGGCCCTTCCTTGAATTGTGTATGTCTTCCTAGTAGCGGGGCTGGAGTAGGTGGTTGTGGGGGGATGCATGGGGCAGGTTTTGCAGCGGGGTCGGTTACAGGGGTAGGAACCGCTGGGTAGAGAAGGTAGTCTGGGAATATTGCAGGGTTTAACAAGGATGTTACGGAGGTTAGGGGGACGACGAAAGGCAACTCTGGGTGGTGTGGGGAGAATTTTGTCAAGGGATGATCTCATTTCAGGGGTTGACTTGAGAAAGTCATATCCCTGGCGGAGTAATTTATTGATGTATTCGAGGCCAGGATAATATTGGGTGACAAGGGGGATGCTTCTGTGTGGTCTGAGGCTAGGAATATTGTTGTTGGACGGGGAGGAATGTATTGCTCGGGAGATCTGTTTGTGGACAAGGTCTGCAGGATAGTTGCGGGAGAGGAAAGCACTGGTCAGGTTATTGGTGTAATTGTTGAGGGATTCGTCACTGGAGCAGATACGTTTGCCACGAATACCTAGGCTGTAGGGAAGGGAGCGTTTGATGTGGAATGGATGGCAGCTATCAAAGTGAAGGTACTGTTGTTTGTTGGTGGGTTTGATATGGACAGAGGTGTGGATGTGAGCTTCAACAAGATGAAGGTCAACATCCAGGAAGGTGGCTTTGGTTTTGGAGAAGGACCAGGTGAAATTCAGATTCGAAAAGGAGTTGAGGTTATGGAGAAAATTAAGGAGTGTTTCTTCACCATGAGTCCAGACCACAAAGATGTCATCTATAAACCTATACCAGGCCAGGGGAAGCAGCTCTTGGGTCTTCAGGAAAGCCTCCTCCATGCGGCCCATGAAGAGGTTGGCATAGGATGGAGCCATCCTGGTTCCCATGGCAGTTCCCCTGATTTGTTTGTAGGTCTGGCCTTCAAAAGTGAAGTAATTATGGGTGAGGATGAAGTTGGTAAGTGTGATAAGGAACGAGGTTTTTGGAAGATCTTCGGGTGGGCGTTGGGAGAGGTAGTGCTCAAGGGCAGAGAGACCATGGGTGTGTGGGATGTTTGTGTAAAGGGATGTAGCATCTATGGTGACAAGAAAGGTTTCAGGTGGGAGAGGAGTGGGAATGGATTTGAGGCGTTCTAGGAAGTGGTTTGTGTCCTTGATGTAGGATGGGAGCCTGCAGGTGATAGGTTGGAGGTGTTGGTCTACCAGAGCTGAGATACGTTCTGTTGGGGCTTTGAACCCTGCTACAATGGGACGGCCAGGATGGTTCTCTTTGTGGATTTTGGGTAATAGGTGGAAGGTAGGGGTACGTGGCTCAGGTGGAGTGAGTAAGTCTATGGAAGCCATTGTGAGGCCTTGTGAGGGACCTTGGATTTTTAGGATTTTCTGCAGCTCAGTCTGAATGGAGGGAATGGGATCCAGGGTAACAGCTTTGTAGGTTGAGGTGTCGGAGAGTTGACGCAGTCCTTCTGCCACATACTCCACACGGTCAAGTACCACAGTTGTGGAGCCTTTATCCGCCGGAAGGATTACAATAGAGCGGTCTGTTTTCAGCTGTTTAATGGCACGGGATTCAGCTGGGGTGATGTTGGGAGTTGTCGGAATGTTCTTCAAGAAGGACTGGGAGGCAACACTGGATGTGAGGAATTCCTGAAACGTCTGCAAGGGATGGTTTTGGGGGAGGGGAGGAGGATCCCTTTGAGAAGGCGGTCGGAACTGTTCTAAACAAGGTTCAACACTGGGTCTAGTATTTGGGGGCTGTGTTTGGGTGGTGAAGTGATATTTCCAGTTGAGGTTCCGGGTGAAAGAGAGGAGATCTTTAACCAGGGCAGTGTGGTTGAATTTAGGTGTGGGGCTAAAGGTTAAGCCTTTTGATAGAACAGATGTCTCTTGAGGAGAGAGGGATCTGGATGAGAGGTTTAGAACTGAATTGGAGTTGGTGATATGTGGCATTTGACTGTGGTTATAGTTGAGATTTGGTCTGTGTGGGGTATGTGCTGGGATGGGGAGATTGAGTAGGGTGGCTAGGCTAGGTTTGTTGGCTATGAGGGGGGTTTGTTGACGGTTCCGTTGTGGTTGGTGTTTGTGAGGGATAGGGAGAGGGACCCCACTTCTTAGGTGTTGCACTAGCACTGTGGATAGTTTTTTCAGGTGGTGTGTGGCATGGGACTCAAGTTTGCGGCTGGCTTCTAGGATGATGTTCCTGAGTGTGTTCTCCAAGCAAGGGTTTGAGAGGTGGAGGACTTTGAAGAGAGATAGGAGCTGTTGGGAGTGGTGGTTACATGAAGTAGTGTAGAGGTTCAGGACAAGTTGGGTAAGGGCTAAGGATTGAAGGTTCTGGAAGTCCAGGAGAGATTGGTGGAAGGAGGAATTGCACCCAGAGATGGGAACTTTTAAGGTAAGTCCTTTAGGGGTAATTCCAAAGGTTAAGCAGGAACGGAGGAAAAGTATGTGGGATTGCAGTTTGGCTACGGTAAATGCATGTTTCCGGAATGAATGTAAATAATGTGGTATAGGATTAGGGTACATAGTGGGTAACTGGTGGGTAGGGAAATTAAATAACTAAAGTTAGAATAGTAATCATAAGAAGGAATAAAACACGGAAGGAGGGGCGAGAAAGAAAGAAATTGTGTTGGTAACGTTAAATACCAAAGAAAGACCACCGAATAAGAAAAATACGGAAAAAGTTGACCAGACCAAGCAGGTATGTCCAGATCAGGGGAAAAAGAACACACGCTGCTCAAAAACAGAGATAGCGAGTAGCGAAAAAAGATCGCGCGTGACGCAAAAAAGATCGCGCGTGACGCAAAAAAGATCGCGCGTGACGCAAAAAGGTTCGCGGGTGGCGCAGAAATGTTCCAAAAAATGTTTCCTGTGGCAGAGAAAGATAGGCAATGGCACGAAAATATCACCAGCAACACGAAATCGACGGAATTGGATGATACTGATAGGTGTGGAAGAGATTGTTGGCAGTGATTGTTGGCTGGAAAACAGCGAATAACGAACGTTAAAACTAAAGGAATGTTAAATAATGGAATGTTAAATAAATAAATCAATAAATAGAAAAAGAGAAGTGGACTATAAACCGAACAAGACAATAGGAGGCAAATGAAACTAGCACAGTTGGTGACGAAAATAAAACACTGAAGAAGAGAAAGTGTTTAGATGACAGATGTAAGTGATAGCTAACAAAAGGGACAAAACAATGAAGAATGTGGACCATATAGGTGATCTAAATAATTAATGGAAAATCTCATATAAAGATGTGAAACAATTACTAACAAAGAGATAGAGGGGCTGGCCAGTACTTACCTCAGCTCAGTACAGCCGATAGAGACACAAAAAACAACCGAAAATTTAAGCTCAAAGCTGGACTAAACCTACGTTAAACAACCTCACTCCCATTTACTTTTCAGTCTTCTCCTCTTTCCCTTTCCTCTTTAGCCATTCATGCATCTTTCCATCCTACATCTTTATACTATACACCTCTTTACTTCTGTATGCATCCTCTTTGGCTTGAAGCTGGCACAGTACCTGCAGTAGAATATCTTTGGCTTCCCTCTGACAACCATGCCTCCATCCTTGCTACCTTCCCTGTTTTCCTTTCCCTGTTGCTTCATAACCTGGGTTGTGAGTAACTAAATCCACTTTCCCTTCTTCCCTTTCTTTCCCCTCTCTCCTCCCTGATGAAGGAACATTTATTCCGAAAGCTAGGAGCTTAAATTTTCGGTTGTTTTTTGTGTCTCTATCGGCTGTACTGAGCTGAGGTAAGTACTGGCCAGCCCCTCTATCTCTTTGTTAGTAATTGTTTCACATCTTTATATGAGATTTTCCATTAATTATTAATATACCATTTTCAGTTGTTAAACGACTTCTAAAGCTGAACTGTACATTTGATAGCAAATTATGTGATATAAAATGATCAAGTATCCTTACATACACAGCCTTTTCAATAACTTTAGCAAACACTGATGACATAGAAATGGGTCTAAGATTTTCTACATTATCCCTTTTTCCCTTTTTATAAAGCAGCTTTACTACTGGGTGCCTCATTCGTTCAGGAAACTGACCATTCTTAAAGGAAAAATTACAAAAATGGCTTAATACGGGGCTAACATGTGCAGCACAGTACTTTAATATTCTGTTAGGCACTCCATCATATCCATGAGAGTCCTTAGTCCTCAGTGATTTAATTGCTGACTCAATCTCCCCTTTGTCAGTCTCACAGAGGAATATTTCAGACATCAGTCTCGGAAAGGCATTTTCCAACAGAGTTGGATGATTCCCTGTAGAAACTAAGTTTTTATTTAATTCATCAGCAATGCTCAGAAAATGATTGTTAAATACTGTATATATATCCAACTTACCAGTAACAGAAATATTTTTACTATGAACTGAATTTATATTGTTGACCTTGTACTGCTGACCAGACACTACCTTCACAACTGACCATATGGTTTTAATTTTATCCTATTAATTAGCTGTTCTATTTGTGTCCCATATACTCTTTGCCTTCCTAATAACATTTTTAAGCACCTTAAAATACTGTTTGAAATGGGCTACTGTAGCTTGATTGTAATTACTTCTAAAATTTTGATATAATTCCCGCTTTATTCTACATGATATCCTGATCCCACTAGTCAGCCACCCAGGCTGCCTTTCACTGCTAGTACCCCGTTTAGAACATTCTAATGGAAACCAACTCTCAAAGAGCATGAGGAATGTGTTAAGGAAAGCATTATGTTTGTCATCTATCTTATCGGCACTATAAACATCATGGCACTCTTGTTCCTTAACGAGGTTTAAAAAACTCTCTATTGCGAGTGGATTAGCTTTCCTACATAGTTTGTAATATATGTGACATTTGTTTGAGTATCCAAGCCTTTTAGTGCAAAAATTTGAGCATCATGACCTGAAAGGTCATTCACCCATTTATTAACAGAATGCCCATCTAGTAACGAATTGCTACATTTTCTCTTATGACTACATTTTCTCTTGTATTTTCTGTTTCATGGCCCTCTTTTTTTTGTAACAATATGTGCATACAAATATAGGAAATGTATTTGGGCTCCTTAATGTTAGCTCATATTATATGATTGTACTCACCTTTTTGAGTAAAGTATTAGCCATTCACAGCTGAAAATGTTAAAGTAAAACAAAGCTTTCTTTTTTCAGGGAGCCCCTCAGAAAATGGAGATGAAGCAGTAACTATAAGAGTCTTACCAAGTTTACTTGACCCTCTTGAAGAGCAAAGTGCAGTTATCAAAGAACTCGAGAAATACACTTTGTATAATATCACTGTATTGTGTTTCACAGATCCTGGAGATGGGAAAAGAAGTGACCCAGTTGAAGTCAGAACTAAAGAAGATGGTTAGTCATGTTTATATTGTACTGTATATTCACTATGTAACTGTTTTAAGATATAAGGCTGGGAAAAAAATGTTTGATAACTGCTAAAAATTTTTGTTGGCATTAGTGAGGCATTTATGGTTTGTGCTGCTTTTAATATTGGGATGTAAAATTAAAATAAACGTATTTTCTGTTTCATGGGAAAGATCAAAGGTATAGAATTCAGTTTCTGTATTGTAGATATCTTTTTGGTTATTAGAATTTTAATTCATATTAATTCCGTATGAATATATACAATAATATTTATGAGGGTGTCTTTCTGTGTAGGAACAAAGCACCTTGATTTTTAGAGGCAAAGGGTTGTGAACTGTCATGGCACAAATTTTACAATTCTATTGAGGTGCAAAAAATTTATGTTGCCTATTTTATTCTTCTTCTTTCTCTTCTACTTCGTCTTCCTGAAACATTTCTGCTTATGCAGGTCATTCACAATGCATCTTCCAATCTTTTTTTTCCACATAGTCTATCAGTCAATGTTTACTGCCATTTTAATTCTCTCCAGTTCATATCATCCTCCACCTGGTCTCTTCATGTTGTTCATGGTGTTCCACTTGGTCTTATGCCATATATAAAATGGTATATATTTACATAAAATTTAAAATGTGTGTTTAAGTGTAATTTTGGTATAAGTGAAAAAAGTGAAATTGTTTTGATTATGAAATTTACAATTTTACTGTAAACTACACATCACTACACTGCCATATTTATTGATTCACTGCTTTTTTTCCTTCTTAGACGTGGCTGTTGTGCCCATAATCTACTCGGTCTTTTCATTCTTGCACTTTTTTTAGCCAAAATTATTCACCTCTCTCTCTCTCTCTCTCTCTCTCTCTCTCTCTCTCTCTCTCTCTCTCTCTCTCTCTCTCTCTCTCTTACTGCTAGTTGAAGTAGTTTATATGCCTAATATCATCAGGAGTGCCTCTGTTGATGTAGTTCTATACGCACTTGTGAGTACAGAATTCTGCTTTGTTGGGCTTTACAAAGGACTGTAATGTCTCTACATTTTTGGCTTTGTAGGTGCATATACTCATCCATAGACAATAATTGAAGAGTACCTTATGATATGCTTGTTTAAAACTTATAGGTGGCTGGAAATTTCTTTGGTCAACTGATGCTATTTTGTTGAGAACTTTTAATGCTCCTTTGGCAAATGACTTCCACATTTGTGTGAAAGTTCTGCTTCTTGTTACTATTTATTCTCAAATGTATATGTACTTCTTTTAGTTGATTGTTTATTCATGATGTGGTGTTCCTCACTCTCAATAGTGTTCCTTCTTGCAACATTTAAATCAATGTGTCTGCTACTATTGTTAATTTATTATCTAGGCACCAATCACTTAGTGTTACTCTGTGAACTGGTTTTCCAGATCAGAGTGTCTTTAGAAATTTAGCAGCCAATGGCCACATTTTAAATGTATCTAGCTGTGTAGAGTACCAACATCAGATACGTTTGACATTGGCACTATACGCTGTCAGATATAGTGAATGTGTGGCTGCTGGCGACTAAATTTCTAAAGATACTCGTATCTGATGAATGAGATTGGTAATAAAGGAAATTATATGTGACTCGTGGCTGCTGAACAATTTTATCTTTATGTAAGAACTAGTCTGTTGCTCTCTTCTTATTTCATCCTCGTGCCGGCAGCTGTTATTATTTGCATACGTCTGCTCCAGTAAGGTGAACAGGGCACAGCACCACAAATTATGAAATGGTCTGTCTATGTTGATCATTATTCGCATGACATATCACTGAGATGACAAAAGTCATACGATACCTCCCAATATCGTGTAGATCTGCTTTTGCCCACTGTAGTGCAGCAGCTCAACATGACATGGACTCAACAAGTTGTTGGAAGTCTCCTGCAGAAATATTGAGTCGTGCTGCCTCTGTGGTGACAATGCAGGATTTTCTACACGAACTGAGCTCTCGATTATGTCACATAAATGTTCGATGGGATCCTTGTCAGGTGATCTGGTTTGTTAGATAATTTGCTCAAATTTTTTTTATAATGTTTTCCATACCAATCACGGACAGTTGCAGCCCAGTGACATGGCACATTGTCAGTCATAAAAGTTTGTTTGACTGAAAATGGTCCCTAAGTAGCCAAACATAACCATTTCCAGTCAGTGATAAGTGCAGTTGCACTAGAGGGCTCAGTCCATTCCGTGTAAACACGGCCCACACCATTGTGGACCCACCACCAGCTTGAAAAGAGCCTTGTTGACAACCTGTGGGGTGCATCACTGTCGACACTACTATTAGCTCTTACCAACTGAAATTAGAAATTGTCTCACCAGGCCAAAGTTTTCCAGTCATCTAGGTTCCAACTGATATGATCATGAGCCCAGGAGATGTGCTGTTAGCAAAGGCACTTGCATTAGTAGTCTGTTGCCATTGGCCATTAATGCCAAATTTCGCCACACTGTATGAACGGATACATTCATTGTACATCCCAATTGATTTCTGTGCTTATTTCATGCAGTGCTGCTTGTCTGTTAGCACTGACAACTCCACGCAAGGACTGCTGTTGTTGGTCATTAAGTGAAAACCATCTGCCACTGCATTATCCACGGTGAGGTGTAATGCCTGAAGTTTGGTGTTCTAGGCACGTGTGACACTGTGAATCTTGGAATATTGAATTGTGTAACGATTTCCGAAATGAAATATCCCATGCGTCTAGCTCCAAACTCCATTATGCATCCAAAGTTTGTTAATTCCCATTGTTCCTATGATCACATCAGAAACTTTTTCACATGAGTCACTGGAATAAAAATGACACGTCTGCCAGTGCACTTCTGTTTTTTATACCTTGCGTACATGATACTACTGCCACCTGTATATGTGTATATTGCTATCTCGTGACTTTTGTCACCTCATTGTATGCCATCTGAGTTATTAACAATATGCAGTGTTGTCTCACTTCATCTGGAAACTCTGATATGATTATCATGCAGAGGTCTCTTTCCTACTAGTTTTCTTTGATTCCTTGGACACCTGCATAGGAGTTTTCCCATATTTTAGCTATAATATGTATTAAGCAAATAAGTGTGTAGCAGTTAGGCTGTCTTGGGTCTTTCATTAGTGTAATGATATTCATTGTTTGTCAAGTTCTGGTCATCTATTTCTGCAGAAGACATTTATTAAATAACATTGTCATATGCAGTATTTCTGCCACAGTTCTATCTGGCTTGCGATGTTCTCTCTCTCTCTCTCTCTCTCTCTCTCTCTCTCCCCCTCTCTCTCTCTCCCTCTCCCTCTTCCTCTTCCACTCTCCCTCCTGTTATCTTTGTTAGTTATTGCATGCTATTAGACATGTTGCTTGCTGTCACACTGTACACTTGTGACACACTCAGCCAATTCTGAATTTGGATAGGAGAGAGAGTGCTATTTGCACCATTGCTTCCTTTCATTGTAGCTGCTTCCAGAAACTTCACTGTGTTTTTCTAGTATAATTCTCTTTATTATACTGTTTTTCCTTCTTAGTATTGCTATTTTGAGTATTGCCTGTCTCACTTTTGTTTTGCATGCCTTTATCTTTCCTTATCCTGCTCTTCAAATTTGAACTGATAGTCTTGGTTCTTTCTGTGTGCATCCCTTCTCCCTTTTGGTGGGGCAATCCCCCCACTCAAAAGTGATTAGTAAGGGACGTTTGAGAAATTGGGAGAATAAAACATCTTCAAACATGCTAACAGACTGGTGCCACGTATTGTATTTTATTGTCTTGAGTTTTTGGGAATGTCTCATTAGTCTCAACAACTTACTGAAGAAATGAGTCGAGTGAAAGTTGAGAGAATAGATGTATATGTCCACATACTGTGCATTACAGATATAGTTTTTTTATCTGTTTGATATCTAAACCATATAATTTTATCCTTATTTATGAAATGCTGGCAAGCTTAAGCCAGAAAATAATACGTATTATATGGGCTCTGTGTAACTAAAGGTTCCTCTGTATGTAATGACAGTGTGTATTTATATTCTCTACTAGCCATTGACTACATGAAGTGGAATGGGCTTTGCACTAATATACCATACCAGTCACTATATGAATTACTGTTCAAATTGCATGTACAAATAATTTATCCTATATTAATCTGTTGTATAGAATTGTAATCATAATCCTAAAATTCAATTTCTGCTATACTTGCATGTACAAATAATTTATCCTATATTAATCTGTTGTACAGAATTGTAATCACAATCCTAAAATTCAATTTCTGCTATACTTGCATGTACAAATAATTTATCCTATATTAATCTGTTGTACAGAATTGTAATCATAATCCTAAAATTCAATTTATGCTATACTTGCATACAAGAATTTTCTTAAACTGTAAAATGGATTGTTTATTAACCATTTATACAGCTTACTTTCAAATTTATTGAAAGGTGTATTGATTGCGGAGTGTGGCAGTTTATTAAAAAATTTTAAACAGTTCACTTTGTGCGAGTTGCCTTTTTTTTGTCAGCTGATGCCTAGGATTGTCAATACACTTCTTGATTCTGGTGTCATGACAGCGTATGTTCTCTATGGTGTAAACTCTTCTACGTTTTTTTCACATGTATCAATAATTCATGGATATAAATATTTATCACTGTCATCAATTTGGTCTTAACAAGTAAATGGTGGCAGTGTCCCTTGAATCAACCTCTTATCTGTAGAACCTTTTTCTGAATCAGTAATACATCACTGATATGAGTTGAGTAACCTCATAACAATAGTGCATGAGATATGTGAGAATGGAAAAGTCCAAAGCAAACTACCCTAAGATATTCATCTCTTAAATGGGGTTGTCATTTACTTTGGAATTAGTGTCTATTCCGATCAGTTTTACAGACTTTACTTCAGTGTCTTTGGCTAGTCCCAACAGCAGGAGCTGAGTTTCCTCAGGATTGCACAGTAGGTTAATAGATGAAAACCAATTAAGTGTTAAGGAGAGTGTCCTGTGATTTCTGTTGTAACCTCAATGTGTCTTGATATGTGATGATTAAAGTTGTGTCATCCAGATAACAGACTGAAGCCTAACATAATGTGACAAATCATCAATTGCAACAGTGAAGAAGAACGGTTCAAGGACAAAGCCCTGAGGCAAACCAGATATGATTTTCTTCAGGGAAGAATGCGTATTTTAAATTGACACAAATTGCTTTGTGTTCTTTAGACAAGAATTAATTATTTCTAGTGCTGTGTTATTTATTCCATAATACTGTAGTTTGACTAGTAAGATGTCATAGGGATATTGTCGAAAGCCTTACTCAATCCTCAATCCTCATGCTTTCCAAATGCTGTTAACGTCTGGTTAATAATTTCGAGGACTGGAGGGGTGGTATTTTGTTCTTATCAAAACCCATGCTGTCTACTACAAACAGGGCATGCTTTTTTAAGTAATTACTATACTGTATGTGAAAAATAGCTTTAAATACTTTGGAAAAGATTGTAACAATAGACACAGACCTCTAGTTCTCAGGGAGATGCTTTTTCCCCTTTTTGTATATCGATATAAGTTCTGAAATTTTGAGCTGATCAGGAAAAACTCCAAATTCCAGGCAGTTATTTATAACAAAAGCAAGTGATTTGCAAATAAGCTGTATTGTCTTTTTTATTGTGTAGTTTGATAGCAAGTAGCAGTCGATGCTTATCGAGTTAGAAAATTTTGAAACAGCGTTTACTATATCTTTGGGTGTGACAAGATCCAAATGGAATTCATGTCCTCTAGGAAGCTATTCATCCAGTAAGTCAGTAGCTGATGTGTTTCACTGGTTAATTTTAGATCTTAATCCATTTACTATAGTAGTAAAGTATTTATTGAACTCTTCTTGCTCAAGCAAAACGTCTTTAGTTCGGCTAGAAGTGAATTGTTGTGTTAAATCATCCCAGGCAGCCTTACATTTGTTTGGAGTCCCTTCTATGTCAGTTTCATTGGTACCTTATAGCATTCTTCTTGAATCGAATTTAAGTATGTGTCCCTCAGTAAGATTTTTTAGATTTTGCTGTATCTGTAGGCATTACAAATATGACTTTTTTTTCTAAACTGGTTATTACTTCAGTGTCATCATTACCAAGTACTTCACTTGATCTGCTTCAGTACCAGATGAAGTTGGGAGCTTGCAGTTCGATGATATAAGTGATCGGGCTGTGAAGGTAATTTGGAGTGCACCGAAACGAACTAATGGAATACTTAGAGGTTATCAGCTGAAGTATATGCAGAAGGATAGCTTAAGTGATGTCAAAACACAAAACTTCACGGCTGATGCCATTAGTGTGATGGTAAACAACTTACAAGTAAGTATACCACAAAGAAAGAAATTGTTCAAACAATTTTTAATATTTTTATCTCAGTAATTCTGTTTTAATTGTTTTGAATTCACAGCTTATACATAGTCGTCATGTATGGACTGAAAATTAGCGTAATTTTCTTCATTGTTTTTCACGGGAAAAAATTTCTGTTAAAATATCACTCATTTCAGAAGAAAGCCAGTCGGTCCTTAGTGGCCGGAGACAGTAGCCATGTGTGAGTTAGTTGTTGTTATTGAGTAAATGTCTAAGAACTTAAATATTTCTAGTATTCTTTACATTGTGCCTGTCTGCGACATAAAGCCCTTCTCTATGTGTTGAGTAGCACTCTATCCTTTCCATATTTTTATTTCATCGTGGTGTTTCCATTGTTTAATTTTGAAGATTATACTTATATTTTACTTAGCCTATCAATTGTGTCTATGCAGACCTTATTATCAATGGAACTTTATTTCCTATCTTCAGTGGGACTTTAAATCGTATCTTTCTTTTTCCAAGAACGGTACAAAACTGACCTTTCATAACATCTACAACCAACTGCTGTTTTGGCATCAAAATGTCATACACCCCCGCCCAGCTGCTGGTTTGCCATCAAAGTACCATAAAGTACCACAGAGAGATTTAGTATACGACTCAGTTATTGGATACAATTCTTATTGAATTTAAATGTATTAACGATGGTGAAAATTAGATAAGGCACTACTGAATAGAATTGGGGCGAAAATAAATTGTGGCACAGCTTGTCTGAAAGAAGGGATCGGTTGATAGGATGTCATCAATGACATAAAGGGATCATGAGTTTAGAAGTTGAGGGAAGAGTAAGGGGTAAAAACTGTAGGGCATGCCAGGAGATGAATACAGCAAGCAGGTTCAGATAGATGTTGGGGGCAGTAGTTATTCGAATACAAAGAGGCTTACACATGACAGAGTAATGTGGAGACCTGCACCAAACCAATCTTTGGACTGAAGACCACAACAGTTTAGAGGGTAAGAAGGAACATCGAGTTCTGAGTTAAAATTTAAGCTCCTTTATTGTGAATCTTGTAAGATTTAATTAATGTGCAAACTGAGACACTATATTGATTTCAATGCTATGAAATGTTCCTGTACAACCAGTGCAATAGCTTTTCTTTTCAGAAAAATTGTATACAACATTATTTTTGGTAAGATGGAAAAAAAAAACCTTAGAAAAATATCTCGATGTGAAATTAGTTGCCCAGTGGGAATGGCGATAAGGAGCATTAAGCCTACTTTTGAACACGCAAAATTACTTCATTGGTGAGATTCCTTTTCTGGAGATTAAAAGTTACACACTTCGCTAAATGTCACATGTATCAGTTTCTACTTAACATTTAGTCAAGCAAGCAGTTAGCAGGCCTTTTTCTATAAGAAATATAGCACCTAAGATTTTAGACTAAGCAGATTCAGAAAGATGTAGGTTGCAGTAGGTACAGGGAGATAAAGAAGCTTGTACAGGACAGGGTAGCATGCAGAGCTGCATCAAACCAGTCTCAGGACTGAAGGCTACAACAACAACATGTAAGGAATGTGCCATAAGTGTTGTAGGACAAGGTAATTTTATTAAAGACTGAGGTGACAGGTAACTCAACATTGTAGAAGCTTCTAACAACACATTCAGGCACCACCCTGTTGAAGAAATGACAGTACCATGGGGATAACAGCCTGTGCAATGTAGTTGGACTGATTACTTCACCCTGCAGTAACACGAAATGTGACCACGAGTTGTAACTGATGACCCCCCGCACCTTGAAGCCTTGGAAAAGACCTGTGTCCCATGGGCGAATGCACTCTGGATTAGGCAGCTCACCAGGTGTATGCCTTACTCTCTTACATACATTGTTCACCCACAGACAGATCTTGCTCACCTGACTGAGACAACAGAGCACCACTCGATGCTCCAGTCTACTGTTTCATGATATGAGAGGAACTATACATGGCTGTGTCTGGTGTCTGTAGGAGCCTGGCCAGAGGCACACATAGTCTTAATGCAGTTGCAAACAGACAGTTCCCAATGGTCCCCGAAAACAGACCAGATGAGAATATGCCCAGATTTCATCCCTGGATGATGTTTAGTTGGCCACCATTGCTCGTACAATGCACAGGTCTCAATTTGAGTCTCTACTGTGTGGAAATATAGAACCTGATTTGCCGGTATGCGAATGTTTCATTGACCATTGTTGAAAGCAACTAAACACTACTGATACATTGTACCCAATACATGCAGCAAGTCATCAATATGTGCACTCGGCTGCCCGCAACTCTGCAATGCAACCTCGTTCAAATAGCAGAAACTGTTTAACAGGGCTATGTACTTGTTGACAGGGCATCATTGTACCCTAGAATGAATGTTGTAAACGCTGTTCACTTCTAAACTCCGCACAGTTACTACGTGCAGAATCAAAACAGAGGGTGCACAGGCAGGGCTCTGGAATGCCATCTGATTACCAATGTCTGTGACAAATGAATCAATAACACTACAACTATGCAGTGTGCCTATATTATACCCTGGTGCCAATGAACACAGTCCTCTAGAATTTTGCACCCTTTTTACTGGCAGTGTATTCCAGGCACAAATTTATTTCAATGTAGGGACAGATGAAAGTCAAAGGGTGCCATATGCAGTGTATAGAAGGGGACTTCTAACAGTTCCTTTGTGATGAAATGCATTCACAAAGCAAAAGAGGGCTTTCTTTTAGTTGTAACTCAGGCCTCTTTTTGTATTTTATTTTTTCTAGTTGGTCCAGAAGACTTGTTTAATATTTGATAGCTATTGTTTTATTCTTTGTAATCAGTAATTCCTTTTTCATCTAAGAAAGCAGTGTTCATAAGCTTATCTGTAGATGGAACAAATTTTGCCTGTTTTGGTACAAGGCCACTGCCGTCAGTCTGAGGTTTATGTTTCCCTTCTGGGATGAAGTGGTGGACCCATATTTCATCCACAATAACAGACTGGTGCACAAAATCAGTCCTGAAATTGATTTATTTAATTTTAGTCAATATTCAGTACATACTGTACCTACCTCACTCAAAATTTTTCATAGTTCATTCCTGATTTGAAATGCACTTTATCTTTTCTCCTGATGTGTCTGTGGCAACAGCTGTTTTATAATGCTGATCATACACTATCGTATTGTGCAGTTTCTCAGTGTTTTCATCTGTAGTTGCAGTTTTTGATTGTTCGTGTGAATAACCACTAAGAGAAAATCTAAGGTACTTATTTCTTGACTGTTTGAAATGAAGTGTAAACCTTCACAAACTTTGGATGAATTTCCTATTGATGATAAATCATACAACCCAGTAAATGTTTCTGGTGGCATTTTACTTCAGTTGATCTGTTTGATTAAATTATCAAATATATGCCATGTATTAAATTTACTCTTTACTTACAGTATTGCACATGAAGTACCAACCTTTAAAAAAACCATTGATATGAATGTGACTCTTAATTTTGTTCTTATCCTTTTGAGTACTGAACTTCTGCTGCAGTTATCGAATAATATAATTTTGCTGAGTACTGAAAAGATGTGTAGCCCCTATACATGCTCTATACACTAATTATGACTGCCAGATGATGGTAACCACAAACACGATGAAAGCGTAGTATGTTTTCAATACAAGAAGACACTTTATTTATGAATTCAAAATGGTGAAGAAATATAAAGTGTGTGTGATTATTAATTGTTGGATTGTTTTCTTTTTAATTATTTTTGTTTGTTAACCATGCTTTAGTAGTTCTTGTCCCTGCAGTTGGTAGACAGACATTTCTTTGGTGTCTCAGATAGAATTTGTATATTTGTTTCTTGTGTTATCATAGCTCTTGGTTTTCATTGTAAAACTAAACATGTAACACTTACATAATTGAATTGCATGCATGGATCAAAAACATATTATTGTTTTTGTTTTGGAATTGTTATTGGCCTGATCTACAGCATGTCCATAACTAAAGTTTGAGTTTAAAAACACTGTAGAAAGAGTACTGCTGCTCAGAATCATGTCAAATTTGACCCAAGGGAAAACATCATTGGGGAGGGGGTTTACACAAAAATGGATGGCACTGTAAGCATCTTAACATAAATGTACTCAGCTATGAATGACAAAATGAATCACAATACACGGCTATGGTTTGAGTGAGTTGCACATGACACCATCAGTACTGCTCAATGTGCATGACTGCTCAAGTTTGGCAGTCAACAGTTGTGGCACTGCTAGAGAGGTAAGCACATCCACCATGGCAAGGTTGTACCACAGTGGATGGGAAAAATCAATTTTTAGTTGTCTTGAGGCCAAAAACTGCATAAAAAGCAAAATTACATCAGTTTTCAGTTGTCATGACACTGTTGCAAGACATGTTCAGTATGCTGCCCACTGGTTTTTGCCACAAGTTGAAATCGAGAAATTGCAAGTTCAATACCATATTGGCACATCTCAGGGGTCACTTTCAGAATGCGTTGCACTATGTGTATTTTCAACTCAGCTACATTGGGACTTGGATCACTGAACACAACATCTTTCAGATAACCCCACAGCCAGATTGGGTGATCTGGACAGCCAGGCTGTAGGGAAATGTCAGCTAATAGTTCTCACATTTCCAAAATGCCCCCACAGCAGCCGCTTGACCGGCTGTGCAATGTGCGGAGGAGCAGCATCTTGCATAAAAATGATGCTACTCGCACATCCAAGCTGTTGAAGGGTTTAAGTGATACTGGTGCGCAAAAGACTTATGCTTTAACAGTGATGGTATAGGCATCAGGAGCCTCAACGAAAAAATATAGCTCCACGATAAATGATGCAGTCACCTTTGCAGACTGAAGTGGTACCGATTGATGTATGTGCAGATTTTCCGTTGCTCATATTCTGTAATTCTGCATGTTGACATGTCCTTGGAGATGGAAATGGGCTTTGTTTGTCCACAGAATGTTTCATGGCCATTTATTGTCCACTTGTACATGAGCCAGAAATTTCAGAGTGAATGTTTGTCTTGCTGGCAGGTCAGAAGGAAGCAACTTGTGAAATTTGGTGATTTTGTATGGGTAGCAATGTAGGATGTTTTGTAGGATTTTAAGCACTGTGCTCCGAAGGCAATACCCCACGCACAGCATGGTTGCACACCACCAATTGACACCACCTGCAATACTGTGGCCAAATGTTCAACAGATGTTGGATCAACTGCTTTCAGCCCTCTGTCACACTGCACTTAAAGAGAACATGTCTTTTCAAATTTTGTAATTGTTTTCCCCAGACGCTTAGCAGACATCATACCAGTGCCTTTTTTCATACCCGTAAGTGTCTGGAATTTCTGCAGGGTTACTGGTGCAGTCACCCACCCCACCCCAATGTTAGTCCCCCTGTGTCAGTAACATGCTACTTAAATCTGACTTCATTCTGAGCAGTGGTTCTCTTTCTACAACATTTTGAAGCTGGAACATTAATTGTGGACACCTCGTGCTTTCTTACATATAGTGATGGTTTTATTTAAGGAAGTCTTTGTAGTACAGTGTGTACAGTGCCCGCATAGCAGTTAACATTTAATACTGATATATTATTAGAAAGGAGGATTAGTGACATGTTATTAAAAAGGAAGTTTTGAGTGTATTTTCATCTCAGTCTTTACATTTCAGGCAATGACCCACTATCGCTTTGAAGTTTCTGCATGGACTTCTGTGGGTTTTGGTCCTGTGAAAGTGGCAACCATTCAGTCTGGTATAGAACCAGTGTTACCTCATCCACCTACAAAGTTAGCTGTCTCAAACATTGAACCATTTTCTGTGGTGCTGCAGTTTACTCCTGGATTTGATGGCAATTCTTCAATAGCTAAATGGACAGTGGAGGTACAATTTTAAATTAACAGTTTCCCTGAATACTGGTTTTTTTGTTATTTCACTTTACATTTCATCAGTTATATTCATGTAGCTACTTCCTTAACATATATGTTTTCCTTCTTTACCAGGCTCAGACAGCTCGCAATGTCACCTGGTTCATAGTATACGAAATTTCTGATCCAGATGCATCAACAATTACAGTTGGAAATTTAGTCCCATTCACATTGTACAAGTTGCGGATAATTGCTAACAATGTTGTTGGAGCATCTGAACCATCAGAGCCAACAAAAGAATTCCAGACAATTCAAGCACCACCAGCTCATCCACCACAGAATGTTACAGTTCGTGCAATGAGCGCTACTGAACTGAGAGTTCGTTGGATAGTAAGTACTGTACTGAAGACAGATTAAATATAATTCTGTATATTATTGGAAAATATTATTCAGTTGTCAGTAAAATAGAACTTATTTTTTTGAATGATTAAGAGGTTGAATTCTTAATAGTATTTGGTATTGCATTGTAGATCTTATTGTCATTATCTGACATATCGGTTGACATTTTTTAATTTTTATTTGATTGTTTGGTGTACCCAACTAATATTAACTTTGTATCCTCAGTGAAGTGACATCAGAATTATCACGTGATGACATATTACCACCTTTTTCACATCTTTTTTCTGATTTTAACCGATTTCTGTAGAAAACAACATGAGAATTCTCATCTAAATAAAACTATTAATATTTTGCAGCCTCTTCAACAAACTGAGTGGTTTGGAAATCCTAGAGGCTACAATATTACATATAGGCAGGTGGGAACAAATGAAGTATATAGCGTCAAAATCGAAGACCACACAGCAAATTCCCATATTCTAGATAAACTTGAGGAATTTACACAATATGAAATAATGACTCAAGCATACAATGATGTTGGTAGCTCTGATATGAGTCCTGTTGCCGTGGAATGGACAAGAGAATCAGGTACTACTGATAATGTATGATACCTGGAAGTTTTCTTCAAACATACTTCGTTGTATAGTTAACTCTAATATTAAAAGTGATCGAGAAACACAACTGCATTACACGGTTTTTGTGTTAAGCACATTACTCAAAATAATACAGAATATTTTTTGTAGTTCCATCGTTTGGACCAGAAAATGTAGAAGCAAATGCTACATCTTCAACCACAATTGTTGTAAAGTGGGGAAATGTTCCAAAAGAACATCAAAATGGTCTTATTGAAGGATTCAAGGTATACTATGGTACCAACCCACGACTTCCATTTCATGTGAGTATATCTATCTACGTATCCCATGTGTCATCTCAGATCACACAATGTATACTTATGACAATCGCTGCTCTGACATACTATTTCCTTTATTTTCAGTTCAAAGATATTCCAAATAATGCAACATTTACTACTACACTCACGGAACTTAAGAAATTTGTTCAGTATCACATTCAGGTCTTGGCTTACACAAGACTAGGTGATGGAGCTTTAAGTATTCCTCCTGTCCGTGTGCAGACATTTGAGGACAGTGAGTAATTTTTTTGAAATTCTCTCTTCTATCTTTAAGGTTTTAATTTGTGGTAATGAAGAAAAGTCATGGTGAAATACAGATAGGTGAAACAGTTAACAGGTAATGGAGGCACTGAGTTATTGATAGCCACATAAACCACACTGAGAATTTTGCACGGTTCTGAAAACACACACACACACACACACACACACACACGGACACACGGACACGGACACACTCTTGGAGGACCAAATTGCCCTGATTGTGGCAGCATTGCAGCTCAACAGGTGTGAGATGGCATGTTTGGGGAGTGACCAAGGGGAGAAAGAAGGCAGGGAGTGGGAAGGAGAGTAGGGGTAGGGGGAATGATGGCTGTGGGGGAGAGGCAGCTGACACACATATGCTAGGAATGTGGCACACAATGATGTGGAGGAGTGGACTAGAGAAGGAGGTGTAGGTGCAGGATGAATGAAGTTAGGGTCATGGGGTTGCTGTGGAGGTGTGTGGGAGCAGGGGGTAATGGGGAATGTGGACAGAAGTATTATGGAATTGAACAATGTGGTACAAGGATATCTCCTTGTTGTTGTGAGGCAGCCAATGGAATTGAGCATGTTCTATTCAGCAGTGCGTTTTGCCACTGACTGATCAATTCCTTTGTCAGTGACTGATCAACTCTGCTCATGGTTCAATTTGGTGGTGGCCATTCATTTGGGTGGACAGCTTGTTGGTGGTAATTCAAACCTGGTATATAACATGAATGCTTTCACAACTGGCCCTGGCTCTGACAGGATAGTACAAGCCTGTGGCAGGATTGGAGTAGCATGTGGGTGTATCAGACATGTCTTACATTGGGATCTTCCACATGGCTGTGTGTGAACTACGTGTCAAGGGGCTGGGTGGGCCTGTGGCATTAAGATGAACTAGGATATTGCAAGGATTGTGTAGATGATGGAGTACCACTTTGGCAAGTATAGGAAGGATGGTGGTTAGAATTTTCCTCAATTCTGGGCCTGATAAGTAGTTGAAGCTCCAGAGAGGGTTATCGTTGTGTTACTGATCATAGGTGTTATAATGTTTTGATATTAAAACCTCCATGTTTAATTTGAACAGTTTGCCGTGAATAAGGTGCTCTCTTGGTAATTGATGTTTGGAGTTGCTAAAGTTTACTTTGCTGCATTCAGGGTCCATCTGACATAACAAAATTAGTTTTAAAAGCTGCAATGAAAGCCATATCTCCCTCCTTTGTGGAGTAACTAGATTTTGTTTTGTAGAGTACCCTATGCTGATATGCCCCTTGCACAATTTATTGATGTCACTTAAGTTTTATTTTGTATGTGACCACAGTCAAAAATTATATTTCGTTGGCGATTGTTTTCAGATAGATAATACAGATCCACAAGAACATTCATCTAAATCAGGCTGTTCCAACTAAAGTGCCTGCCCATGGACAGCAGAGGGCAGGTGTTCGCTGACAGCTGATGTGCAGGCAATCAAGTAGCCAGACCCCCATGTACATCTACAGTCATAGATGTTAAGCTATTATATAGTGCATTGTGGGGAGGGGGTACCTTGTACCCCTGCTAGTCATTTCCTTTGCTGTTCTTTTCGCATGTGCAGTGAGAGAAAAACAACTGTTTACATGCCACGGTAAAAACTTAAATTTCTCTTATCTTGTCTTTACGGTACTTATGTAAGATGTACATTGGTGACAGTAGAGTTCTTCTGCAGTCAGTCTCAGATATTGGCTCTCTAAACTTTCTCAGAAGTGTTTTGCAAATACAATGTCATCTTTGGGAAAACAGCATCATCTTGCCTTCAGAAATTCCCATATTAGTTGGTGGACCATCTATATAATACATGTTGATCAAACCTACCACTAAGAAATCTAGCATAACACCTTTTGAAGTGCTTTGATGTCTTCCCTTAATGTGACCTGACAGGGACTGAAAACGTGAGCAGTGCTCAAGAATTGGTCACACAAATACAATATATAAGGGCTGTTCCAAAAAGTAAGGTAACTCTTCAAATTGCGCGGCAACATAATTCGATTATGGTTGTGTGTGTGTGTCTTTTTTTATGTTATAAATAAAATAGAAAGAAACTTCCACCTGGGAAAAATATATTAAAAACAAAGATTCCAAGACCTACCAAGCGGGAAAGCGCCGGTAGATAGGCACAATGAATAAAACACACAAACACACACACAGAATTTCGAGCTTTCGCAACCGGCGGCTGCTTCGTCAGGAAAGAGGGAAGGAAAAGGAAAGATGAAAGGATGTGGGTTTTAAGGGAGAGGGTAAGGAGTCATTCCAATCCCGGGAGCGGAAAGACTTACCTTAGGGGGAAAAAAGGATAGGTATATACTCGCGCGCGCGCGCGCGCGCGCACACACACACACACACACACACACACACACACACACACACACACACACGAATATCCATCCATCCATACACAGATATGTGTGTGTGTGTGTGTGTGTGTGTGTGTGTGCGCGCGCGCGCGCGTGCGAGTATATACCTATCCTTTTTTCCCCCTAAGGTAAGTCTTTCCGCTCCCGGGATTGGAATGACTCCTTACCCTCTCCCTTAAAATCCACATCCTTTCATCTTTCCTTTTCCTTCCCTCTTTCCTGACGAAGCAGCCGCCGGTTTGCAAAAGCTCGAAATTCTGTGTGTGTGTTTGTGTGTTTTTATTCATTGTGCCTATCTACTGGCGCTTTCCCGCTTGGTAAGTCTTGGAATCTTTGTTTTTAATAATTTTTTTTATGTTGGTAGACATGTCTCGAACGTATTTTACAGTTTCAAGTGTATAGCATACTTCGTTTGTTTTTAACAGACAGAAAGGTTGGAAGTGTTTTAGTGTGCTCAGCGATTTTTAATTATTATAAAAACTCGAGTAAAGAACTTGAATCAAATTTTGTGTGAAAAATAGAATCAAGCACTCTAAAAAACTTGAAAAGTTTACAGTGCCATACGATGAGTCTGCTTTAAGTTAAAAAAAAAGTTTACAAGTGGTACAAGCTCTTCCAAAATGTCAGAGAAGATGCCATGACTTGTATCATGCAATTTTTTTGGATTTTTTGGGTATGAGATGTGTGTCAGCGAAGTTTGTTCCAAAACTTCTCACTTTTGATCAGAAGAACTGTCACATGAGCATTGCTCAGGAGCTCTTGAGTGACGTCAGTGATGATCCTGATTTGCTCAAAAAGGTTTTAACTGGTGATGAAACATGGGTTCATGGTTATGACATCGAAACCAAAGGCCAGTCATCCCAACGGAAGCATCCCAATGGAAGCATCCTAGAGAGCCAAGACGGAAAACAGCACGCCAAGTTCAATCAAATGCCAAAGTTTTACTCAGTTCCCTCCCCCCCTCCCCTCTTCCCCCGCCCCCCCCTCAAATTACTGTGGTGTAGTGCATCATTAATTTTTGCATCAAGGTCGTATGGTGAATAAGGAGTCTTACTTTGATGTTATGTGCCTTTTGCAAGCAAAAAGCATCCGGAACTGTGGAAAAACAATTCATGGCTTTTGCATCATGACAATGAACCTGCTCATTCATCATTGCTTGTGAGAGAGTTTTTGGCCAAAAACAACACGAAAATCCTGCCTCAGCCACCATATTCACTGGATTTTGCCCCCGGCGACTTCTTCCTGTTCCCAAAACTGAAGAGACCTATGAAGGGACAAAGATTTTCAACAATTGAGGAAATAAAAGCTGCATTGCTGGAAGTGCTCAAGTCTGTACCAAAAATTGCTTACGAGAAGAACTTCAAGGATTCGGAGAAGTGTTGGCACAAGTGCATTGTATCTGAGAGGGACAACTTTGAAGGAAACAACATGAATATTGATTAATAAATAAATATTTTTTCATAAAAAAATAAATTCACCGTACTTTATATTGTAATTACTGCTTCCAATACTTCAGTTCGTCCAGTCTTAGAGTATTGTTCATCTGTATGGAGCCCTTACCAGTTGGTATGATTCATGAGATTGAGAAGGTCCAAAGATGAGTGGCAAGATGACTGGTACATTTAGCCATCATGAGAGTGTTACAAATCTCAATGAAGGTTTAATGTGGGACACACTTGCAGATAGACGACGCGCTAAATGGAAGGGTGCTGCTCCTGCTCACTAAATTCCAAAATCCGATGTAGAGCATATATTATTATCACCAACTTTCAAATTGCGCATTGATCAGCAATTAAAGATAAGGGAAATTAGAGCTCGTACTGAGGCATTCAGGCAGTCGTTTTTCCCTCGTGCGATCTGCGAGTGGTACAGAGGAGGGGAAATCTGACTTTGGCATGAATAGTGCCCTCCACTTAACACCGCTTGGTGGCTAGCAGAGTATATATGTAGATGTAGATGTACTTTTTGAACACACCTTGTACACAGTTTCCTTTATAGATGAGCTTACACTTTCCTAGAATTCTCCCAATAAACTGAAGATAACTATTCGCCTTCCCTATAACTGACTTTACGTGCTCATTCCATGTCAAATGGCTTTGCAGCAATATGCTTAGCTATTTAATGTGTCAAAACAGCACGCCACTAATACTGTTCTGAAACATTAAAAGTTTGTTTTTCCTACTCATCTGCATTTGACTCCACCTTTGTTCTGCTTTGTTACGCACTGCACAGCACCATATGTCTTACATTATTAACATATTTCATCCTAGCCCTTTCCTTTCAGCATCTACTATCTTATGCACTTCGCAACACCATAAAGCCTATGTTTCACATAAGCCCCTTCCTTTCATAGGCTTATCATTGAGGATTTTTTCATTCTGAATCTATGTCCGGGTTATTGAATTACAATATTTTGTTGCACCTAATACTATTAAAATGGTTACCATCAATCGCACCAAATAGAAGTTCAGTCTAAGACATGCTGTACCTTCCTACGGTTTATCAACAATGACATTTATCCATAAACTACAGCATCAGCAGCAAACATTTGCAAATTGTTGCTCACCCTATCTGTCAGACTGTTATGCATAGTGCGGACGAGAGTGCTTCTATCACACTTCCCTGGAGAACTCCTGATGATAACCTTGTCTCTGATGAACACTTGCCATCCAGGACATCATGCTGGGTTCTAGTAGCTACAAAGTCTTTGAACTACTCACATATTTGAGAACCTATTCCATTTGCTCTGACCTATGTTAACAGTCTTCAGTGAGGCACTGTGTAGAATGCATTCCAGAAGTCTTGGAGTCTTTGAAATCTGCATGTTGCCCTCCATCTGTGTTTTGGAGGATATTGTGTGACAAAAGGGCAGGCTGAGTCTTGCATGAGCAATGCTTTCTAAATCTGTTGTGATCTGAGAATATAAGTTTTCTCTATCCCAAGTTGTTGTTGTTGTATAAGTCTACAGTTTTGTAGGTCCATTCTTTTACACTTCTTATATGTGCTTAGGACTTTGCACTGAGTGAGATGTTAGCAATAAATACAAGCTAAGTAATGGACCAATGCCGAACTCTCCGTAAAACCAAATCGTGATTCCTCCAGACATGGCAGCTTATTTCCTTTTGTCTCTTTCAGTTGCTTCTCAGTGCCAGGGATGCCTCTCTCTCTCTATGTCCTCCATGCCATAGTCTGTGTGATGGTCAGGCAATAGAACACCTGTATGATCCTCCTCCTTGAATGATTTTTCAAACACAGAATTTTAAAACATTAGCATTCTTTTTACTGCCTTCTATTGCAATACCAGACTTGTCAACAAATCACTGAATAGGAGCTTTCGACTCACTTAGTGATTTTACATAAGGCCAGATATTTCTCAAGTTCTTAGGAAAGTCTTTCTCTATCATAAGTTGGTAGACATTGTTGTACGTTTTGAACAACTACCTTTTTATAGCTGCTACCAACTTTTGCCTATCAACAGTTTTATATTCTTTTTTGAATTGAGAGTGTAACAGTCTCTTATTTCCTTAGCATTTTGTTAACTTTTGTTATTAAATCACAGTTCATCAGCCTATGCTATTGTACTGTACTGGCCAGGTGCATGTGGGGTGGCCAAAAAGTTGCCCGTGCACATGCAAAACACATGCAATAGGGTTATGTGGCAGGCAGCCTATACTGTTTGCACCTCATCTGAGTTGATGGGCTGGTGATGGAATGGCCTGACCTCAAAGCCAGTCATTTAATCTTATTCGTTGCTGCATTGTTACTCTCAGTAGTGGGATAACGTAATCACAGTCTGAAACAAGAGCCTGGATTATGGTATGACCAACATTCACCTCTTATGAAAATATCTTTTTTCACTTATAATTTATTGTGTTTTATGAAGTTTACTGTTTTTGATGCAATAGCTGTCCTGCAGTTGTTAATCAAAAACATGTAATGACGATATCAGAGTATGCATCCCTATAACTATTATTGTCACAGACCGGCTCCCTGCTGCCCTCCCCATGACCATAGAAGATGGCAACAAGAATCTCTAAGGTTGTGAGAGCAGGAACTGTTGATTAATTATAAGTCACAATCCACAAATTTTATTTTTGTTCATGGTACATGTGTAACTGCCAATCGTCTGAGCATACAGCATGCAACATGCTAACTTACAGTGCTGCTCCATGCTACAAATCTCACCTTACATGTTATATTAAGTTATTACAGCAAAAATGTCTGTTTATAGAAATTATTTATAGAACTTATTGAAGAATAGTGGTATAATTACTGAGCTTCATTTGCATTTTTCTGTTGTTAGTAAGAATTTTATTTTCTTAATATGAAATCATGTGTCATGAACTTTATCAATGAAGAAAACTGAGCATAAAATAGTCTAGGTTCATAATTTTATGAATTAACTTTATACTGTGTACATCAAAGTGTACATTTGCATTTATTCACTTTTGCATTTATTTCGTTTCTCATAGCACCTGGTGCCCCATCAAATGTATCATTTCCTGATGTGTCAGTCACAAGTGCACGTATAATATGGGATGTCCCAGAAGAACCTAATGGAGATATACTAGCTTACCAAGTTACTTACCGCCTCTCTGATGAGACAAAGGATAACTTATCAAGGGAGTTTCCTCCTTCTGACAGAACATATCGGTAAGTAAGAAGCTATATAAATTAGTCTTGATGAAATAATAATAATTTTATCACATTTGATTTGTCAAGAAAAAGCTTTAAATGTTGATGAAGAATGACTGGTCTGAAACAAATAACTTACTAACTTACAGGATTCCGGAAGGCTGGATGTCAGCAAATGTATGATTTACCAAATTATTCAAGAAACTGCAAAAAAACTGTCAAAGTTACAGTATTAATTTTCTTGATGACTAATTTTGAGTAATATAAAATCATCTACTAAAGCTGTGCAGTACCATCCATTACGAAAGCCATACGTTTGATCATTTTAGTTAAACACATTGTACAGTTACATACATTTAATTAAAACAAACGAGCATGTGGCTGTCATAATGGATGGTATTGGAAAGCTTAGTGGGTGAGCTTAAGAATTGAAACTAGTCAGCAGTGCAGAAAATGAATATCACAACTTCAACAGTTTTTTGTAGTTTATTGCATAATTTGGCAAATAATTTACATTACAATACCGAAATAGTCTACTATGGTTCAGTTACACATCTCTTCTGGTTGGTTACAGCTCATTGTACAAAATGTTAATGAATCCTTTTTAATTGCAGTGCAACGGAGCTACTCCCAGAGAAGTATTATCTGTTTTCCGTAACAGCACAAACCCGACTGGGTTGGGGGAAAACAGCATTTGCTCTTGTGTTCACAACAAACAACCGAGAAAGACCACAGCCTCCATCTGTACCACAGATAAGCCGCAGTCAAGTGCAAAGTGAACAGATAACATTCAGTTGGACACCAGGCAGAGATGGATTTGCACCTTTGAGGTAATTATTATGTCTACTTAGAATTTTGACACATAACAATATGTATTTATGTGTGTCCTCATCATCATTCCATGTCATTACCAGCCATAAGGCATTCATGCATTACAGTCCTCATTGATAATCATCTGTGCTCAACCTGTGGGTTTTTCGTACCTCTCATTATATCATCTCAGTCTTTTTTGTGTTTTGGGAACCACCAAGGAACTTTTTTAATCAATGTACTATCCATTCATCTAGCTAAGTGCCCTGCCCATCTGTTTTATTTTTCGTTGGTGTCATAATTACTTCCTGCCTGCTCCTGTCTGCTCCCTGGTATATTTGTTTATTTCCCTATCTCTGCTAATAATTTCTGGCATGCATGTTTCCACTCTGTGATTACATATGTGAGACCAGCTCACTATTCATCAAGTAATAGGAGTGGTGCCTGAACATCTGACAGGCACTTAGTGAAGAATGATGCCCTGCTAAATGTACCAAAATTTGTATCGTTTTTCTCATGACTTATTTGGTAGGTTGAGATTTATCCTCATATACAGAATTATGTTCCATCTGTGCAACATCAGTTTTCGGCAGTGTACAAGTACAGGAAAGCATTATTCTCAGTAATAGAATCAAACAAAGTGTCTAGTTGCTGAGACAATTTTCAGTGGTGTGTGTGTGTAGCGGGAGGGGGGAGGGGCTGCATGACACCTGCTATTTCTCTAAAGATAACTTCACACACTTAACATATGAGCTAGTTTTTTGATGACAAGAACAACTTAATAATCCAAAAAGCCGTTATTTCTAATAACTGTTTTTGCCAGTAACTTTTTGTAACCCTTTTTACACCTGTTTATTGGGATATTTATCTACATGTTAACTGTTAGAAACATATTGAGAAGAGCATTTACTCTTTAAAACGTCAGCTTTAAAAAGTAAAAAAATAAACGCCCTTAAATGTGCAGTACGTGAACTGTTAACACAAATTTCAGTGCAGCCTATTTCATATTTTGCATGATTGTAATATATACCTACATGTAACAACTGCTACTCTAGTATGATGAACTTGTCAAGCATTTTCAAGATACTGAAGTCCCAAGTTTTGCAAGCCTCTTGAATGTTATATGAGAGATTCACCTGTTGAAGAGAGGGCTTAGTGCATCCACTTGTGGCAACAGGCTAGAAGATTGCTTGTACTGGATCTAACTTGTTGTGGTCTTCAGTTCAGAGACCGGTTTGATGCAGCTCTCCACACTACTCTATCCTGTGCAAGCTTTGTCATCTCCATGTACCTTCTGCAACCTACATCCTTCTGAATCTGCTTAATGTATTCATCTCTTTGTCTCCCTCTACACACCGAGCGAGGTGGTGCAGTGGTTAGCACACTGGACTCGCATTCGGGAGGACGACGGTTCAATCCCGTCTCCGGCCATCCTGATTTAGGTTTTCCGTGATTTCCCTAAATCGCTTCAGGCAAATGCCGGGATGGTTCCTTTGAAAGGGCACGGCCGATTTCCTTCCCCATCCTTCCCTCACCCGAGCTTGCGCTCCGTCTCTAATGACCTCGTTGTCGACGGGACGTTAAACACTAAGATCCTCCTCCTCCTCCTCTCCCTCTACAATTTTTACCATCCACACTGCCCTCCAGTACTAAATTGGTGATTCCTTGATGCCTCAGAGCATGTCCTACTAGCTGATCCCTTCCTCTAATCAAGTTGTGCCCAAATTTATCTTCTCACCAATTCTGTTCAGTACCTCCACATTAGTTACATGGTCTACCCATATAATTTTCAGCATTCTTCTGTAGCATCACATTTCAAAAGCTTCTATTCTCTTCTTGTCTAAACTATCTATCGTCCGTGTTTCACTTCCCTACAGGGCTACACTCCATCCAAATACTTTCAGAAAAGACTTCTTGACACTTAAATGTACTCTCGATGTTAACAAATTTCTCTTCTTTAGGAACACTTTCATTGCCATTGCCAGTTTGCATTTCGTGTCCTCTCTACTTCAACCATCATCAGTTATTTTGCTCCCCAAATAGCCAAATTCATCTACTACTTTAAGTGTCTCATTTCCCAATCTAATTCCCACAGCATCACCTGATTTATATGCCACCCTTTTTTTATTTAACCTCCATCCTAATCTTCGACCAAACACTTATTACAGCAAATGATGCTTATTTGGAGTGGATCAGTGAAGTTAAGGGTAATCATTGTGGTACATTCATGCTGAGGTATACCAGCTGCACATACTGTCTGTGACAGGCTATTCAGTACCAGCTAGCCGCCCTGTCGTCTTGTGCCAGTGGTGTCACTCAGAAGCAGTATGGAGGGGCATGGTGTCAGCACACCACTCTCCTGATGACCATTCTCAGTTTCCCAGACCTATGACAGTATATAATTAGGAATCATGATGAAATAATTGTTTATTTATTGATACATTTGCACACATTTTGATGTGAAGTCATGCTGAGCCAAACCTGGCTTTAAATAACATACTCTATTTGTTATTTGTACTTGAATGAATAAAAAAAATGATCATTTCATCATGGTTCCTCACTTATATCTCACCAAGGATGTACTGTAATGATTATAATTACTATTATTATTGTTCCTTTTGAAGAAACATTGTTTGCAGTGTTCTGTGGAAGATTAGCGGCGAGTATAGGAGACGCAAGAGAAAGTGGTGTAATTCAAATGAAGTACATGCAGATTTATAGTCTTTTACTTAGCTAATTGCGCAAACACAACTGCGGCTCAATGATTGGTGCTCTTCTGTGGTATGCAATAGGCTTGTTAATCTTTGAACCTTGAGAGTTCTCAAAAACACTCCAGTAGCAGTATCAGACCAACATTTGTTGCGTCCAAGTATGTGCTGTAATGTGTAAAAGAGAAAACTCTGTCACCCTATGGTTTTATGCTTCCCTTATTTGTAAAGACCCCTCACTTATTTATGACCAGCTTAGTGCCCGATGCTTCACTCGCAAAGAGTAAATGGTCTTCACAGATTTTATGTTGTTCGAAATTTTTGATGGTAGTTAAGGTCTTAGAATCACGTATTTCAACCAAAAAATGTTTCTGGTAGCTGGAGTCCAAAGTTTTTATTAATCATGCCCTTTGCGTTCTTGCCGTGATATTTTCATAGAAACTTTCATCCCCTAACACACATTTTTTTATATCTAACTGAGAAGTGAATTACCGATTTTCATAGATTTAGCTACAAAAATGGTTACATAATGAAAAATTTTATAAAAGCTTTTATCTCTTATTTGAATTTCCAAAAACAGTGAAACACAGTTTTTTTATTTCAAATAAGAATCCAATTTCAGTTTGTTACAGATTTAGCTTTAAAAATGCTTTCATAAATAAATATTTCACAAGACATTTCATCCCGTATTTCACTGTCTTAGAGACTGAATTTCCAAAAATGCTGAAAGACGATTTATTTTTATTTGCAACTGAGAAATGAAATACCAGACTTAATAAATACAGCTTTAAAAAAACTTTAGTAGTCCTTTAATAATTATTTATTTTAAAAAAACTTCCACCCACTATTTCACACCTATAGGATTTAAATTTCCAAAAATGCTGAAACATGTATTTGTTTATTTCTGACAGAGAAATCAAATACCAATTTTTGTATGTCTCGCTTCAAAATTGGTGTAATAGTGAATATTTTCAAAAAACCTTTCATCCCTTATATCACCTTTGAGTCAGGACATTGCCTTTTATGTACACTGATAAAGAACAACTGCAAGCAGGTTAATCCATGTAATGCTGTAAATAGCGAACAGGTACCCCCTCCCCCTGTCCCCTCCCATCCCAAAACCCAGTCACTACATACCACACCGTTTTACTTTGTTGCCTAGCATGACTGTTGTCTTTATATAGTGCATTTCAATTTTTATCAGAATTGCCTTCTTCAGTATTCTGCAGAGTTTAGAAAACAATACCAGTAGAACAAATTTTTCTGATTCCTTAAGTGTGTGTGTGAAAAAGAACAGGCTGCGAGAATGTATCATTTTTCTTGGAAGTTCAGGGGCCTGCCATTTTGTTACATACAACTTGTACCAATTTCTTATTTGATTAATCAATTT
This sequence comes from Schistocerca gregaria, assembly GCF_023897955.1. Taxonomy (NCBI): domain Eukaryota; kingdom Metazoa; phylum Arthropoda; class Insecta; order Orthoptera; family Acrididae; genus Schistocerca; species Schistocerca gregaria. Next base: position 859,213,682 of record NC_064920.1, read on the forward strand.
CTCAGATTCTGCATAATTTTTTGTTCACTGTTTGAATTGTTTTGTGCTGGGAGACACATATTTCACTAATTAGTCCCACGGTGAGGAAATTATCATGAATTGGATCATGTCAGAAGCACACATACAATATTTTCGAAAATTTTGGAGAATCTTATTTTCCACCAGAGGCTCAACTTTTGCATGTTTCTGCCAACTTGAAAACATGCTGTGACAAATGGCTAGTTACATGAGTAACTCAATATGTTACTGAACTCACAAGAAAATGTATTAATTAACTTCATTTACATTTTACTATTACATCTGGAACATTTTTAGTCGAAAGATTTCATGAAGGATGTTGCTTTGTGTGATGTAGCAATACCATCTTCATAATACTGAAACTGTACATGAAGGTTGAGATGAGGTATTCTAGAGCACTGATTGCTGAAACAGACAACTCTATTTTTTCATTAACAGATATAAAACACAAGAGTTTTTAACACCACATTTTTCTGTATACTATGACTCATATGTGCTTAAAGCTACCAAATATACTGTCTATTCATTCCACCCCCCCCCCCCCCCCCCCTCCCACCTTTTTACCCACCCCAACCCCTGCTGTATGCCACACTGTTTTATTTTGTTCCGCCCCAACCCCTGCTGTATGCCACACTGTTTTATTTTGTTATCTAGTGTGATTGTTTTCTTTACATAGTGCATTTCCATTTATATCAGAATTGGCTACTTCTGTATTCTCAGACTTTAGAAACCATGCCAGTACATCAAAGGAAGGAGGTAGCATAATAAATAGTGTGATTTTCAGAAGAAGTATCTTATGCTGAAACAAATCATACAAATAGAAGGCAGCTTCTCAGTGACCTTCCATGTGTACATGTTTTTCACTTGTCTTTTTGACTGATGCCCATTCTTGCTTTTTATAGGTATTACTCTATTCAGCAGGCTGAAGGATCTGGTCCATGGCAAACAGTTCCTGAAAGAGTTGATCCACAAGTTAATTCCTACACAGTCAAAAATCTTAAGCCATTCACAACATATCGATTTAGAATTCAAGCAACTAATGATATAGGCCCAAGTGGATGGAGTGCTGAATCGACAACAGTTAGAACACTTCCAGCAGGTATGTATCTTTTTCGGTATTGCAAAATATTAATAAAGTGAGTAAATTTTGAAGAAGAAGAAAATATGCTGTAGTTGATCTGGCAGTATAATGAGAAGAGGGAGAACAACCCTGAGTTTCTGGAACTAGTTCATTAAGATCTGAGACAGGGAAAGATAAAGTTTGTTAGAAGCGATATGAATTAGCCAGAACAACGTAATTATGCTAACACAAGGCAAGAATGTCCGCACCTCTGCCCCCCCCCCCCCTTCCATGGAGAGGGGAGAAGAGAGAGTTGAGATGTATTTTATTAGTTCACAAAACTCTATTTATTATCTACAAGTTCATTTTATTATGTTCACAGGCTCCATTTCACCTCTTAAACTATTGAAACTATAGTATTGTTGACATTATATTCTTATAGGTGCTAAATATCATGTTTTCCTTTTACATAATTTTTTTTATGAATCATGGATTTTATCATGTTAAAATCATCGAGATTTCTTATGTTCCTGCACCAGGGGATAAGTCTCAAGGTAGTTTAATTCCTGGTAATGCACTTTATGATAACAAATCAGTTCCTCTGATATGTCCAGATGGTAATCAGTGCTGGTAAGTTGCTGATTTGTGCAGCTTATGCATTAAATTGTAACACAGTTTGGGTGGGGAAGAAGGCCTTTTGTATATTAGTTTAGGGTAGTGAAATACTTTTCTTAATTTTCTTTTAACTAAAAGAAGAAGAAGAAACTAAGGGAGCAGTCCTGGAAACTCAAATCTGTGACATTGCAATTACTTTATGAGTTTAAAATATATAAAAATTTTCAGGGCTGGTTACTTGTTCCTAATATAGAACTAAACCTTAATGTATAAAATGTTTTCATCACTTTTAACATATTTGTGAAAAATATAATATATCTAGTATTTGTAAAGTACATTCACTAAAATTTTGGTATTTATTACTACCCTTACAGCTCCCAGCAGGGGAGTAAATGGACTAAAAGTTGTTCCTATTACAACAACAAGTGTTCAGGTTCAGTGGGATGTTATCGAAAAGGAATACTGGAATGGTGATCATGAGACTGGAGGCTATCGTATTGTTTTTCAGCCAATCTCTGAATTCCCAATTGTGCTTCAAACAACGCCTAAAGAAGAAGTCCGTGGTATTGAGGTAATCATATTAAATGCCTATTTTGCAATTTTATCTGCCATAAGCTGTGTGTACTACATGGTAGAAAATCTCAAAGTACTGTACACTTTACTGCTATAAGCCAGTGGCCTACAACTGACCAGCTGCTCTTGCCCACTCTCCTCGAAGAACATAAGCATCACACATATGGCTATAGCACAAATCAATTTATGAAAAACATTAATTGTAATATTTACACAATTATAAGATGAAGTTTTTTCCCAGATTCGTCATTCAAAAAATACAGGGTCGTCTCATGTTGGAAGATTACACAGCTGCTGCAGAGATCAACATTTTTACACTGTTTAACAGATTAATATAGGGATTGTCTTACATTTAAAGATTGAAGCTATAGCTATTGAGGTTTCATGTAAATTTATATTGTACAATCCTGAGTGGTAGAGTGTAGCAAATAGTGCTTGCATTTAAATAGGTTCAAGATTTCCCAATACGTTGAAGCTCTCAGTTAAATATTGACCTCGCTTGACCCATCACATGACATTTGTTAGTGGCACTGGGGCAAGGGACATGCACGAATCTATGGACCAGTGACTATAACAATTTAATGCTCTGCTTAAAAATTGTCAGTTTTGTTGGACACAAGAGGAAATGCCATTAAATTCTATCAACTTACTAGCTTCTGTTGTATTTGAACAGGTTTGTAATAAAAGTTCTCATACATATGGATACCTTATACATACATTTATGCTGCTTTTTAAGTAAAGGTAACATTCAAAGGCAAAAATCTTCTCCTTCAAAACCCATTACTTGATTCTAAACCCAAGTCAGTGTTTTATTTGTTTACAAGAAACTGTAATGATTTGCCACTTGGGTTGGAAATGAGAAATTCTGTCACTGTTCACGTATTAGAATACTGCGGAGAAACATTACCAGCTTTGGAGCAAGCTGATGACATTAAACGAGAAGAGAAACAAACTTAATCCAGAATTAAATATCTAAATACAAAATAAATCGCATTAAACTGATCTCAGTTGGTATTGTAAGAAGACATTAAAATAGAAAGACCCATTTTGGAGATAGTATCAGCAGACATTTCTGCATCATAGGTTTGAGATTGGACTGAATCATGTTATGATCTTTTATTAATGTATTTGTTGCTGTTGTTACATATGACCTGCACCATGGAATATACTGACGTCCGTATTTCACTGTTGCTCAAGAACAGTGCTGTGGAGTATTGAATGCAGGAGCGCAGTGAAACAGGCACGACTGTGAGCGAGCAGTAATTACATCATGTTGCCAACCATGCATACAGTGCATACTTTGATGAACATGTACCATGTTTGACCAGCAGTTTGCGTGATCCATTTGGAATTGGAATCTAATTGGCTTTAAAGCTAGACAAACACTCAACAATAGCATACATTTCTGCAGGGTATGCTAAAACTCTAGATTGGGGGCAGTGGCGTACTTACATGTATCGTGAAGCATTCTTGTTGACATTCTCCATATGTTGAAGGGAACAATTGAGGGTGTGTCAGCTGTTGGTTCTACACAGCCAATGAGAGAGCAGCGAAATTCAACTGTTTAACCAGAGAAAGTTTGTAATTTTGGTTAGTCAGAATATGTTAAAAATAAATTTTTCTCAAAGAGCCTAATATAAGGGGGGGGGGGGTCATCTTACATTAAGTTATGATCAGGCAAATATAGTATGTTTCATTGAATACTTCACTGCTCAGACAGACATGTGTAAAGGTGGTTCCAGCATTAATAAAGAACATTGCTCTTTGAAATTTATTAAAATTTATTAAAATATTAAAAAATAAATTTCTTTGGTACACTAATACACAATGTAAATAACAGAATATGTCACCAAAGGGATTCCATTAAGTTACTAATTCCATCTTTGAAAACAAATCATTTGTCATGAGCTTGTAAGTTTTGTGTATGCTTTTTAGATATCAGTAGATTAAGAAATAATGTAGGACTAAAGGAGATCGCTCACTGAATAGCAAATTGTTGAGTCATTAACAGGTACACACAAAAAAGAATGAAAACTTTACTAGCTTCCAAAAGAAATCCAGTACACACACACACACACACACAGCTGTGAACCTACACTGTGCTGGCTAGACACACAGTGTCAGGGTTAAGAAAGTGGACAGTTCATTAACCTTGTTAGCACAAGTATCAGTCTGTGTGTTTGTTAATGCCACAGTGATAATTAATTTACACTCATGATTCTGAGATCTTGATATACGAAGCTCCACGAAGTAAGTATTTTAATTATTTTAAATATCAGTTTTTTTTCCATAATCTATGAATGTTTCAGTCTGCTATCGACTCACTTCAAAAGCGTAAAATCAATTTTCTCGTTACACCATTCATTTGTTTATGTAACTTAATAACACATGTAATTAGTTGTTAAAGTGCAATTATTCCATCTTGATTCAAATGGCAGGTACAGCTCATTAAAAATACTGTTACATATATAATTACTTATACAGGTAAATATAATAAAATAGATTACCACTTAAAAATTAAAATTTATCCAGATTCTTAAAGCATGCTTTCATAAAGTGTCCATCTATCTCCCTATTCAAAAAAGGGGGGGGGGGGAGAAAGAAAAAACAACAACTGTCAAATTCAACAGAAATGCCCTCCACACACAAATTTTCGGCATAGTTATGAAGACTCCATGATGAACAATATTTTCCCAGTTCACACAGAGTGTATTACTTCAATTTGTATTTGGTTATACCTTTTAACTCTATAGAATTGAGAGGAACAATTTATATATGTATGATTTTTGTGCATTCTACGACCAGTGTTGTCCATTATAGTAACACTCTAGGCTATCTACAGAATCTGTTCATATAAATGTAGACTCCTACTGAAATGCTTTTTGTTTGGAATGCTGGATACCTCACCCACAGTTACTGAAAGTAGTAGATAAGTTTTGCTACTTGGGAATCAAAATAATAATAATAAATTGTTTATTTGCCCATAATATTTGTTTTTAGTGAGATATTTTGTGATGAGGCTGATGTTCTTTGTATTATTTTACGCTGCCAACTATTCTGTTGAGCCCCAGCTGATGAAGGATGTATCGTTGGCGTAATTTACTAGGTTTGAATATTGTGGAATTATTATATCATTGATGTACTTCGCTGAGGGACTCCACAGTTAAGAATTTTATCCGATGATATTACTGTTTGTATATGTTCCCCAGTTATATGATGCAATGTGATACATTGTCTCCTGTTAACAAATCTAATACCACTCCTTTGACTCCATAAGTTTTCTTCCTGAAACCATGCTGAAAGGTATTTAGTGGATTGTACTTGCAGAAAAAAAATGATTCAAGATGATCAAGAAGTAGCCTTTCCAACAATGTACCATGTATTGATGTCAATGAAATAGGCCTATAATTTTGAAATCTGTTGCTATTCTCTTTTTATGCGCTGGTCTTATTTCAGTGACTTTTAACAAGTCAGGAAATGACCCCTGACTGAAAGTGCTGTTTATTAAATGCTGTAGTGGCTTTATGAATTCACTACTGCATTCTCTCAGAAATTTTACTAAGATTTGATGGAAATGGTCATGTGTAAAGGCTGTTAGTGGCAAGAAAGGTAGAATTCAATCCCTAGCAAATGAGACAGGAACTGTAACTGAGGATTGCAAAGCGAAAGGTGAACTGCTTAAATCTGTTTTCAAATGTTCTGTAACACACCTCAGGGAGAGTGAATTACTGACATTACTGGGATTTAGCATGTGGTGGGTCAATCACATCCTCCCTACTCACCTTACTAAATTGATCTATGAATTTCTCACATACTTCCTTTGAGTCACTCAGCAGTTTTGCACTGCCTCTTATTATTATACACTGCATTGTCACTTCCCCTGCTTTTCTTGTTTACTATAATCCATGCTGTTTTGCTAGTATCGCTGGATTGAGTCATCTGTTCTGTGTACTGTAGGTTTTTCCACAGGCTTTGTATTTAGATTGGAAGTACTGCAGTTTGGTGTCTCTATAAAGAATATACAAACATGCATATCTTCCTTTAAATGTATCACATTATGGGGAAGTGAAAGATTCTTGGAACTGTCAGAACGAAAGGGAATATAAAATGTAGAGCAGCAATAGAAAGAAATGTGTTCCTGAAAAAGAGAAATATATTAATATCTAATATTAATTAGTATTTCCTGAAAATATTTGATCAAGTGTATGAAAAAGAAATGTCAGTAATAACAGTACAGACAAGAAGGAAGTAGAAGTATTTGATATGTGTTGCTATATGTGAATGCTGAAGACTAGGTGAGTAGATCGAGTGTCTACAGAAGAAGTACTGAATTGCTCCAAGGAGAATAGATCTTTGTAGCACAATCTGACTAAAATGAATGATATGCCGACAGAACATTTCCTGACGCATCAAGGAATAATTAAATTGGTAAAGGAGGGAAGTGTGCATAAAAATTAATAGAGGGAGACCAGGCTTAAATACTTAATGCAAGTTCAAATGGAAATCTGGCCATATATTTTACTATAGAAGAACGGAGGTTGATCAAAATCCAGGTAAACAAGAAAAGAAGACAGCAAACAATATTACAGGTATTAGAGGAATTTCTGACATAACAGCAAGACTAGTTAAAAAAACTCATGGAAATCATTTGAAGCCGTGCACTAACATGCTCACTTTGTACTAAAAGTTAAAGAAACTGATAAAAGACAACAAATGTTGCTAGAAGCTGATAAAAGCCAAGTAAAGCAGTTCTCAGTATGAAAGTTGGTTTGAACTACATAATGCCTTACTAGGTAGCTGCAACAGGCAGAAGATGTGATGCACATTTTAGTGATTTTCATCGAGATAAACTTATGTTGCAGTGTTCTTCTTCGGCATGCCAATATAGAAGTGTGCACAGGATCAGCTAGGTGAAAAATCCTTGTAATTCAATCTTCCATAGATTGTATCACTACTCATCTGTATTGTGATATATTGTGAAATTTTGAACATTTGTGAGTGCTATGATAAACTAGTATTGTTATCGTCAGTTGTAGGCTTAAACTAAATTGTGCTCCTTTAAAATTTTGAAGGACAGTAGACCTATCCTCTTTCACAACAATCTTTCTTTAATTTTATTGTATAATTACATGAGAAATAGGTTACTTTCAGAATTTTCCGATACTTACAAAAGTATATTTCTGTAAGTTAGTGTTATGAGTGTTCTCGGTACATAATTTAATTCACAGCAAATCAGCATTAGTGGTTCACAGTTCAGCCAAAGTATATATCACCCCTGAATTTCATTGTATATCAATGCAAATAACTGTGCATCTGGATCTTGGGTGTGAAACCTGACAGATTGCTACAAAATCATTCTAGAATGACACAAATAGATAAGCAAATCAAATTCCACTAGAAATGAAATTGGCTAAATTCATCATACTATGAAGAGATTGTACTAATTCACTTTCAATTTGCAAGTCATTAAAGGCTTGTAAGATGCCGAGTGAAGATAGATGCAAAGTTTGCTATGCGAGAATTCAGAAATGTTGGTATCAATTATTTATTTAAGGATAGGGAGTTTAAATTAAGTCACATATTCAGTGTATTAAAAATAAGATTTCACAGACACAAGCAAAGTAGGAAATAATTCGACAGAGGTACTTACGCGATCAGCAAAGATGTTGCAGTTATGCAGAAAGTGAAAGAAAAGAAAATATCAAATAATTCAAAAAATGTTTAACGTTGTCAATTTTTTGTCTTGTTTGATATGCATGTACCTAATTTCACACAAATGGGTATGGGATGTACTGATACAGCTGATCATATCTTTATAAATGTTTCAGGCCAATGAGATTGTTCTTACAGAACTGACCCGGGATCGCAATTATGAGATTGTTGTCGTGCCTTTTAACTCACAAGGTAGTGGCCCACCAAGTCCCCCGGTCACAGTATATGTGGGTGAAGCAGTTCCTACTGGTGAACCTCGGGACGTCATCGCTGAACCTGTGTCGTCTACAGAAGTTCGGCTACGATGGAAGCCACCTCAGCAGAACCAGCAAAATGGAGATCTTCTTGGCTACAAGGCAAGGCACAAAATATACAATAAGTATTTATAGATCCTTTTCTAAGATGGCATATTGCAGATGTTGATTTAGGAGCCTTCTTCAATGAAATCTTGGTATTAAGTGTGTTCGATGAAGCAATAATAATGGTCAGTAGTTGGTATTATTATAATAAACTCACTTGAAATTCTTGTAAATACTTATAGTACAAATTGATGACAGTAAGAGATTTGTTCCTACCTAATGCTGTGAACGGGGAAAAGTGTAGCTTGTTCCATCATTGAGGTTAGTGGTAGGGACTGAGGAGATATTTCAGAGTTATTGCTAATTGTGATCTAAACATTGACAGGATAGAATTGAAATAATAGTGTTGATGATGAAGTTTGATGGATCACATGGGAATGCTAGGATGCCATCTGACTTGAAATGGTATACACTGAAGAGTCAAAGAAACTGGTACACTTGCCTAATATTGTGTAGGCCCTTGCGAGGATGCAGAAGTGCCGCAACGCAGTGTGGCATGGAGTCGCCAAATATTCAAAGTAGTGCTGGAGGGAATTGGCAACCTGAATCCTGCAGGGCTGTCCAAAAATTCGTAATAGTATGAGGTGGTGGAGATCTCTTCTGAACAGTACATTCCAAGGCATCCCAGATGTACTCAATAATGTTCATGCCTGGGCAGTTTAGTGGCCAGCAGCAGTGTTTAAACTAAGAAGAGTGTTCCACTCTGTAGCATTTCTGGATGTGTGAGATGTCACATTACCCTGCTGGAATTGTCCAAGCCTGTCGGAATGCACAATAAACATGAATGGATGTGGATTATCAGACAGAGTGCTTACATATGTGTCACCTGTCAGAGTCCTATCTAGACATATCAGGAGTCCCATATCACTCCAACTGCAACACCATTACAGAGCCTGCACCAGCTTGAACACTCCCCTGTTTACATGCAGGATCTATGGATTCATGAGGTTGTCTCCATACCCAACACATCCATCCCCTTGATACAATTTGAAACAAGACTTCTCCAATCAGGCAATATGTTTCCAGTCATCAACAGTCCAATTTCAGTACCAACAGGCCCAGGCGAGGCATAAAGTGGGCCTTCGGCTCCAAAAGCCCATATCGATGAAGTTTTGTTGAATGGTTCACACGCCGACACTTGGTGGTGGCTCAGCATTGAAATCTGCAGCAATCTACGGTAGGGTTGCCCTTCGTCATATTGCATGATTCTCTTCAGACATCATTGATCGCATTCTTGCAGGACCTTTTCTGGCTGCAGCGATGTCACAGATTTGATGTTTTACTAGATTCCTGATATTCACGGTACACTCGTGAAATGGTCGTACGGGAAAATCCCCACATCACCTCAGAGATGCTGTGTCCCAACGCACGTGTGCAGACTATAACACCACATTCAAACTCACTTAAATCTTGATAACCTGTCATTGTAGCAGCCAGTAACCGATTTAACAACTGCACCAGACACTTGTTGTCTCATATAATTGTTGCCAACTGCAGTGCTGAATTCTGCCTGTTTACATATCTCTTTATTTGAATCCACTTGCCTACACCAGTTTATCTGGTGCGTCAATGTGTATGAATGATGACAGACTGTAAGATGTAGTAGTTTGGTGGACGATAAGGGTATGGTGCCATATAGACCATCGTGAACACAGTATTACTGCATACATATTTGCAACCATAAGCTTAGGTTGTTAGAATTGAATATCTGTATTTGGGATTATTACTTAGAAGATTGTTAGCTTTCTGAAACATAAGATGAAGGGAACAGTATAATACAGAATTCACATTTATTTGTTATAGAAACTACAAAAAATCTAAGGATGAGTGTGTCACTAGGGTGTAAATGAACCGGTTTGTGCATTTTGCAAATAATAGAATTAACGTAAAGGAAACTTGTCATAATTTTGCAGAACAGTGTCTCTGACTACCTTAACAGCCATCATTCATCTAGCAACAAATGAAGGAGATTTTCAGTGAAGAAAATATACAACCAAATGTTTGCGTAAGTTTATTGTGAAAACCTGACCAAGTGTCAATATCACTAAGTCATCTTCTTCAGAAGGAAAGCCACATAAATTCCATGATGTTAAAGTTGTAAACATGCATGATGACCTAGGAGGCTCATGCTAAATGTCAAAAAATATGGAATAAAGTCCTTCATGGAAACAGTAAAAATAGTGACACAGGTGCAGCTTGTTAAAAGAGCAGACATTGAGTCCAGATGTGAGTGGTATACGGATGGTAGTTTTTTTGGTGGAGGGAGGGGGGAGGGGAGTGAGACAGAAATGCTCCCTCTCTCCCTCCCTCTGCATTCACAAAGAAGGCAAAACACACACCCTACACAGAAAAGAAATCAATAAACACAAACATTGCTGAGTGTGGGACATATCAAAACTACAGCACTGTTTCCCTTGTGAAGTTCACAGAAGTCAGGTGAAGTTAAAAAAAAAAAAAAAAAAATGCTGCCTAAGACAAAAAAAAGGTTAGTGAAAAGCAAAAAATTATGGAAGACGAGTGTACAGCCACCTTTTACGATAGATTTCAGCCTCAGATAACATCAAAGGAATAATCACAGGACCTCAGAACATGTAACAAGAGGTAAAAATGCTGTGACTAAATTGTGTGCCAGTTTTATAAAGATGAACTGTTTTTAATCTATAAATATCAAAACGTAGACTTTTATGTATATTGTACCATATTTCCAGGATGACAACAGAAGATGCTTTTTTAAATAAGACCAAAACACATCTGGTGAAGTTACTCTTTAACTGTAGTAATCTTAAGATGGAAAAACCAACAGGAATTGACTATAACAGCTTCCGTGGAAGATAACCATGCAAACAAACATATTATTAATAATGTTCCAGGCATAAGCTTCATTATGCTGATATTGTTAAATGTAGGCATATCAGCATTTTCATATTCGTGCCCCATCTTAATGTAAGTGGCAGCTTGTTTCTCCGTACCTGATTTACTGTAACTGGATCTATGTTTAGCATTCATGCACTGCCACATGTTACTCTTGATTTAATACTGTGAGTAATGGAATTTAATTTACTTTGTGTCTACAGTTTCAGAGATTATTATTTTGAAGTTAGCTAATTATTTCTGTTTCAGATATTTTACTTAATAACAGAAACATCACAGGATCTGGATGACCATAAAATTGAAGAGGAGTTGGAAGTTGTGCCTGCTACATACAACTCTCATAGTTTGGTTTTCTTAGATAAATACACCAAATATAAAATACAAATTGTGGCTTTCAATCCAGCAGGAGATGGACCAAGATCTGCACCAGTTATGGTGAGAACATTGCAGGTATGTTTTATTCATGAGCCAGTATGTACTCTAATGAGTAGGTGTTCCTTATGTAGGTCTGCAGGGCTTTCATGGTTGTTGTCATTGAAGATAAAATCTTCCAGGTTATTAGGCCATGTCATGTTCCTCCTCAATTTCTTCTACACAATCAGCATTTTGATCTCTCTGCTGGTATATTCTTCAGGATCTTCTGGTGTTTATGGTTACCTGAACAGTGTCGAAAGACCATTTTTATTGCATCACCAAGAATATATGGTCTATCGAAGATACTCAAAGAAGAGTACCCTCTGAGACTTAACAGTGAATGGAATGAACCCTTCAACTTACTTTTTATTAAGTCATTTTTTGGGGAAACTGAAACATCTAATTGGAAGAACAAATACTTTTGTGAATGACCTGAAACATTTTTTAGAAATTTTACACTTGGAGAAGATAACTGCCAGTGACATTTTTGTAAGCTTTGTAATCTTAATGTACTAACAACCAGATACTACGGAGATTGTAGGGACAAATGTTGCTCCAGATGTGTTTGACCAGATCATATTATATCTACAGTTTAGCTGTTTCAAATATATAGGAGAATTTTATGGACTATTTGATGGTGTTGCTATGGGTTCATCTTTACTATTTCAGTTGACATTCTCCTGAAACGTTTTGAACAATAGGCATTATGTAATGTGTTACTAAAGCCTTCTTGTGGCTTCACTATGTGGATGGCGCATTTGTTATATGACCACACAGTTGAGAAGAGCTTCATAGATTCCACATATTTTTAAATGATATTCATCCCAAAATCTACTTCACCTTGGTGGTATAGAGTGAGGTCAGTCTCCCATTCCTATATCTGTTGGTTTATAGAAGACCTGACAGCACTAGTACACAGACCGTATAAAAAGCTTACAAACACAAATAGGTATTGAGATACCACTACACATCTCCACCTAACCCAGAAGCAAGCAGTGCTCAGCATTCTGTCTTGATGTGCCTTCATCATCAGTGACAAAGAATTTGTAATCAAAGTAGGATTTCTTAAAAGAGAGAATGAAAGCTAACAGCTACAACGATTTGCTCGTAGACAGTGTTTTTCAATGAAATATTACTGTTTGTTCTACTAAGAAGGACAAGGAACCACATTCGTACTTCTAGTTTTTGTATGTCAATCTGTGTGGTTGGAGGTCTGGGGGACTGTGGCCATTCACTATTGTAAGAAAATGAAACACCTACAGCCATCCATAAGATGTCTTTAATTGTATAGCTACCAGTTCCAGTGCTTTAGTGCACCATCTTCAGGCCTTAGTTGATACTGAAGGGTTAATCATGATCCATATATATGAGGCATCAGTGGCCAACACTGGTTTATGCAGAGTATCTGTAACCATGATCTTGTCTCTCCAACCATCAACTGCCCCCCCCCCCCCCCCCCCCGAACACCACTCTGTTATTCCAGCCCGTGGACCAGCAGATTATTTCTAACTTGAAGAAGCTCAATGCTAAAAGACTCTTCGAGCATTGCTTTGAATTGACTAAGCTACCAATCTCACGCTCAGATAGTTTTGGAAATATCACATCAACATCAATGCCTACATTAAGATGATCGAAAAGGCATGGAAGGTGTTACCATGAGAACTCTCACTTCTGCCTGGAAGTAGCTATGGCCAGCCATAAAGTGGCCACAGAAGAGCTTATGGTAGTGTGTTTCACAGCAGAGCAGAATTCTTCAGAGGAGGAGGAGGCAGGGGTAACAGCAAAGCAGAAATCTTTGAGTGCAAATAAGAGAAATGCTGAAAGCATGGGAGTTTAGTGCATCATCATGGGAGTTTAGTGCATCATACATTGAAAATCATCATCCCCAATAAAGCAGTGGCTACGCGTCACAAATTTATTAGACGATTATGCTCTGTTGCATTTTCACCAAGTGTTGAAGTGCTTGCAGAAGCAAATGACCTAGTATAAAAGAATTAGTTATGTAACAAGAATAATAAAGTAGAAAATACTGTATATTAAATTTTCTTTTAATAAATGGCATGAAGAACATAAAACTTTCAGAACTTTTTCCGCGTGGAACACGTTTCGTATTTTACATTAATTTATATGATATAAATTGTTTCAAGTAATGAGTGTTTTGCACTAAGAGTATTGCTGTTACCCTTGTGGGTAGTATGGCTAAGACAGCAATAGGTATATGATTTTGTGCTGAATAGGTTCAGAATTCTCAGTTAACATCTGCTATTGAGTTTGCTTATCGAGAAACAATACAAATTTAATCACAACAGTAAAAGTCCTAATTGTTACCAGCAAATGACTTGTAACTGTCTACTGAGGTAACAGAGTGATAATGACATTGAAGAACAGAACAAAAGGCATGACTTCACTAATTATTTGATTGGTTTTTACTACGGCATGTTTCTTGACCTTATTGTCCTCCCATGTTATATTCTGATCCAGGTATAACACATAGAAGTAATTAAATAAAGGCAGAATAGTGTAACTGCTTATTAGAAAACTCTTAATATTTTTAAAGTAACTATTATGCACATGGGTCAAAATTTTATTTACTGCCATATTTAAATATACATTCAGAAAAAAACATGTGCTTGACTGTTTAGGAAGTAGCGTCATTAATAGCAATTGGTAGCTATTACAGCATACCTGAGCAATTTATCATAGCTGCATAATAATATTAATGTGTTTCATTGATATAATATGTTCTTCATTCCTATAGGTTTTATTTAATGCTTAGCTCTACAATATCCATGTTTAAGTTTGCATTCTATCTGTAGATAATGGAGTATATAATAGGCATTAATGCTGTTTTCAATTGTTACTTCCCATATAGGGTTTACCTGGTCCACCAACTAACCTCAGGTTTTCTGAAATCACGATGAGCAGCCTGAGAGTGTCCTGGGATCCTCCCAAGAAAAGAAATGGTGAAATAATAGATTATATAGTGACCTATGAAACAGCGGAGCAAAATGAAAGTAAGTAGTGATGTTACTAGAAATACTGCATATTGAATCATGTATGATTTTGCAACAGAAGAATTAAAAATTATGTTGTTACTATCGAGAAAATTCATCTTACTGTAATCGTGCACAATACTGGTTAAATGGGCTTTCATGGTTTGTTAATACCACCCAAGGGTGAATGGCAGAAGGTGTGGATCAAAGGGATTTGAGGCACTTCATTCACTGTTTATTTTTTTACAACACACTTCTTTATTAATAACATTAATAATACTTTTAAAAGGAAACAACACAACAGGCCTTGTAAATCGCCTAACTGAATAAGTGAACTACTAAAAATAATCATTAATATGTTTAGGAACACAATAAACTTCAACTCACAAATAGCATTCAGTTGTTTACTAATTAATTAAATGTCTCTTCAAGGCAATTTCCCCACAAAATCAACACAACTTCACACCAGAATTCCATACACTTCCTTGCTATTAAATATCTGCATAAGTTAATGGCCATACATAGTAACCTCTGAACAACAATTCAGTTGACATAAAAAAAAAAAACCACAACCACCTAAACATGTTTACAGAATTACGGGAAATAAATGCATATACACCTTCTGTTTAGAAAATGAACCACTTTCGGCCTGAGACACCAACAACATAAGTTGTTCTCATTACCCACATAAAGCCACTCCGAGGTACTGGAAGCAAAACATAAGTCTTCCACGTGTACACCAAAGGCGCTGTTTCCCGGACTGCAAGCCGTAAGAAAGCAGTCAACACGCTCCCGCCACCAAGTACCGGAAGGCGTCGGGCTAGTAAACAATGCCCACTATGGTGGGCGGGAACTACATAACAGCTTGCCACATTGGGTCGGTTTCTCGCGCAGCCTCTGCGAATACCGGTGGCGAAATTAATGAAATTAGCACCACCTGAGACACAAAGGGCAAGCAACTCACCAACGTAGTAAGGACATAAATTATTTGCATATACAGTGTGTCCAAAACAGCTGTCTATCCACTACTTCCAGCACCCCAGAGGACACAACTTAACACAGTGAATTCAGAGTCATCTAAACATACCGTACAATCTGCGCAAAACCACATAAACTTCCTGTGCATGAGCACACTATGCTTAAGATAAGGAGTACTAACTTAACACACTGAATTCAGAGTCATCTAAACATACCGCGCAATCTGCGCAAAACCACATAAACTTCTTGCACGAGGGCACTATGCTTAAAATAAGGAGCATTAACTTAACACAACATACAACTTCTAAATCTCCGGGTGACTGGCCTGGACTCGTGAAATGGATCTACCAACACATCATCATGGCCATTAAACCGCTTCCGCTCTCCACTTGCGAAGTACAAATAGGATATGTCCTACAGCACACTGATTAAAATATCTAAAACAGTGTTTGTTACAAGATTAACACTCAGTGTCACAGGGAAACATTAATCAGAAACAGACATCGGTTCGTTACAATCAATGCACAAATTACGTGGCTGAAAAACACAACCAAGTCAGTGGCACACAAGAAGGTCAGTAATGGTAAGGCCCTTTATCGTTTTCCCATTCAGAGGAGCGTAAAACAATAACACTTAAGCAGAGAAGTATGAATGCATTTGAGCAATTCAGTGACTGACAACAATTAAGTTTTTAAATGCAGAACACAAGTCCTCACAGGATAAACGCGGCATTACGCAATGGACTCCTAATAGTAAGGTCAAGAGTCCAAAGCACACTGCTCAATAAATACACCACAATGGCAAGCACACTCAGTAATCGCCAGAACGATGGACACTGAGAACAAAATGCTACTTATATCCAAACCAACTGTGCTCGCAATGGCATCACATCAGTCACAGAGCCATAGAGACAAGAATGTAGTCACTAGAAGCAAACGGTAAATCCATCATAAACAAGGAAGCAGCATGTTCCCGACAGCATCGGCGTCTCTACCCACCAAGTCCACTGCAAGTGCCCAAACACAATCAGGTAACGTGACAAACTTTCCTCTTGCCACCACACACGGCGTCGGCAGACACGGCTCAACTGGTACATATGACAATATTTGAAAAAGGGAAGCTGCTGCTCACCATATAACAAAGATGCTGAGTTACAGATAGACACAACAAAAAGACTGTCAGACGAAGCTTTTAGCCAAACAGGCCTTCATCAGAGCAGACAACACACACACACACACACACACACACACACACACACACACACACACGAGACCACAGTCTCCTGCTGCCAAGGCCAGACTGGTACATTTTGTAGACATGTCAGGCTAAATCTTGCAGATGCTGCATGTGCAGAAATGTCCACCTGCACAGTAATTACTTAATTTGTGATTATAGTCTCACCTGGTGTGTAATGATTTTCAAATCTTCTTGATATTCAGCAGAGCAGCATTGTCCAAATGGTGCAGTATTTCAGTAAGCTGAAATGTTTTCATCTTCAGGCAGTCCTGACTGATTTGTGTTCTGGTGGGCACTGTTCCACATATCCCCACATTCCCACTGTCTAGCTCCAGTTTGGGCTACAAATTTGTTTGTGTGGGTTCTATTGAGTCGTGTGATATCTTTGCTACCAAAGAAATTGTTAACTTTTTTATGCAGTCATTTTTGTTTATGATAGCTAGACTATTGGCTTAATCTGATTTAATTGCTAAGGCATTGTTACTCATTAATTTTTCATGGATTTGGCAGAGTGTTTTGTTATTTGACTAGGTATTATAGCTTATCCTGATTTTGAACTCTCTTTCTGTTGCATTTGCTTTTTTGATAGTAATTTCATTCTGCTGTTTTATGTGTAATTTTGCTAAGTCTTCAGCTACTTTTGCAGTTGCTATTAGTTGTTTTTGTACACTAATGTGGACGTGACAGCAGCAGTGTTACACGTAAGGCAAAAACACCTGAAGGTGCATTATTAAGACCACTTACTTATGTATTTATAGAGCACCTGATGATGGCAATTTGCTGAAATTGGCTCATTACGAATTATATAAAATATAAACAATTTACATGGCAGTGTACCTGGCTACTATTCATAATAATCGTGTCATTAAAAGACATATATTGCTCTGCAGGCCCCAAAGGACAAAAGTTGTGGCCTTCAATGTCATACACCCATATGGGGAACTTGCTGAAGTATGTAAAGATAAGAATAAAAATGGTAAAAGTCATCGAAAGTGTGAAATTCTCAATAAGGTTAGTTTAATGAAGAAGCTAATCCCAGTCCAAATCAACATCAAGATTTCAGCAGAACCAATGCTGGTACCTCACATCATACAATATGGAGTAAAATTTTGGATCAAATGAGAAATTAATAGTAAACTGCCTTATAAGGAACTCCTAAATCAGGATATGTATGTGACTCACCTAAAATTAAGTAACATTACTACTCCATTAATTTTTGATATCATGTCACATTTCATAAATATCTATGTGCGTAACATAAGCACCCAGATCAGATCCATACACAAAAGTAAAATCAAACACCTCATAGAAAAACAATAGCCCACTGCTAAAACTAACAACATAATTTCTCCTTTCAAAAAAAAAAAAAAAAAAAAAAAAAAAAAAAAAAAAAAAAAAAAAAAAAAAAAAAAAAAAAAAACCATCAACATGACTGAAATTATTTTCAATGACTAAGAGCAAAAATTATTGGATTAAACGATTAAAGTACACTATCGAACCTTGATTCCACAATAGTGTACAAAACCAACTAACAGCATCTGCAAAAGTAGCACTCGACTTAGCAAACTTAACCCATAAAACAGCAGAATGAAATTACTATCAAAATAGCAAATGCAATAGAAAGAGAGCTCAAAATCAAGAAAAGCTATAATACCTATTCAGATACCAAAACACCAAGCCAGATTAATGAAAAATTAGCGAATAACAGTGCCTTAACAATTAAATCAGATAAAGGCAATAGACTAGTTATCATAAACAAAAATAACTACGTACAAAAAGTTAATGATTTCTTTGATAGCAATGGTATCACACAAATCAAGAGAAACACCACAAACAAATTTGTAGCCCAAACCACAGAATATACACTTACAACAAAAGATATACAATAAGGAATTCTAGAACATTAGCTAAAAAATAAAAGACATAGAAATAACTCCAGAGGCAACGTTTGTATTTTTCAACATTACTAACCTATACACGAACATCAACATCCAGGAAATATCAGATATCGTTGAGTATCCTTGTTTTGCTTGTTTGATGTTCATCTTATATCCTCCTTTCAAGACACTGTCCATTCCGTTCAACTGCTCTTCAAAGTCCTTTGCTATCTTTGACAGAAATACAATGATCTCAGCAAACCTCGACGTTTTTATTTCTTCTCCCTGTGCTTTAATTCCTACTCCCAATTTTTCTTTTGTTTCGTTTTTCCTTGCTCAATATACAGATTGAATAACATCGGGGATAGTTCGCAATCCTGCCTCACTCCCTTCTCAACCACTGCTTCCCTTTTGTGCCTCTTGATTCTTATAACTGTCACCTGGTTTCTGTACAAATTGCAAATAGCCTTTGCTGCCTGTATTTTACCCCTGCCACCTTTAGAATTTGAAAGTCAGTGTTCCATTTGACATTGTCAAAAGCTTCTCTAAGTCTACAAATGCTGTAAATGTAGGTTTGCCTTTCCGTAACCTATCTTCAGTGAGAAGTCATAGGGTAAATATTGCCTGGTGTGTTCCTACATTTCTCCGGAATCCACACTGATCTTCCCTGAGGTTGGCTTGTATCAGTTTTTCCATTCTCCCATGAATAAATCATGTTAGTATTTTGCAACTGTGACATATTCAACTGATAGTTCGGTTATTTTCACACCTGTCAGCACCTTCTTTCTTTGGAATTGGAATTATTATATTTTCCTTGAAATCTGAGGGTATTTTGCCTGTCTCCTACATGTTTGTAATATGCACTCAAAATTGGATAATGCCACTCTGTGTTTGCAAGTATGTGTTGCCATACTGTGCAGGTGTTGTACACAGTTGCAGTGTATTGTCTTGAAATTGATAGTAAATCAGATTTACACTGACACAAAATATTCTTACACAATTTAATTCAAGAAATGGTCAATGTTAAGTGCAGTTGAGTGTAATGCTGTGCTATTTGTCTCAATAAATTGAGCAAAATCTTGGGTGTTGAGTAAACAATATGTACCTTATTTTATTGATTTGTGACATCACATTTTTGCTTCATCAGATCATAAACAAACTTCAATAGAAAAAATCTGAAGGACAAAGTTCCTTTCATATTGCACGTATCCATTACTTTTTTTTCGGTGTAATATTAATTAATTTGAAAAGTTCACTGTCATTCTTTTTCTTGTGTGCCACTAAGAAGAATATGGGGTACTTGAACATAGTAACAGGTTCAGTGACATTTTATAACACAGGTTTATGTGCTAGGCACACATGAAGTCAGTACATTGAATTAACAGGATCAGATCTGTTATGGTTACCAATTACATTTTCCTTTCTGCTCTCACTTTTAGCTGCTACAATGACAGGAATGGATAACTGGTAACCATCAAGCTAGAAGGGAATTCACTTGACTGTTAGCAGATGCCACAATTATTCTGCGTAGTGAGACTTGTAGTAAGATGATGGACATCTCACTTTTAGAGTACTCCTAACAGCTATATTGCCATTATTACAGATTAACAACTTGCGAACCTGGCAATGCTTCTCAGTTGCTAAATATGTGTGGGAATACGTTGTAATCTCTTTCTCCCCCCTATCTCTGTCCATCTCCTCCTCCCCCTGTCCCTCCTCTCTGTCTGTCATATGCCCCCCCCCCCCCCTCTCTCTCTTACACACACACACACACACACACACACACATACACACACTCTGCCCATTCACTCTCCCCAACTCTCTGTCCATATCCTGCTTCCCCCTCTCTATGTCCATATCATCCTTCCCCTTCTCTGTACATCTCATCATGCCCTCTCTCTGTCCTTGAGCCTTGTTAAAATGTTATTGAAAATGAAACCTTGTTTGGGAATTGAAGTCACTTAAATTGAATTGGAAAACCAGTTGGATTCATTTGTGTCTGCAGCAGCTGGATCTATGAGGATAGTAGCTTCAGTGAGAGTATTTAACATAGTTTTAATGTATGAACACAAAGGATTACAAAGTTTCAGATGATTCAGATTCATTAGCAGTGTTCTAATCATAGCCAATAAGCCTTAAGTACAAGTTTCCTGTATTCCCTTAAAACCAACTGCAAGAAAGAAAACAAAACAGCACATTGCTATGTATACTATTTTTTGTAATATTTAAGGCAAAAGAACATATGCAGGAGAAACAATTTATCTAATAGTTGAAATGGCTTATTGTAGTTAAATCTGACTGTGAGAAAGAAAACAAAACCACACATTTTTCACAGCACAGCATTTTCTTTTTCACAGTCAATTTTAAGAGAAAATCTGTTCATTGTTCATTAAAAAATATGTAGCCCATGTCCATCTAACTGTTTATTAGAGTGTTGCGTAAAAATGTGAAATAAATCAGCAAGAACTTTTCAAGATTTTTGGTAACAATGTTTGACAATTTATTTGTCTTTTTATAGTTGAGTACATAATGATGATGATGATTACAACAAGAGTACCTACATGGCTGAAAAAGAAATAACAAAAGAAGATGTTTATATTAATTCATGCCATTGATAGTACAGCAGAGTCCCACTAATCCGAACCATGGTAATCTGAGCGTTCTGTTAATCCAAACATGAAAAATGTTAGTTTAAGTATGGAAAACTGTGCGGTAAACTGCTGTACATGCACACTATTTTAATTTACATAGTACAGTAAACATGTATTAGAAAAATTGGCAAGAAAACATTAGGTTTAAACAATGCATAACAATGAAAGAAAAGCTGTCAAACTTACTAAAATACAGTGGAAATTTTATCCCTACCTTTTAGATGACAAAAACTCAGTCATTGTTTTTTGGCATAATGAAGACAGTCTGTTACATGACTGATAGTTGAGCCATTGTCTCATAAACGTCAAATCAGCAGGCAGGGCAGGGAGTGAGAGTGAGCCATTGTTCCCACACTTGTCCCCATTATGTTACCGTGGTATACCTACTTGTCTGCTTGTTATACTTCATTCTATAAACTCGTTACCGTGATTCCAGCGAATCCGAACAAATCGGTAATCCGAACAAGGTCCGGTCCCAGTTAGTTAGGATTATTGGGACTCTACTGTAATTGTTTATTACTTGCTAGTTGTGTAATTTGATTGGTGGCATAAAAGTTTGTAGAATATCATTTTGTTTCTCATTTTTATAAAGTTGCTACAATTTATTTGAATGAAAAATTATTTTTTTGGTGCAGCTTTTAGTAAACAAGTCAAGCAGAAAGTTTCTGGAACATCACTCCAAATCCAGACATTGGAAGAGGAAGTAACCTATATATTCTCAGTACGAGCACAGACCATAGATTATGGGCCTGCCACTACAGCCAACATCACTACAGGACCACAGGAAGGGTCTCCATCTAAACCAAAAGATCTAGTTATGAGCAAAACAGCATATAGTGTTGACATGCACTGGACAAATGGGCAGTCTGGCAAAGGACCAATTTTGGGATATTACATACAGTGCCGACGCAAAGGTTAGTTGGTAACAAATATTTCTACATTTTTCTTCATAGCACATAAAGACTGGTGAGTTCATCAAGATCAGTTCAGTTTTCAGAAAAGTGCTCCACATAACTTGTGTTATTATTGTTCTTCATTATACATTGAAACTGATTGCATCTCTGAAATCATCTTTCATATTTCTGAATTACATACCAGTGTCACTGGTCAGTAAGAGAGCTTAATAGGTTCCAATTCAGATGAATAAAAAGAAATTATGTTGTTCTGGTATCATGATATGTGATGGTGTCTCAGGTATAAATTTGGGTATGAAAGTAATATAGTCACATAGAATCCAAAATACAGTTAAGTTCCAGAATTTTCCAATCCCATATACCAGTTGTGCCTCTGATCTGTGATAAGGCTTCACGTAAAGGACACAGACAACCTCTCTTCACTTTTTTTCTATCAAGACAGAATCGTTATCTTCAGTATCACTGGAGATGTGTGAGAAACAATACAATCTACTGCAAAGGCTTCAAAACCCATAATTTGAACTTACAGGTCTTAGTTTAGTGTTATGATATTCATGGTACTTATCCTGGACATCCCAGGTCCATATGTTAGTAGCTTTATTCTCCATCAGTGGCACTGACCTGATCTTCCTAAGCCAGTTCACTGCCCCTAAACACATATCCCTATCAGTGGGCTGTGGCTGTTCGTAGCAATTAATGACTCAGCACTCTTCTTGTCTATTGGTGATAGTTATGATCATTGCTGCGATATGGATTTCTATGTTGAGGCTTAGTATTTTTTTTTTTGCACTTGACTATATCTTTAGTGTTAAACTGAGTGTCCTCACTGTTGACTAGAACACATCTTGATGATGTTGGAACAAGTGTGTCTTCAGAAATAAACAATCACCCAGTGATCTTGTTAGAATAGTTTTGTCAGTCTGGAGCTCCTATCTATCATGATCCATAACTGATTTTCATGCCTGCAAAAGATTCCGTCTGTGGCTAACATTATGGCTGCAGTCTGGTGAAATAAGAAAACAAAAGACTGTGATATACATTATGCAGTATCATTGGTTATTCTTGCCACACGAATTCCTGTTGGATGGATGCATTTTTCGTTTACAACCTTCAACACAACGTCCTTTGAACCTCGAAACTTAATTTTCTGCAGCTAGCACTGACAAGCATCCAATATCACAAAAAATTGTGCCCCATAGTCATCTAGTGCCTTCCCGGGACAGTCATAAATTATGTTGTCAGTGTTATAGTCTACATCTTGGCAACTGCTGACAATGGATGATATTTGCTTTCAGTGTGGGAGGGAGGGGCTTCATCTCCATAGGTGGTTGCCTCATTTGCTTTTCCCTATTTTGCGACTGGTTGTGTGGATTGAAGTTCTGAATGGTGATGTAGAATGAAGGTGGTGCTTTGGTCCAGGGTTGGCTATATCCATGTGCAGTTGCCTGATGTGCATAGAATTGCCTCGTCATTTGACGGCTTGCAGTGTAGTAGCTGTCAAACACACTTTTTCTGATTTTACGGTAGTGAAATGAGATAATGGGAATTGCATTATTTGCTGGGAGACCCCAACTTGGTTGTTCGGCCACCTGGTGCAGTTCTTTCTATTGCATCCCACTTTAACAGCTTGCATGTTGATGAATTTGAGATTAAATGATTAGGACAGCAGAGTAGTGAACAATATACTTAGAGCATCCTCAATAAAATATACTGGTGTGTTTTCATCTATTCTCTAAATATCCGTTTTCCTGTGTGATGATCGAATTGGTGAGGTAACTGGTTTTATCTGTGTTATTGAGAATGTTAGATGTTGTCTGATAACTGCAGCATAAATATGGCATTCCTGCTCTGCTCCTCACTGGCGATCTGCATTGTAGAGATGAAATGAAATGACCGTATGGAGTTTGGCCACCTAGTGCAAGTCTTTTTAGTTGACACCACTTCGGTGACTTGCATCTCAGAGATGATGAAATGATGATGAAGGACAAACACCCAGTCCCCTACCGGGAATTGAACCAGGGCCCCCTTGTGTGGTAGGCGGTAACGCTACTGCTGCACTGCGGAGGCAGACGTTGTAGAGATTAATGTCAACAGCTGAATTTTTTTTTTTTTATGCTATCTCCTGCTGGCCGGATTTGACATTCAACACTGCTTCTTTCTGTAGTTTTGTGAAGCTTTATTTGATCCACAATTGTGCCAATGTCTGAATTAACTAGAATATCTACCAAACTGTATTATGTAGAATATGGAATTGCGAATTATTTAGGTAGAATGAGGTCACCGACAAGAACTGACACTGTGCACCTTAAGCATGTTTATTGCACACATATAGAAAAGCACCAGAAATGAACTGTGCCCTTAGCAGAAAGTGCTCCTCTTTATGCATAGATGGGATTTTCTCACAATTACTGTAATTCATAAATAAGTAAGCCTCCATAATTCACAAACATTAAAGGATAAATAATTGTGAGAGGTGGGGTCAGGCAACCTGATCTTCCCAGCCAATCATTATACAGGGTGTATACACCCCAGGACAACTGAGAAATCTGGGAAAAACCCTAGAAATTTTTTATTCGGGAGAAAACTGGGAAAAACTTGGGAATCTTTTATAATTCCGGGAATTTTCATTGTTTTTGTTTTCAGTTAAATTTTTGTAGTTTTGACTGGTCATAACTGCTACTCTGACAAAGAATTTTACTTTAGCCCACTACTGTAAATAATGCTGCAGCAATAAAACATAAATGGAGGGGGGGGGGGGGAGGGAATAAAACTTAAGTTGCAAAGGAAATGCACTATTTATAACAACAAAACACAGCACACACACAAATGTCTGCTAACAGCAAAATGTGTAAAAGGCTTTAGGACGAAGACTATATAATACTTCATAACAACAAACTGCTTCCAATGAGCGTGACGTCACAACTGTTTACATTAGGTTCATTTAAGCAGTTACCAGTGGGCTTATGCATATGAGCAGCACTTTCTCCTGCATCTGGCTGCTTGAAGTGTGGTTCTTAGCTGTATGAGCAATAGCAACAAGCAGCCAGATGTTAACCAAAAAAAATTTTCTGGTGTGTCCAAGCTGCCAGATTTGCACATCGCAAAGCAGTCTGAGTTGTAATAGAGTGAGGAGTAATCTCCCCGTGAACCCTGGTGGTTTTGCTGTTTCCTCTTCGTTTACAGCTTTCAAATCAAATGAAAACAAAATATATTTCTGTGTCCAGGAGCTATAAAGTGAATTAAAATACATTCATATAATTATAGAAGGCTAAAATATGTCGTTAGTTTCAGTTTTCTGATTTCATTTTATTTCCATGTTTTTGGCAGTCAGGCATTAATTGCCTTGCAGAACAGTGAAGTTATTTTTGTTTATTTGCTAAAAAAATGGCTTTAATTAATCTTTTCCATAGAGGCAGCCAATTTATTTGAAACAGTATTGACTAGTGTCAACAGTTTGTGCGATTTCAAGTGCACGCTTTTATCATCTGGGACATATGGTATTATGCCATAATGAAGAACTAAACATGAGATAATAACAGTACTGATACTCCAAGATGATTTTCATCTGGAAAGCCACACTGAAAAGTTTAGTATCAGTTTGGGACCTACTTCTGTGTGAATTTGGACATATAAATGTGCTCTTTAAGCTGAATCATGCATTTTAGTGTGGTTTACGAAATTCTAATGCTCTTGGAGTATCCTCTGATGTCCTGTTTCATTTATGACGCAATGTGAAATTTGTTAATGCTTTATACGTATGAACATATGGGCTACCTACATCATTGTAGCTGCACATGCACGGTAACACCATTTTCTGGTGCTCTCTGACAACTGCTGAAATGAGTTGTAACAGGTCGCGGAAAAATATAACAATTGGTGTTTTGAAAGTGTTACTTTCAAAGTATATTTTATTTTACGCAATGTGAATTATGTTGCACATGTGAACTGCTTTGAATTTCGTAAATCACAGAGTGTTTGATTTTTATTTAAAGCTTAACACTGGGAGGGCCAGCCACTTAGAAGAATTTTGAGCCCAGAAGACCAGACATTTATGGCATTGCTTAAAATTTTACTTTCACATTTGTGTGATGTATCAAAGTGTAACACAAGCAAAAATGACAGATATTATATGTGAAAGCTTAGCTTTCCTTGTAGCTACTCTATGTACATTAATTTAAACTATTAAACTTTTCCTATTTGTGTGCTTTTGCTACTTGACAGTGATGTTGGTATAGGCTGACTACATCATATATCCTATGCTCTGAGTCACTATGTTTACTTGTGACACACCTTCCAAAAGACGAAACTAAAATTTTGAAAACTGCTTTAAAAAAGCCACTCCATCAGTGTTAGCCAAAAATTTTTAAAGAAACCTTACAGCCCAAGCACGTTTTGATACCTACAGAATTTGCAAGGGAGCAAAAATTGTTCGCAGAATTTGAAAACTGGCAACCAGAAGTGGTTTTTTAGAATCAATTTTGAAATGTTTACATGACCACCCAGAAGCAGTATTGGAAAATCGGTTTACAAAATCTGGTTTTGGAAGCCCCATGTAAACATGACAAATATCTACCATAGGCTGGCAGAATCATGTGACACGAGCTATAATTGGCTTTCAAAAGCACATCCCAATCTTGATTTTAATACTTCAGAAACTAACATTCAGTGTTTGGTGGAATTCGACTATATAATTTTGTAATATGAAAATGTGCAACTTCCATGTTGGATCTTTCCAAAACACATTTTTTTATTTTTTTTCTGGGGTTCATTTTGTAAAACTCCGTGAAGTTCTATGCCAGTTTATAAAAACTTAACCATTCAAAGGATTTATAAGTTTTACGGTTCAGCGGGAACGTATACTGTCACTTAACATGGAAAAAGTGTATTTTCACCCAGGAGAAAGTGTATTTTTAACTGGGAGATCTGGGGAAAAACCTGGATTTTTCCCCCCTGTCTGTTTATACATCCTGTTATAATTGCTTCACAATGTTGGACAATGCAAAGCATGTACAATACTGATGCTTGAATTACTCTGAAGAACTGATTGTGTAGAATTAAAAGATGTTGCAAGATCCATTACCAGTAGTTCTCACATTATCATCTTGCAATCATCACCATAATCTCTACAGCCTAGCAAGCTGGATGAATCTCTTATCATAAATCTTTGTCAATCAGCAGTTCTCTTCATATGTTTGTTGCCAGCTGGCATCTATAGCTTTTAGACTCTTGAAGACCTGCTTCTACAACCATCATAAGGTCTTCCTTTTGGCATTTTCTCAACAGAATTTCAATCAAAGTATATTTAAGGAGTCCTGTGATGGCTTTCTCGCAGACTTTTTTCTTTGTCCAACTGTTAACAGACATCTTTTTTTATTTACCAATTTCTTTTTTAGACAATAACAGAACAACTTCACTTCTGTTGCTTTGATATGACTCATAACTAGTGAAATAATTGTTGTTGCCTCCAATCTGCTTGTGGTGAGATTGACACAAACAGTGGAAGCCTACATGTTCACATGTTTCCATCAGGTACAAAGTACATTTTTTTCATGGTGATCTTGGAAGCCTGGGGAAATGTTTCATCCCAAAGTGTATAACATACTTTATGTTTTGAGAAGTTCTGTATTTCTCCAATCTCTTGGCATACCGTGTTATCCAAAGAGAGAGAACACTACACAGGCACAGGAAGTTAACTCAGGCATAGGTAGCTGTTCAAAATCCCTGTCCAATTCCAATTCTTAGATGATCCCTTGAAGATCATGATAGAAACATAAAGGCTAAGTTATGAGGGCAATCCTCCATTGTGGCCAAGCAGCAGGATTTTGGAAGGTGATGGGGTGACTGGAGAGATAAGGCACAATTTTAGAAACGTAATTATGGTCTGTGGAGGCCTCAGTGAGGCTTGTGGTATTTTTCGAGGACTGCTCGTCACTACAGATATGACAGTCAGGGATGGCTAGGCTGTATGGAACGGACTTTATGGTATGGAATGGATGGTAGCTGTCAAAGTTGAGGTATTGCTTGTGGTTGGTAGGTTTGATATAGACAGAGGTGGAGGTCAATAACAAGGAAGGTGGCTTGTTGGGTTGAGGAGGACCAGTTAAAGCAAACGGGGAAGAAGATGTTGAGGTTTGGGAGGAATGAGGATAGGGTGTTGTCACCCTCAATCCAGATCACAAAGATGTCAATGAATCTGAACCAGGTGAAGGGTTTGGGATTCTGGATGGTTAGAAAGTTTTTCTCTAGATGGTCCATGAATAGGTTGGCATAGGATGGTGCCATGTGAGTGCCTATAGTCATACTCCAGATTTGCTTGCAGGTGACACCTTCAGGGCAGAAGTAATTTTTGGTGATGATACTGTTGGTCATGGCAACTAGGAAGGAGGTTGTAGGTTTGGAATCCATCGGGCATTGGGAAATGGGAAAGGTAGTGTTCAATATGGAAGGCCTGAACTCTGGAGAGTTGGTGGAAGATATAGTTGGTATCTTTTATATAGGAGGGCAAGTTGTGGGTAATAGGCTGAAGTAATAGTCTGAAAGTGTTGGTCAACAAAAGCAGAGATTCTTTCAGTGAGGGCACAGTAACTGGACAAAATAAGGCATATTGGGTTTTTGCAGTTTCAGAAGCATATAGAAATATGAGTGCAAGGAGTGACGGGGGTGAGGAGAGAGATGGAGTCAGAGGGAAGGTTCTGGGATAGGCCTAAGGATTTGAGGACAGGCTGGATTTCTGGAATGGGGTCACTGTGGCATAATTTGTAGGTGGATGAATCTGACAACTGGCGGAGTTGTTCTGCCAGATAATCCTTGCGGTTCAAAACAACAGTGGTGGAGCCTTTGTGAGCTAGTAGGATCAGTTTTTAGGTGGTGGATTGTGGCTGTCTCTGCGGGTGTAAGGTTAGCTTGTAAGGTTAGTCCTGGCTGCAAGCCCTTCTTCCGCAGTGATCTCCTTCTGTTGATATTCGACCAGCCCTTAACCCTCACCAACATAGTCCTACAAAGCCATGTCAGTCAGGCCCAGACCTCCTTCCAATACCTCCTCTCCATCCATAAAATTCTCCTACTGTGCAATCCCAAATTTCTGGATCTCACGTCACACACTGAAACACTTGCCCGCCAGAAAAAAATCTCCACGATATTAAGTCACTTCCTATTTCCACCTTGGGCTACCACTATCCACCACCTCTACAACAACCTCCAAACCTCCCCTCTCCCCCCCCCCCCCCCCCCTGCATCCCTTCATAGCTGACAAACCATATAGAATTCATGCCTTTGCCTATCTGCTACTCAGCATCTCCTCTATATGGTGAGTAGCAACTATCCTTTTCATAATATTGTCATATTTTGCACTTACATTGATGTACCCTCTGAAGTTTTGAGTGAAAGTTCTGTGCTTTTTCTTTGAGACTTAACTCTTTTTTTTTATTGAAGCGTCAAAGTTTTGTGTGAAAAATGCTAGATCATTTGCAAAAGCAAGACATTTGAGTTAAGATCAATCTGTTGACCGCCTAATATCTTTCCATCATGGATACTTTGTTGGCTCATTTCTATCTCCGATTTTTGGATTACCTTCTCCTGGGTACAATTAAACAGAATTAGTGAGATGGCATCTCCTAGTCTTATTCTTATTTTGCTTGCAAATAGTTCAAATTTGTGTGTTTGTTAACGATTGTTATATAAGTACTGTTGTGTCTATTCCAAATGCCTCCATTACTTATGAGTGTGTCCAAGTCTCTGCAGTCTTCTTAAAATCAACATATTTTGCGATCACCTCTTTTTTCCCTGTTGGCATTTTGGTTTTGTTTAAGGCATTAATAGTGAAGAAGTGTTATGCACGTGACCATCCTTTCCTGAATTCTGCTTATCCTCTCCTAGTTGCTGATCTATCTGTGTGACTCTCTCTTTGTTCGTGCTTATTCAAGGCATGTTGCTTCAGAATGGTAGGCACACAACTGTATGATACTGAGGAAATTTAATAATTTCTTTTCTTTTGTCCATCTCAGCTGCATCAATATACAATTTTTGCTGTGTACCGGTTTCAGGCTGACACAATCATTCTCAAACTTCACACCTTGTTATTAACCATAAGTAGTCATACAGAATGGTGCCAAAAAGCACGAATAGCTTCTGTTTAAAACTTCAAACTGTGAGTAACAAGTACTCTCATTGAACGATGTAGGTTCAGGTATAATGGTAGACACATAAGAAAAGCTATCTTATCAATGGGAGTTCTTGTTGCTCACAGTTTGACATTCTGTAAAAGGCTATTCATGCCTTTTGGCACCATTTTTATGGCTAATTAAGTTAATAGCAAGGTGTGGTTTAAGAATAGGTGTGTCAGTACGAAACTGGTAACCACTGTAGTGAAAATTGTATATTCATGCAACAGAGAGGGAAACAAAATTATCAATTTTCTCAATACTTTGTATTCTATTCTGTAATGCTGTGGAGAATATCTTGTATGTGACTGAAAAAAGTGGTATGCCTCTGTAGCTGTTGACATTTCTTTTGTCATCTTTCTTGTGCAACAGGTGAATAACTGCATTTCTCCAAGTATCTGGAGTCTTCTCTGTGTGCCAAATCTGTTGAAAGAGTTTTTGGCTGTGCTAGTACTTTGTCACCAGCCTATCTAAGAATCTCTGCAATGATTTAGTCTTTGCCAGATGTTGTATTATCTTTTAGGCATTTTTTGTTTGTCTTTATCTGGTATGGAGACTAGTTTACCAAATGCTGAGTGGGAAGTATCCTGCACAACTAGATGAGCCCATTGTCCCATCCCTCTTCTTTGTAAGTGGTTTGGAATATTTGGCTGCATGGTCACAATTATGTTTGTTGTTCAGATTAATTTCCTGAGATCATGCTTAAAGCACGAGTTTGGTGCTGAACAGCCTTGGAGCTTTGACTTGAGGGTTTGATTGAAGTCTCTGATGTTATTCTGTTCTGTTCCATTTCCTGTTCTTCTCCTTTGAAGTTCTCTCAAGTGGAGTTCACTTTTTCTACCTTCTGAATGGTTTCCTAGATCATGATCACGTTCATATTCATCACCATAGGTACCTTTTATTTTTAGCTAGAAATATTGTTTGTTTTGCTTCTGCAAGGATCCTTTGAGCTATTTTGTTCTATTCATGAGAGTCTGGTGCATCCTATTTTGTATTCTTATTTTCATTTTTACATTTTATTAATGATGATTTAAACATGATTGTAGGAAAACATGATTCAAACTTGATAATGAGCTGCATTTCATATTTGGACACAAAGTAGAATTGAATTTATAGATATTTTGTTAAGGATGCTGAATCGAGAAAGCTAAAGTGCACAGGAAGCAGTGAATAACATGATGGGAAGTTAATATGTTTGATTCATTAGAATGATTTTGCAGCTGAAAAATGTGTTATGTCCTATGTAAAGTTTGTTTCTGGACTCATAAGTTATATTGTTTACTTTAATTCACTGTAACTGTAATTTATTTCTTCATTGCTTTCTTAAATTAATGAAGATTATATGCAGATATTGTAATCAATTCCTTCTCGGATTACTTTCAGTTTTGATCTGTTTGTCAATATTGCACTATTTTGAGAGAAACACAAGATAGAAAATATTATCATTGTGTTTCATTTACAGTAAAGTGGTGTGAAAGTAAATAATATCACTACTTAAACCATGTACAGATTCAATTAAACGAAGTAACTGGCTATTTAAAACACTGAAGATGACAAAGCAATTGGCCCAAAATCTTGTTAACATTGTTTGTGTTATTTAATTTTATGCATATTAACAATTAATTTAAAACTTTTTGATAGAGTTGTGTATTTTTGTCTTGATACTATTCTTTCATTGGTTTACAAAAGCCATTGCCCTTTCATCTGGCCTGTGCTGTTGTAACATTTTTAAAAATAATAATTTTAGAATTAACAGCAGCCTCAGTGTTTATTTACTTATACAATATATTTTCTTTTCCAACAGCCATGGAAGATTGGGCTACTTGTAAGTTTCAAGATGTTTCTTAACTGAGAACAAATAGTATAGTGCCTTACTTGAAATCTTTTCCAAAAACTGAGCTTTGTTTGCTAATAAAGAATCACTTTTAGTATTGCCACATGATGTAGTTCCTCCTAGCACATAATAGTAAACATGTAGAAATTTCATGTAAGTGTTAATGTATGTCTTTGCATGTAAACCTATACATAAAGACCAATGTGAACCTGCAATTAGATTTGTACAAATTACGGTTCTTTTTTCCAAAATTGATTCCAATAATTGTGCAGAAATTATATGATGGAAGATGATCATTATCTATATACTCTCTAGTCCAAAATCTATATATGAATTTTAAATATGAGGATAAGGCAAATGAGAGCATTCACTTACCAATTAGTATGCTGAGAATACCAGGGAAAGTGGACAATGTGTTAGAACAGTTTACAAAATTAATTATCTATTATTGGAACTGGAGAGTTATTCATGAGAAGCTGAGACTCTCAATGACTGTTCATTCTCTTTAACCTGCCCATTTCTCCCATATATCTTAGGCTACTGTCATTTTTTCTCATGAAAATTGATGTTAATCTGAGTTGTTTTGTGTTGATGATGTCTCTGGATGAATAATTCCTTTTTGGTAGTTGACAGGTTATTTTTCCAAATTTTTAGGTGTTCTAGTTCATTGATGAAAATAATTGTATGTTGCTGTAAATCTTTGATGTTGAATGTACGCAGATAATTTCATCTTGCAACATTTTTATCAGATTTAATATAAACATTTTTTCCCCTTTATATTCTTCCTCTCATGTTTCTCTCTCTGAATTTAGTCTCAGATTTTTTTCAGATCATTCCCCCATGATAAAAAGTAATATTTGTATTCAGATTTGAGTCTATTGCTGACCAAGGAGCCACATGTTTATAATAAATAAAATCAAACAGAGGAAACTCCAGTGAGGAACATCAACGATGTTGGAAAAGACAAGGTTACTACTTACCGTAAAGAAGACTCATCAATTTGCAGACAGGCACAGTTAAAAGACACTCATATAGCTTTCGGCCACAGCCTTCATCAGTAAAAGAGGGACACACACACACACACACACACACACACACACACAAGCAAGCAAGCACAGCTCATGCACACATGACCGTTATCTCCAGCACCTCGGGCTGGAATGCAACATCACGTGGGATGCAAGCACCAATCTGGAGTGGCTGGAGAAGGGGAATGGGAAGGGATGTACTGTATGTGTGGGGAGAGTGATGAACACTGTCTAGTGGATTGTGCATGGACTAGACTGCCAACTGGTGCAGTGTTAGGAGGTTGTAGGGCAGGGAGATGGGGACAAAAAAGGAGTGGAGCAGGGAAAAACAGGTGGATGTGTTGGTAGAGAGCTGCAAATAAACAGGATGGGAGTTGATAATGGGAAGGAGATGATAGGACAGAGTTGGTTGAAACAGTTGGGTGTGGGGACAGCATTGGCAGTATAGGTTGAGACTGGTATAATTCTCCTTCCTCTTCCTGGCCCCTCCAGATTGCTGCTTGCATCCCACATGAAGTTGCATTCTGGCCTGAGATGGCAGTTGTGTGTGTGAAGGTGCATGTTTGTGTGTGTGTGTGTGTGTGTGTGTGTGTGTGTGTGTGTGTGTGTGTGTGTGTGTGTGTCCCTCTTTTACTTACGAAGGCTGTGGCCAAAATATATATGTGAGTGTCTTTGAATTGTGTCTGTCAGCAACTTGATGTGTCTCCTTTACAGTAAGTAGCAATCTGTCTTTTCCTACATTGTTAAAATAAATAAGAACTACATGGGTTAACCTCTTTCTAATACTGAAGAATAAATGGATGTACAGGGTGTATGGGCTACATGTATACACAAACAAATCCATATAATGCATATAATGAAAGAACTTGACACTTAATGTTGTTGGGTAAATATGAAATTGACCGAGACACTCTCCAAGATGTAATCTGCACTGAGTTCAATGGTGCATGTGTGCCAGTTACAGGGCACACCTGTCTTCACATGTTGGTGAACTATGCAGTGCCACAGATGTCTTCTGATATCATATTCCAGCAAGGAGATGTTATCACATTTCCTCATGAGACATTCCATAAGTGTTTGATTGGAAGGGAAGGGCGGTTTCCATTGCCTGGCCCCCTTGGACTCCCAATCTGACTCCACTGGGGGTTTATCACAGACATTGTTTACAGAGCAAGGGTTTGAGACATGTTAGATTTGAGTCAAGAGAAGTGGAGCACCATTTCGATAACTGTAAAGCTACAAACAGTGCCGACATTGAACTGTACCATCATACATTAAAATGTTTGAGCTCCTGTGTACAATGTTTGGTGAGCAAACATATAAACCTTAATAGAAACTTAAATATAAACAAAAGTTTTTGTATACGTGTAGTGCAGACACCCTGTATAATACTGGGCACAACACTCAGTTAGTACTGTAATCTCAAGAATGATGCCACATTTTTCATGTGTCTACTAAGATTGCATGCAAATAAAGGATCTGATTTAAAAATTGATTTTGTGGATAGCACATTTAAAAACAGTAATATCTAGTATAAGTAGGATAATACTGATACTTGAGAACACGAATTTCAGTGCCTACTCCAATACTTTGGCCCATCCCAGAACCTGTGCCCACACTTTTCTGTGATTGATTACTGGTATACTTTCGACTATCCAAATTAGTTGTCCTTTCTATTATTGTGCACAATGTTATGATGGCGAATCCAGTCATTTTCTGTACACGCTATGATCTGTGTTGTTATGCATAGTTGCTGCCTGGACTCCAACCAGATTGGGATTGAAATGTTGTGCTGGTAATGGATTCAATAACTGGGCTGGACAATCAAAAGCACATCATCCCAGAGCCTCTCCTCAGAGTCCATCTCCCTCCTCAACCAAATTACTACTCTCACAAAATCCTTAAATTTAAGCAAGACACTCTATTATAGCTTGTTACTATGCTCCTAAGAGTATCTCAGCTCTTCTTGATCAACATGTCCTATCCACTGCTTGCATCAAGAAAACAATTTAATCATTTGTTTGCTATCCCCTCAGCTGTGCCGCCATCAGACACTCTCCAGATGTCCTGGTGACTCCAAACCACTACATCATTCCCTAATACAGTTGATAACTACATTTTTTACCTAGGGTTCATACGTTTCTTAAGAGTACAATATGTTTTATATTGTGCAATAAAAGTCCTTACAAGTGCTTGTTTTGTCCTCCATTTATTACATTCATTACAAGTACTTATTTTTGTCTTGCCAGTTATATTCAAACTTAAAAATCAGTTATCTTGTTGAATTAAAAAGGTGAAAAAAAGACTGGATGTATATGTCAAAGGTTATAGCAGTCAGGAGGGTCCCTCAGCTGTGTGATATGTAGGGAGAGGGATAAAGCTATTCCTGTCTCAGGCATGTAGAATAGAGTGAGGGTACAATTACACATAGTACTAGCAACTAACACGGTTTGCTGCATGTTAACTCATTTCTGCAGTGCCTTTAGTGGGAGATACTATATGTTCGCAGCAATGGCAAGGGGCACAGAAACCTTAACTGAATAATACACATGTGAGTGATTTATTGGCCATCCCTACTTGTAAGACATTTTTGGTGAACACATTGCAGAACAGATATATTTTTGAATATTTTGATTAAAATACCTGGAAAGTGTGTGTTTAGTCAACTGTGGCCATGGCAAGATGAATGGCAAGTGCCATTGAAAGACATTCAAAAAGGAAAGTGTAAGCTGTGCTTAAAGGACATTGATATGATGTTGGAAGAACCAGCAGTAAAAGCCCATGTGGAAGGTATGTGTTAGATGATGTTAAATGTAACTTGATTAGAATAACTTGACTTGGAACAGTAAAAGATTAGTGTGCATTCATGATAGCTCGAAATTGTGAAAATTTACCGGAAAGATGGGGTACTTGACAATCAAAAAAACAACAATAAATGTAATAGAGGTAAAGGTAAATTACTTGAGTGCTGCAGTTAACTGCATGCTACGCCCACAAACTGTATTGCAAAACTTATAATTCGCGAGCACTTTCATTATATAGGTGACACAAAGATGTAGAATTCTCATAGCAAGATGTGAATTATGGACTAAATCATCAAATTCAGTATGGTGTATGCTGGATTGTTTCTCAGCAGCTATCGAGACCCAATGAGGATGGAGCTGGGTCAATTGATGGGAGAGCTTCATTGCTGGCAAGTTAAACCTGGAACTGGAATGATAGAGGATGCAAACATTTAAAAACATTAAGAGACCCATCTAGCAGACTGTACAGAAAACATGATACATGATGCAAATTTATTTTTTTCTTGACGTCACTACAGCAATGAGTGCAACTATTGTCAGTAAAAAAAAAAGATGTTTAAAAGTCCTTAATTTTCATTTTGTAAATTCTATACAAACCCTGTTACCCATTATTGTTTGTCCTCCGGAGTGGAGATACACAAACAAATTTGCGACACAGCAGTAGGCACATACTTGCAGTCCTCTAATGCCAGCTTTGTTATGGCCACCTAGAGGAAACCTTCCTAAGCACCCAAGGTCCAAAATTCCTTGTCTAGTGAAGCCAAATGATGATTTAAGCCCAGGACTAAGGCCCTAAAAAGTAAAAAGTCACTCCTCCTCAACATCAACAGCTCTCCCATTCACTTCATATAGTCCTCCTCAGCTCGGCATGCTACCTCCTGAGACATTGACCCCTATGTATCTGCAGGCTCCATAAAAACTTCTGTTTCTATCAAGCACATCTGCAGTGATGGGCACTAAGGCCTTTGCAAACAAGCCTCCGAACCTAGTCCAAAAGCAGATTTCTCATGGCTTGCCCTTATACACTGCCAATCTGTTCACTTCCATGAACCAGCTGCAAAAGTGCACATCGTTCACTACCCTTGTAAATGGGAATAACACAACCTTTGATCCTACAATTTTCCTGGTCCCATCTCTACTAGCCTCAGTCCCACACTGTTTCCTCTTTTCTCACTCTACACTCATACATTCCTCTCAACAGTCTCCCTCTTCTTCTGCTCTATCTTGCTCTCACAGTCTGGTGCCTCACATTGTATGACACAACCAACTCCCACTGCCTCAACTAAATGACCAAAGTGAACTCAGCACTGGGCTCACAACCTTTTACTCTCAACCATCAGCCACTCTTCCCTTCAACACTCCCTCTCACTTCCTGCCTCCTTCCTCTCCCTGCCAGCTTCACTCGATTTATCCCCTTATTCCAGTCGAGCTGCAGATACAGCACATTGTAGTTGGCCAGGACAATGTAGTTAAGCAGATTGTGTGTGTGTGTGTGTGTGTGTGTGTGTGTGTAAGCTTTTATGGCAGATATATTCGAAAGCTTAGCAACATTTTCAGTCTTATTCCATGAGGTTTTGAGCTTGCAGCCTGATGACTTCGACATCTTGCCATGACATTTCGCCTGACAAGCCATTCAGCCATCCCCGGGTGAGTTTTACACTCAACTGAAGGTGGTGGAATGTTTGTCAGCCGAAATATCATGTCATTCAGCTGCAAACCAGAACATTCAATACACTGGGAACACTTCAAGTGTTCAGTCTTGTTTATATGTTTATCAACCACTAAATGCCTCGAGGATATGGTGAGTCATTATCTGTCTCCTTCTGCGATTTATTTTCCATCAAGAGGTATCTGTCATTTTTAGTGTCTGGTATAGAATAGTTGTGTACTGCAGTTGACTGTCGTTAGAGCCGCTCCAATAAATGCCATTTTGTTATATCTTGATATGGTATATAACAGTAATGTGCCATGCAGTCAGGAGTATCCACTTTACTAGCAAATATAGTTTCCTATTGAGTGAAACTGACTCAGTATGGTGTTTTATGGTGGCATTCATGTTGGGATGTAGCAATCACCACACTACTAGCAGTATACAAATTTTCTTTCTTGATTCTGAAGTATTTTTATTAACATATGTGAACAGTTCACTATAGTTCACATTGACATGCTGTTCATAGCCAAGCATTTTATTTGTGATGATGGTGAGTATGGCACTGAGAGTGGACACATGTTAATAAAACTACTTTGAGATTGGGCTAGAAAGTTTTTATATTACTGACATATAGATATAATTTTCTTTACTAAAATAAATATTTCATATTCATTTATGTTTTTTGTTGGAAATGCTACCATCTGAGAAGACAGATTTATTGGCGTAGTGTTATATTTCGTGTAATAAAATTCTTCTGTCTGATGTGTTATTTGTACCTTGAGGTTCTTTTGTGAGATTTTTATTGTACATCCTTTTTCTTGCTTTTGTGTTTTGATTTTGTGTAATATTTTAGAGATATGTGTTCATTTCTTGTAAATGTTACAGATGATACAAGATGGCAGACAGTGATACGCACAAAAAATGGGGAACTTCAAGAATTTACCATATCTTATCAAAACTTATTACCATCAACATCATATAAGTTCAGACTGATTGCTTATAACAAGTATGGAATTAGTTATCCAGCTTATTCTAATGATGTGGTATGTAAAGAAAAAACGAGTTAAATGAAATATGGTATTTTCATGTACTTTATTTTTTAACTGCTGATTTTGTTGAAATAATGTGCCATAATGATAGTCTTACATGCCGAAAATGAACTTAAATGATTTTCCTTTTCAAACAATGTTCCAGGTTTTAACTCCATCAAAGCTTTATGTGGAATATGGATACCTGCAACAGAAGCCCTTTTATCGACAAACGTGGTTCATGGTGGCTCTTGCTGCTGTCTCAATTATCATTATTATAACTATTATAGCAGTACTTTGTGTTAAGAGCAAGAGCTACAAATATAAACGTAAGTACAAATGATATCACAGTGACATCAAAGACGTTTGAAAGACACGGCAAAGTTTTTATAATTACATTACTTCAGCACAGTGACAATGACTGCACAGTGATAGTTTCTTATTTACATTAATGGTGGTTATTATATATCCACTGATCCAGTTACCAATGTATCTTATGTATTGTAATTATTTTCTTATCAAATGTTGACCCTTTCAGATTTGATTACAAGTCAAAAGTCTTCAAAATACTTAATTTGCAATTTTTATTACTCTGAGAATTCTCTCGTTTTTCCATTTTGATGTTAGTAATAACTAAAGCAATGTTATTCATTGTGACTTTCATTCAGTGGTGCCTTCATTGTAAGTAAATCTAGTAAAGTGATTCAGCAAAATTTTCTTCTCATTTAAAAGTATTTTATTTTTGGGTGTAATAAATATGTTGCACTTCTATCAGTGGATGCCAGCTTGTTATATAATTCTTTATATTGGATATTTTTCTTGTAGTTATATACACTGTATTGATGTATACAGGATGTATATGCCTCGGGACAACCGGGAATTTTTTGAGACATGAGAAATCCAGGATTATTTTAGAGTTCCAAGAATTATTTGTTGTTTTGGTTTTCAGTTATATTTTTGTAATTTTGACTAGTAAGAACTGATACTCTAACAAAGAATTTTACTTTAGCCGACTACTGCAGAATAATACTCCAGCAACAAAACATAAGCAAGAGAAAAACACCAAAATAAAACTTTTATTGCAAAGTAAATGCACCATTTACAACAGAGAACAGTGCACATGCAAGTGTCTACCAATGGCAAAATGTGTCAAAGGCTTTAGGATGATGATTATGCAATACTTTGTAATTACAAACAGCTTTAAATGAGTGTAACATCACAACTATTTACATTTCTAACAAGTCACTGAAAAATGTTGTGAGTGGTGATTAGGGAAGCTGTACTTTCAAAGTAAATTTCCTTTTATGCAAGATGAATTATGTTACATGTGAGAAAGTGCAATGAATTTCTTAAACCACAGGGCATTAGATTCTCATTTGAAACTTAACAGCAAGGACTAGCCACATAGAAAAGTTTCGGGCCTAGAAGACCAGCCATTTTTGCCATTATTTGAAATTTTTCTGCCATGCTAAGAAAGCTCAAGCTTCAAGGTTACTTTTTCATTTTTATTTTAGTTCTTTCATAGATAATCAATTATACACTAATGATGGAAAAAGTATAATTACACTTTAAAAAAAAACACAACATGAGTTCTTGAGCAATTTAACTCATAACTGGCTTTTCTGTGGGAAAGTCAAAGTGCTTGACACAACATATACTCGATTCAGTGAAATATATGATCACACTTGTAAGAAACATTCAATTGTGCTCTTAGGATCCTGCGTAAGCGTGCCCTCAGGGGCGGGGGGTTGCACAGCAAAAAAATTTTGATGACCAGTATGATATTTGAAAGTGCAACTTTCTTGTAGTTACATTGTAGGCATATTATTTTAAACCATTAACTTTTCCTGTTTGTGTTGGCTGACTACAAATGTGTCCTATGCTCTGAATACCTGTTATCATTGACTGGCAAGATCACGTGACATTACCTATGATTGGCTGCCAAAAGCATTCCCAATTTCAGTACTGTGGAAGTTATTGTACTGGATTTGTGGAATTTGTGTTTGTACTTCCATAACACAAAACTGTGCAGTGTAAACATTGCTGCACATCAAAGCTCCTTCTAAAAAACATTGTTTTTTGTTATGGGTTTTGTTTCCTAAAGTCCTGGGAAGTTTTATGCCAGTGTATGAAACCTTCATCATTCAAAGGACTGATAAATTTTACAGCTCCAAGGGAAAAGTATATTGTCATTTAACATGGAAAAAATTTACTTCCACCAGGGGCACAGTGTTTCTTCACCTTGAAAAAAGTGTATTTTTACGCAGAACATCTGGGAATATTTTTTCTCGTCCATGTGTACACCCTGTAATAAATTGTCTATGAAACTCTCCCTTTATCAGTAGCTCTTTGAGACTGTAATTTGCTGACATGGAGCTCTTATTTACAAAAATTTTTATTCTGCACTGTTCAAATATGATGCAGTTACTTGAATTTTCTTTAAACAATTTTATTTAACTTACGGTATTTTGGCATTTTTAAATGTAGCTTGTATCATGCTTATTTCCACTAATATAATTTGTTAAACTGTTGTTTTGCCTTGGTCATTTTTGTTGAACATCATTTTATGCATGTGAAGATCATACAGGTGGTTCATATTGTAGGTTTTTGGGAAGTGGCAGAATCCTTTTAAATGGTTGGATGATCTGGAACACTGACCAGAGAGAGATAACATAAAATCACTATGTAAATGTGCAAAAAGCTATTTATTTCAGAAAACTTTATCTTTTGTATTTTCATTTAATGTAATAGAAAATTAATGTCTTTCAGAAGAGGCACAGAAAACACTGGAAGAGTCAATGGCAATGGATATAGAGGATCGCCATGAACTTGCTATGGAAATATACAGTTCCCGTAGAAGTGGAGGAACTAGCATGGCTGTGGGAAGCTGTGGGACATTATCCAAAAGAAATACCCTTGGAAGAAAATCAGTTCACCAGCCACCTGGACCACCTATGTTGGGTAAATCACCACCGAGGCCCTTGCCATCATCAGTTACGTACCACAGTGACGAAGAGAGTCTTAAAGGTTATGATGAAAATCCTGATGACAGCAGTGTCACTGAGAAACCATCAGAAATAAGCTCCACAGATTCACAGGTATCACATTTCTTCTATTGATTTGTTTGTTATTTATTTGTTAATGTAGTATAGGAGTGAAAATTGTAAAATTATAAGGAGGCAGAATGGCTGACTTCTACTTACCTGCAAGTGGAAAAATTCCAAGTTCTGCTCACAAACCCCTATAAAGTTAGAAGAAAACTATACTTATATTTTGGAAATGTTAGTTTTTTCATTACTGATTTGCTAGATTGAGAGGGAGTCACCTGCCATGAAGTGTAAGGTTAGAAAAATTTGGAGGAAAAGGCATACAAGTAAGAAGGATGTCAAGTGTAGTACACTGATAAGCTATGTGCCACCTCAGTTCTGAGGTTACAGGACAGAGTGAGAAGTAAATGTGGATTAGAAGGATAAAAATGAGAAGTAGAGTGAATAGGACAGCTAAGAACTAGGAAAGTGAAAAAGGAGATCAGGGATAACCAAAAAGAGGTGAAGGATTGGGGAAAATGAATATTAAAACAAATAATTCAGTTAGTAATGAAATGCTTCTGGTGTGTGTGTGTGTGTGTGTGTGTGTGTGTGTGTGTGTGTGTGTGTTTGTGGTCAAAGGATAACTCAGGAGAGTGGTAAGTTTTCTTTCTTTCGTGACTTTTGGCAACATCAATGGCTGGTGTTATGAAAAATTCATCCTCAAAACCTCAGCTAAAGATCAGAGACAAAAGTTAACAGAAAATTCATCAACAAGTGGTCATGAAAGACTCAATTTTGTATAATTTGTCTTATTTCAAGTAGTCTGTTAGTATTTCCTCTCTCTCTCTCTCTCTCTCTCTCTCTCTCTCTCTCTCTCTCACACACACACACACACACACACACACACACACACACACACACACACACACACACACACACATTTTTATTTTTCCCCATCTCCATACCCTAGTTCTTAATTTCACTATTCATTCTACTTTAGATTTTGTTTCACGTTAATCCATTTTTACTTTCAATCTGTCCTCCTATCATACCTAGACTGAAGCCAACAGAGCACTTACCAGTTTATTACCTTTGACCTATACTTTCTCTTACACCTCTCCATTCATATAATC
Organism: Schistocerca gregaria; assembly: GCF_023897955.1. NCBI lineage: Eukaryota > Metazoa > Arthropoda > Insecta > Orthoptera > Acrididae > Schistocerca > Schistocerca gregaria. The sequence continues at coordinate 859,256,619 of NC_064920.1, forward strand.
TCTCCCTCACTCTCACAGCAGATAGGTCTCTTTCAACTTCAGGCCTTAGTGACATGTCTTCCTTTCCAGTCTTCATCCACATCTGTCTTTTCTACCTGTGGAAGCAACAAACAGTTCCAAAAAGTAGGTATGGGTTTTTTCTTTCTTTAAATGTGTCTATCAACAGTTTTTGAAATATCACCTCCCGAAGGTAAATAACTGAGTTACTCTCTCCTCATAATGTTATGGAAAATATAATAGTGCAGTAACAAAGTATGAAATTTATGAATACATTTTTTTTTATTATGTTAGGAAGAACTCTGCTAACAGCTGATAAGATTGTTGTTTATTAAAACACAGACGGTTGTGTGGCTTAAAACCGCATCATCAGATGCAACAGCATTAAAAAATCATAGGCTTACCCTGTGCTCCTAGACAAAATTTGCTATTCACAGAATGTCTTCAATTCTATGATGAGTGAAAGGTAAAGAAGATGTGCTCCATTCTTTAAAATTTGCCTGCATCGTGATGGCAGGGTAGATTGGTGCAGGGCAAATCAAAAGTGGCTTTAAGCTGCAAAACCAGTAGTGTTTTAATAAACAACCATTTTACCAGCTGTCAGTAGAGTTCTTTCTAACATTGTGCCTTTCAACAGCTGTGGTTGCCCAAAATATAAATAGTTTGTGGCAATTCTGTAAGCATTAAAATCATATTAATGAATTGTATTTGTAGGAATATTTTAATTGTGGATGGCTACAATCAGATATTAGCTGTAGCATAAACATAATGTTATGTGTTTCATTCACAATTTTAGGGAATCAGGAACGCCAAGCACCAACCTGTAACTGATTGATGCATGGCACAAAGAAACACAAACAGCATAGATTGTGTTTCTATGCCCCAAAAATCAGTCAGCTGCAGGTGAGGGGTTGCCTTTCCTCACTTAGTTTACTGTTTATATCCAGAAACTTCCTTTATTGTAATCTGTAAAACAGATTTTTTTCACCAAGTAATGTGTTAATGACAGACTGTGGATCATTTGTTCAATATGTTCACAGCTTTTGTCTTGTATGTAGTAACATCTTTTATAACTTCCTTCCATTTTGCAGGGATCGGAGAGTGAAAATGAGAGTGAGCGATCAGATCCTCATTCATTTGTAAATCACTATGCAAATGTCAATGACTCTCTAAGCCAGTCATGGAAGCGCCAGAAACCTGTTCGGAATTATTCCAGTTATACAGATTCAGAACCAGAAGGAAGTGCTGTGATGAGCCTAAATGGTGGACAAATAATCATGAATAATATGGCAAGATCCCGAGCACCACTTCCAGGGTTCTCTTCTTTCGTATGACTAAGTGCCTTTATTGTCTTCTGAAACTGAAGTAGGAAGGAATTAACAGTTGTACTGCGATGCAGTGTATAGTAGCAGTCTAAGTCAGTGCTCGGCAAACAGACAGCAAATTTTAATTTGTACAGGCTGTAAGATATCTGTCGTGACATACAAACTGTACATATGTATAGAAACTTGTCTGTTTCTTCTCATACAGAAATCAATGGCATTATAAGTTTACAGGTGTTTGCCTAGCCATTTACATGTGCCACGAAACTGAAACCAAAGGATTTTTGTGTTCATCATTCACAATACAACCACAGAATTGTGTGGTATCTTTTTGTATTTAATATCGAGAGTGCTCCCTCATTCCTTTATAAATCACTAGGTGAATATGATGTGTTGAATGATTGAGCCATTATTTTCATTTATTTATTAACATTCACATCAGTAGGTGAAAAGATTAAAACATCATTGTTAATTTTATTGAGTTCTGTTGCATAGCCTAAGTACTGCCTTTCATGTGCATTCTCATGCCACTATTTTAACAGATCTTTGCAACTATTTTTCACTCTGTATTTAAACTGAAGTGTTGACTTACGATTGTGTTGTGCTTGAGTGAGTTAAGAAGCAACAAATGTGATGTCTGGTTTGTGAATATTTATTTCAAATTGAAATGTGTGCCAGAATGAGTGTTGTACAGTTGATAGTAGCAGTGTTGACAATGCTGTCAAGAATAATTTTATATGGATCTTATTCTTGAACAGTGTTTAGCTCCAAGAAAGACATTTATATGAATAACGTGAATGTTTGCTGTTAAAAACAAAATGTTTTGTGAAAAAGAAGTGTGTTTCCTACAGAGATTCACATTGGGACCAATTAAGAACAAGATAAACAGAGAATAACGGTTTACTAAGACATTTTTGTCCCAGTGACAGTGCATTTGATTTATGATAAAGAACTAGTGCTAAGCAAATCTGTGATATCATTTTACAAATTTTTATTATTGTAATTATTATTATTGTTACTGTACATTTCCTGCACAAAACTGAGTGATTATACTGAATCTTTTAAATAATTTGCTGTTATATTACTAACTGTGCACAAAAGAATTCAGCTGATGTAAAAATTGGTATAGCACTGTATTTCCAAGAATGTTATTTGCTCAGAACTGGATGTGTGTAAATTCTGTAAAGTTTTATGATAGTTCTTGACATTGAATTTTTTCATTGTTAGTACATCTTAGAGCAAAACAAGTAAAAAAATGGACAAGTTTAAGTGTTTCTGCCAGTTACAGGCAGACCTATTGTGTACTGCTGAGAGATAAGACTTAACCTTTTTCATTCAGATTATATAATTTTGTAAAACCAATGAATCTGTCACATCTGTATAGTGTCATTACTATAGCATCAGCCTTTTACGTTGAACTTTGATTAATTTAATAACAAATTTGAAGAGTGACCAAAGAATTATTAGAACTGGCCCATGAAGAACTGAATGGAGTAGTATCATGTTCTTTGCCATCATGACTGAAGATAATATGAGCTGTTAAACTATCAGAAATAAAATTTGAAGAACTTTAGTTTTTGATGCCAGTTCATAGAACACCGCGTACCACCCGCTTCCTGTCTCCTGTTAACTGCTATAACATTAGAACTTATGATAGTGACATTTAGATTACATAGAGAGAATGGTCTGACAAAACATAAGTATTAGTAACACTGCATCGTGTTAAAGTACACATTTTCATCGGAGACAATTTCTGCCAAAAAGAAGACAAATGGTGAGTGTTTCCACCTCTTTGTGCTCAAAATGTGTTAGTGTTATATTTATGAAACAAATGCTATCTGCTTTCTTAACATTACTGTACTGCAACGTATTTTGTCATGTGCATAAGCACTACCGTATTTACTCGAATCTAAGCTGCACTTTTTTTCCGGTTTTTGTAATCCAAAAAACCGCCTGCGGCTTAGAATCGAGTGCAAAGCAAGCGGAAGTTCTGAAAAGTGTTGGTGGGTACTGCCACAACTAACTTCTGCCATCGAATATATGTAGCACTACACAGGCATGCTTTGTAGGCACAAAGATAAATACTGGCACCAAATCCTCTGCGTCAGTAAATAAATTAAGAAAAAGGTGGAAGACGAACTTTTTTCTCTGCCCCGAGTTTCGACCACTGCATTTTCATACATTATGCATCGAAGTAAATACAAATTCCGTATTGTTCATCTTCGAATGTAGCAGCATTTCAATGTACTATGAAAATCCGATGGTGACTGGCAAGACTGTTTGGGATGTTTGTCAATATGGCCAACTCTACATTCTGAATTTTTTCCTACCTGTGAGAAGAGATGGTTGCTAATAGGAACTTTTATGAATTGTGAATCACATGTAGTATGAATATACATATCATGTCATGTTTATATTCGTATTATTCTTATGCCTAATAGTGATACAGTCAGAAATGAAGCACAGCAATTGACTAGATTTTTAAATCTAAGATGACTCTAATTTCTGTGCTGAATGTAATGTACTAAAGAGGTGCCTGCAAAGATTTTCAACTGGAGAAAAATTTTCGCTAAACTCTCGTTCAGAACATCTTCTGTCATACGCAGTCTATTATTTGGTTCTTGTTGATCATTATCAAAGAAAACAGCAGTGTAAGTAACAACAAATAGCAGTCTCTTGCCATTGTTTCACTAATGAAACGATTCCTCTCTTTTTTTATTTTATTTTATTTTATATATATAATTTATTTAAATTGTAAGGGTCGGTAGCACGCACAAAAGCAAGCCATGCCGCGAGCGGCACTATCAGGTTGCGACAAACAATGCATGACACAGTACAGTAATGCATTTTCAGCTTAGAGTGACATAAACACCTACAACAAAGAAAACGGCGCTTATCAGATCAAAGAAAAATAAGCAATCAATTCTAACCAGATGAAGCACGTGAAAAAGGAAGGGTACCCGTATAAATACGGACAGAGCGCCTGACGCATAGCAATGGCTACCTGGTAAAGCTTAACTGCTAAGCTTACGACTCGAACCAAACTACTGTAGCTGTATCGTTATTCATTCAACCTAAATTGTGTCTTATATTACAATGGACCAACTTTGTTTCGATTTGGAGATGCGGCCTAAAACATTTCTCTCCCCTTGAATTTTGAGTCTCAAATTTCAGGTGCGGCTTAGATTCGGGAAATTTTTTTTTTCTTTCATTTCGAGTCTCATTTTTCAGGTGCAGCTTAGATTCGAGTAAATACGGTATATCCTGTTGTTCTCTTGTAACTCTGCTGTGAGCCGTAGACAAAGGGGCAAAGTCTACATGAAAATTATTTTTGTGCTTTTTATTCTGATTGTGCAAATCACAGTTAAGCTGAAATAGATTTCTAACCATTATAAAAAAACTATTAAACATTTAATATGCTGGGAGGGAAAAAAACATCTGTAGGTTTACTTTAGGTACACTGCCTCAGAAGGTAATTCCATAAGTCAATAGGGAGTGAAAATATAAAGGTCATTCAGTAATTAAACAGACAAATAGCTTTACAGCAAAAATCGTTAATTAAATCACTACATTTTCCATTTATTTTTCTACATGTAATTCCCAACACCTTCTTTGATGTTGCCTCGCCTTTTTATGACTCATATCTCCTTCGTGAAGAATTCTGTGCTTTTATCTTGAAGTTAGTTTTGTACTTTCATTCTTTACCTCTTCACTGCCATTGAACTTTGTCATGTAAAGATTCTTTGATCAGACCAGGCAATAAATCTGAAGGGGCAAACTCAAGGTTGTAAGGAGGATATGGTAGGATCCACTAACCCATTTTGCCAATAGTTTCTAGTGTCAGTTGTGCCATAGAGCTCAAGTGTTGTCTCAAACAAGCAGCACACCTTTTCTCCTCCAAAAATCACAGAAAATTGGTCCATGAACACTCCAGTACTTGATTAACATGATTTTATCAGCCTGCAGTTGCATTTTGAACTTTTGTGGACAGGTGATTCAGTATGTTCCTACCATATGCTCCCACACTTGGAGTCCAGCTCAAAATGATGATCCAGATTTCATAACAGATTAAAATAGTGTGCAAAAATGCATAACTTCTCTAATGAAATGGTTTTTGAGCTTGGTACTAATGCAAAACCTCTGTTCTTTGTGATGAACTGTAAGCTGTCTGATAACTCACCTTGACATGTTGTAACAGTAGTTCAATTTGTTTTGAGTGAGGGAGTGAGTCATGCTAAAACTTACATGCCTTACTTCCGCAATTTTTTCAGCTGTAAGTTGTCAGACTTCTTGGAGAAGTTAATCAGTACAAGCTTGCAGTCCCAAGCTCCACACAGCTACATGACACACAGGGAAGTACTTTTAGGTTTCAATTTTGTGGCCACTTTAAACATTTTCCAACCTCATGTTGAAAGCTCAAATTTTACAAAATTGTAACCACTTTTAACATTTTCCAATTTCACGTTGAAAGCTCAAATCTTTATACAACTACTGGCACATCGTTTATCTGAGAGTATATTTCTGACAACTGTACACTGTTCTTCAGAAGTGTCTTCTTTGAGTGAACATATCATCACAGCAAAGACATTAAATGTTGTAAATACATAATTATTAAACAGACAAACACATGTAGGAAATCAGTGCATAATGCATAGAATTCAAACTTTTGTAAGTGCAACCTTGCAAAACATGTTAGTCATTTGTTCGAACAACCCTTCTCTGTAAATTAGCCAAAAATGAAAGGTATGTCTGAAAACAGAACATGCTGAACTGAACTACTTCATTGGTTTATCTATGTGTTAACTCCATTTCAATTTGTTTAACAACTGATCCTCACCGAATTTACACTCATGCTTTCATTTAACTATGACCATTAATGTCTACTTATGACACTTGAAGATTGTGCTTGTTTTAAAGTGTGTAACAAATTTCTCAAAAAACATTTTGCACCAGCTGCATGTCTACTAACATCTGTGGGCTTAAGTTCATTTGTGTGTGTGTGTGTGTGTGTGTGTGTGTGGCGGAGGATGAAGTAATAAGCATTATGAAGCTAATAAAATAACTTTACTGTGAAATAAACATAAAACAGTTATCAAATAAAGGCAGTTTTTTCAAAGTGCACATCTTTGAAATAAAAAACCCCTGCTTGGTAATATTCAGTACAGTACAGTACAGTACTTGGTCAGCTTATTGAGTTAACGAATAATCACGGCTGATGGTATATGGACACCTGACCAGAAACATAGACACTGTAATGTGTTTGCCTTAGTCACCACTGTACTTGTTTACTGTAACATCACCGGCCAGAGTGGCCGAGCGGTTCTAGGCGGTTCAGTCCGGAACTGCATGACTGCTACAGTCGCAGGTTCGAATCCTGCGTTGGGCATGGATGTGTGTGATGTCCTTAGGTTAGTTAGGTTTAAGTAGTTCTAAGTTCTAGGGGACTGATGACCTCAGATGTTAAGTCCCATAGCGCTCAGAGTCATTTGAACCAACTGCAACATCATCGTGTTTCCAATGATGGGCAATTGCAATAATATCATTGTTGAGGTATAGCACGTTGCTGTGCCTTGTGCATTGTAATATGTTTGGATGTGGTCAAGTCTGTCACTTTCCTCAATAGATCCATCCTGAAGTCATCGAGTGTGGAGGATGTTCCTTCCAACAGTTCTTGGCAACTTTCAACTGGTCCCAATCATAGTGTGTCATTTCATTCATTGATTTGTGTCCCCTTGTGGCAGCTGAGTGGGAAAGGTATGCTGATGTAGTATCACCTTGATAGAAAAACCCATTATTGAAATAATTGATTTCAGATCTGCACAATTGGTTAAAGAATTGTGGTTGATACTTAGAGCCCGTATTATCCTCAATAAGGATGAGAAGCATCTGAAACTTGTTCATGATCCTGCCTCATAACATGACTGACCCACCCCTCTCCTGCACAGATACCTGTTCAACACTGTACTCACTGCTGAAGAGTACCAGACACTACTGATTCAAATTCAGTTCCTTGTGTTCCCTTTGCTACTTCCTGTGCAGATAGTATTGGTGGAGTTTTTACTGCTTGTAATGGACACCCTGTGGCAACAGCTGAGTAATCTGGGTAAACATAGTTGTCATTGTCTCCTCATCCTGTCTCCCAGTTGCCTCCAGGCAACCTCTACAAGGATATCTTCAATATTTTATGTCTTTTTATATTGGTTGAGTGTTCAAATGAATTAGATGTGGTGCATGTCAATTCAGGGACAGTTGACCTGTGTTGACTATCCTCCTTGCAATAATGTGACACATGGTGTCCTATTACTAACTACACATACATTCTGGTACCCCCCCCCCCTTCCCCCTGTCCCTTTGCACCAGCCTCCATTTGCTCCATTTGCTCTGTGCCTGTTAAGCTTGTGCCCAGAACCAGCTAGTTACAACACAATGTTTCTCTTCCACATTTCGATAAAAGAATAATTCAAATGATTTATGGAACATGTAACTAACTAGCCATAACTGGAGCACCCCTTGGAGTGGATGCATGTCAGTTTTGGTTTAAATAACTTAGTAATTTGATCCCAAATTTGTCTAATACTCTTTCTGTTCCCTCATGCATCCCACTCCTTAAAGTAGCATGATCCAAGTATAATTCAAATGATTTATGGAACATGTAACTAACTAGCCATAACTGGAGCACCCCTTGGAGTGGATGCATGTCAGTTTTGGTTTAAATAACTTAGTAATTTGATACCAAATTTGTTTAATACTCTTTCTGTTCCCTCAAGCATCCCACTCCTTAAAGTAGCATGATCCATGATGTCATGTACAAACACCATAACGCATGCTATCCAACATTTCATTTGTCATTCACATCATGTGAGATGACATATCATTTAAGTTTAGGATGCGTGCATCCCCACTTTGGCATACTTCCTATTACTGATGCACACCTATTCTTAGGTGCTTCGTATTGTAGATGCACCCCACACTTTAGAAGCACATAAATTTGTGTATTTGTTCTTACACCTCTCGCCATACATGCAGCAGGGGTGGGCTTGTGGGGAAAATTGGCCCCCTTGGGGAAGGGGAACCAACTCTCCACCACCAAGAAATCAAAGAATTGTTTTAGTATCCTTTAATGTCACTCTCCATTAATTGGGATGTAATTATTTTACTTGTAATTAATATGGAAAGCAATTCTGGGTTGTGAATTATTTTTATATTAAAATGGAAAGCAGTGGTGGCAATGTTAAAAGAAACTGGGGCCTCTTTTGTTAAATGACTGACTTAATTCAGAACTTTTACAAAAGTTAATGCAATTTTTTCTGAAAGTAGCAATGATCCACAGTTTTGGCCTGGAAAGAGCAAATCTTGTAAAATTTTTTACTGGCCGTGAATTTAAATATGTTCCCTTGTAGAAATTAGTATTAAACTGATTATCAAACTACTTAATATTGAAACGATTGCAGGTGTATTGTATTTCACAAACAAAAGACTATGGCGCATGAAATGGCACACACAAACTATATTAACCAAAAGAAATGCTTCCATATTTAAGAAAACAAGCAGAATCATGAATCAGTAAACGAAGGACAGGTTTATAAATGAAATATGGTTAAGCTTTAACAGTACATTTTAAAGAAATAAGAGTCAACTTACACTATTCCAAACAGCCTAGAATTTAAAATTAAAGTTCCTCTACATGAAACACGCGATAATCAAACAGGCGCACTTGGTATTCTGGTATTTAATAACAGTTCCATTTGCAAATAATTAAGTAACAGTCTCAAGAAAGATTTCCTATGACCATTTCATTGGGTTGCCAGAATGAATTGCGTAACATGAATCAAGATAATGGGGAGAGACAGGCATAATGGCAAGAAAGGAAAGAGAAACAGAGTGTGCTGCACTTGTTTCACGAATATTTATACTAATTATGCTTTATGATCATTGCATAATTATCATTATATTATCGAGTAGTGTCTGGAATTGTTACATTACTTAGGGTAAATTTCACGTAAAAGTTGAGGACATTATAAAATTCCCTCTAAATGTTGAGATCACACTGTGTTGACTGTTGGAAGTCAACATTTAACTAACGTCACTACATTTGTTGTTTTCATAGTTCATGGTCATAAGTTCACAGTTTTACATGTTGCATGGGTAGCTCTTCTTTCAATACAGAAAAAGGGCAATTATTTGAGTACATTTACATTTGCACATTATTAAATGCACAAACAAAGTTGACATTCTGCGCACTGGCTGATGGCAGTGGCTGTAAGTTGGAAATGCCTTTGTAGTCGCCACCATCAGCCACCGTGCCGAGTGCCAACTTTGTTTGTGCATACAATATTGTTGTCCTTATTTGATTGAGGGCCGTATCCTAACTCGTATCCTGACTGTAATTGTTCTTCCACCTATTCAGGTGTGCTCCCAAGGAAAACGGTAAAAAACCGAGGGATGGATGTAAAGTCCTCAGTCTGTTTCTTCATTGTAAATTATTTGAATATTTGGAGAGCAAATTGTTTAATATTTTAAATGTTACAAGGCAGTACAAATATTGCAGAAATTTACAGGCACTTTGTCTTGTCATGTTGAATCACATTAAATTCTGAAGTCCATAAAATGTTCATGATAACACATGTCAAACGGGATTATTACATAAAATGTTCAGTTTTTAAACAATTCTTTCATGTAAGAGCATGTTATTATACAGTTTTTTTTTTCATTTAAAGGTATTATTATGTGAGCTTGTCATAAACATTCTTTCTTACCAATCAAAACTCGAAGTCTTTACAAAAGTTCGATTAAGAATTTTTCACAGTCTTCACCGTCGAATACAATTTCTAGATGCAATGAGAGATCTTGTGATGGATTGCAGGAACAACGGTTCTTGCTGGTAGAGGGTAGTTGATGTCAGGACTCTCAGGTGTGAACAGGAATGTGGGAAGATATGCCAGGACTTCCAGGTTACTGGCTACAGGTGGCTAGGTCTTGCTCTTCTGCAAGCATCTTGGGTGTGGGATACGCGGAATACAATTGATTAAGCATTAATGTACAAGCATGCAATTACGTGGTTTGGCAGAAAGAGGTTGTATTAGTACATATATTATCCTATGGATGCATATGATTGTATATTCTATTGTATATAATGATTGTAAATACTATTCGTGGTGATAGTTTACAGTTCATTCTGCCCATTTATTTCTTTTGTCTGCTCTTTATTGCCTCAGTGAAGTTTTGCTATTGTACTGCTGTCCACATTGTCGTTTCTTTCTGACTGCATCCTGATTGTTATTTGTTTCAAGTGAGTATTGCACTTTATTCATTGGTACATTATGCATCCACTATTTGCACTAAAACAGCGTTCTTAGTTTAGTGGCGACAAGCCTCTATATTTTGAAATGCTCTGAGTACTGGGCAATCACGTGGCTTACATTTCCACCATAACAATTCAGAGATTTGTGTGGAACATTGTCGAGGTGCGGTTTACGTTGCACGCTGTGTACTCTCAATTCGTAGCACTGCAAGTTTCCTAGAATGGCTACTTGTGCTTTACCTAAGAGTTTCTACACAGGATGCTGCACCTGCACACGTGATTGAACACTTCACTTAAGGTTATAATGCACTTTGCAACATATAGCTAGAGTAACGAATGATGGCAGTCAAGTTTAGAGTTGTTCTGCGCACCTATGTCATGCATTCTCCGTCAGACAATGAGTGTTCAGTAGTGTTCAAAGTGCTCTGCTCTGAATGCCTTAGGTAATGTGAGCATTAAACTTGATAATAGAGAAGTGTCTAGTGAATTGCGTGTTGCCACTGCTGGTGGTGGTAGTAAGCGATACATTCCGCATAAACAAGGGAGAGAGATAATTTGCAGGATATATGCTTCCTTCAAGTGGAAAGCACGCGCATGCGCGTACCGCAACTGTCACTCGGAATTGTTAACAATGCAGTCCTCATCCATGCCTTGACAAGCGCCAACCGCCATCATTCGTGGATCGGACTATAGTACATTCACTGTTCTCACAGACGAGCTCCATTGCACAGTTTCGTTTATTTGCACACAAAGTTCATGTACTACAGCTTCTCTGAAAGTCTTTAATAGCACTGACTTTGGCATTCGTTTTGTTACTCCTTTGCAGTTACATACAGTCTTTTGAGTCAAATTATGCTAATATTGAAGCTATGCATTTCATCTAACGTCATTGGATACGACGTCACTTTACACCACTTATTTGATATTTACATTGGAAACTGGCTGTACATGAACATTAATTATATCAGTTTTTGCAATATCTTTGAACATTCGTGATACAAATTGTGTCTGACCATTATTTCATGTGTCGTGGGGCCATGCTTTACAAACATGTGTCTTGTTCGTATATGGCACCTAGTTAATTGCTTTATTCAGAGGAAAACCCAGGTCAAAGGGCATTCCCAATCTTGTACCATACTGATTAAAAAAACTGTAAAATCCCAAAACTAATGTTAAAGGTCATCAGTAAGTACCCAAATGAGCAAATAGTTTAATTGCAAGGTAGATTACATGAGCCCCTTTCCTGCTGGCTGAAGCATTGACACAGGACATCATCCTACAGAAAATATGTCATTTAGCATTTATGTACATGAGTACAAACACTACTATTCAAAACTTTTATCTGGGGCTCTTGAGACATGTACTTCTGATGTGAATAGTGCTTAGTTATTTACAACTAATCACATATTTTGGAGCCAAAGTATACATGAATACCTACTAATTCTGTTTTGAAAACTATACTACTACTTACAGTTTATTACAGGAGATGTCTTTATAAGACAGGTTTTGGCTTTACAAGTAAAATGGAGTTTTGATTAACTCATTTTTTAGTGTCCTTTAAATGCATTTCAGCTTATCTTTACAATATCCATGTAATTGCTTTGAGACTTTTCTTCTCACAATTAATTCTACTATGTACAAGAAAGTAGAAATATTTACACAGATATATAAAATACAAATCTTACGTTTATGAAATAAATTTCTTGAGCTCTTTATGTGGGTATAAACTCCTAATATTATTTGATAGGATGTTTCTACTATTCCCCATTCCAGCTTTTTTTTTAATTTCTGTGTTTATGACTTCTCTTTTGATCTAGGGAATCGAGAAAAGGGGGGGGGGGGGTGACAATATGTTTTATGAGGCTTAACTTGCATGTGATATACGTTACCTTTTATTATACCTGGTTTTTCTGCAAAGGCTTGCAGATATCTACACAAGAGATTGCGTAGCTCACTTCTCTGCTGCCCACTTAAGTAATCTGATTCTAAAATCTTGCCTGATAATATTGCTTGGCGACCTTACTTGTTGTTGTCAACATTTGCACACTACCAACTGTCAGTGGAGGTTCAATACCTACAAACTTGATTTTCACTAACTGGCAGAATTTGCCAAGGCGAGCTTTGTTTTGAGCAAACCCAGAATCATATATTTTTTCCATAAACTGTAATATAGCATTGCCTGCAGAAAAGTTGATTTTTGTGTCCTTCTCTTGCGAAAATCCTGCACGAGTAATACAGTTCACTGACAAATTCTCAACCATCAGGTACTTGTATTAAAATGCTCCATTCCCTGTCAATATTTCCAACCGAGTCTGCCATCTAATATTCTTTGACTTGGTATTAATTGCATCAATAATTCTACAATTCTGGACTGGTAATGTGGGAGGTGTAGCCTTGTCATGTATTTGTTTAAACAAATCATGAGAAATAACGTTCACTGATGCACTTGTGTCAATTACTACTGTTGGTATTTTACCTACTTCAACTTCAAATGCAGCCTGTACCACTGTTATGTTTTCCCCTCTACAGGAATTTTCCTCAGAGAACAATTCACCATGTATATCAACACCATTATTATAACAGATCAGAGTGATCTGTTTTTGCGTATTGCTCCCTACCCTATACCCGACCACTATCTGAAGGCTCGATGTGATCGAATTTAGTTTGTTGGTGGGTGATTTGAAGGTTGCTTATTTTCAATAACTACAATTAGCCTCACGGGTTGGTTTTCTACCTACCAGTTCACAGTATTATTACTTTTATTCTGATTCCTTTGGTTTGGGTTGTTACTCTGAACTGTTTGTTGTTGCCCACTGTTTCGTGGTGCAGAATTCGACTGCCAATTGGCTTGTTCGTTGTTTGGTCATGTTTGTGGCATTATGTTGTTACCCTGATTATTCCTGTGGTTGTCATTCCAATAACCAGGATTATACCGTTTATATCTTCCTGTGCATGGTTACATATATAAATGATGGGGTGTGTTTCGGTTATTTCTGCTTCCATTACCGATACCACTACTGTTTTAGTTTCGGTTCTGGTTCCCATTATCACTGTTATTGTGGTAAGCATTACCTTACTATTAGCCTGCCCATTGTCGTGAGTCCACTGCTTTGTGTCATTGCGTAACAAGTCTGTGAAAACAAGAACAGACATGAACTGCTCAGTGTCATTTTCGGGACCATGCAATAGCTTTTTTCTTAAATGTAACGATATTTTTGCCTTTAAAACTCAAATAGCATCTTCTACTGATATGAGGTCATCCCAGTAACCTGTCTTACTGATGTACTTCTCGAAGTACGTGCATGGAGTACCTTGTTACTGTGATGAAAACACTCTCTCGAATTATTCATATGTTTCACATTTCTCTATAATTTGCCATGCCCACAGCACACCGCCTTGTACATATGAGGCAACAAATTACATTCTTTGGGTGTCTGTGCAGGATCTGGGCAGTATCCCTCAGAAGCTCATTATGAAAACAACAGGATGTTGACACCCTTTCTTATCTGGATTGTACGCCTGAAACTGACGATGCTCGAGCAAACTCTCTTGCAACAAGATGTTCGTCAAGCATTTTCCTCCCCTGTATCGCACTTTATAACTCTCATTCGTGTAAGTGTTGTACGGTGTTTCTATGTACAACACATTCTATTATGGGACGGTAAATGCAAATGCAGATTGTTGACGCACTCGCCAAGCTTCCGCCTGCATTATTGCGCGCAACTGACAACTCATTTTGCAATTTGCCTACATGTTCTTCCACGTCATGCTTCCGTTTTAGCATTTTACTTTGTTATAATTCTATTTTTACATCAATATTCTCCTTATGCTGAGATAACACATCAGCACTAGAATCCTAAGCGCATAGTTCACCTGTGAATCCTTTTGATGCGGCCAGTTCACGAAGTCGCTATTAATTCTGTCTTTTTGTGCTGTTAAGCACTCCATAACCTGTTTGTCATGCAGCCTTGTAACGAATTCTTCATTCCGCTGGTGACTTTGCAACACGATCTATTGTACAGTATTTTGCAATTCAAATTGCGTTTCTTTTAGTCCGCCCTTCTTCCTAGTTCAACTGCCTTACCGACTCTGGTAAGTCTTTACATGCAAGTTGTTAGTCATTAGTAACAGTTTCAGTCTTCGAACTAATTTTTCTTATTTCAGCAGACTGCTCTTCGGCTAGTCGCCGAAAATATGCACTTCACTTATCCTTCGAAACTAACATTCATCTGTTGTTTCTGTTGATTTGCAGATGGTTTAAAATTTTCATTCATTTTGTCGTGAATAAGTATACTGATTTGTACAGTCTGCTCTCGCGCAAGTTGTATGAAATTTTCCTTAATTTGCCCTGTTTCTTTTTTCGCAAGTTGTTCGAAATTTTCCTATGAAAGATCTGCTAGCCCCTTATACAATTCGGCAAAAGGTAACTCAATCTTGGCTTCTAATTCTGCCGGCATATCAGCATTGCTTACGACAGAACTTGCAGCATCTGATTCAGCGTCCGGAATTTGCCGATCGTCAGTATTTAATTCCGAATTGTATACATTATCCTCAACTGTCGACTTCTTTGCCATTTTCCCCATATCCATGAGTTATATAGACCAAAATCATTAACATAAAGAATACACTTTTCTATAAACATATATCCTACATCCAAATATCACTTTCAGATCTAGTAATTACCAACAATGCTAAACAATCTAACCACGCGTAGCCATTACGCGAGCCCACTAATAAATTTCGCTTGTGACCCATAAGATTCATACATAAATATCTAAAAGTCACACGAAATAATTTTATAAATTCACACTGGACAGGATTTCAGGCCCATCTGCTTTCTAACACAAAATACAAGATTTGGGCTTCAACTGTTTTTCCATACCTTATGTAATGCTTATACTGGAATTGCCCAAGTACGAAGGAATGGACATGAATGGATTCCGGTGATAAGGCAGGATGATTATTTTTCTTATCGCCTTATTGCTTTTATTATTCCTTTTCTTGGTTCACTGTCTTGATGTTTCTCAATTGCAGACATTAGCCGTGTGTTTCATAAATGGAACAGAAAATACATGTAATTATAAACATGAAATTGTAACAGTTATATACAAAATAAAATTTCATTAATTATTTATTCCTTCGCAGCAATTACGAAAACACACAAAATCATGAATCTGTAAAGGAAGGACAGGTTTATAAATGAAATATGGTTAAACTTAACCAGTATATTTTAAAGAAATAAAAATTAATTTACACTGTTCCACACACCCTAAAATTTTAAACAAAAGATCGTCTACATGAAACACGCAATAATAAAAAACTCATGCACTTGGTCTTCTGATATCTAATAACAGTTCCAGCTGCAAATAATTAAGTAACAGTCTAAGAAAGATCTCCTATAACTATTTCATCGTATCTGCAGAATTAATTGCATAATTGGAATCAAGCAATCCGAAAGAGGAAAGCACAATGGCAAAAAGAAAAGAGAACGATGGTCCTTGCTTCATGAATGTTTATACTGATTACACATTATAAGCTTTGTATAATTATTGATATGTACTGAAGAGCCAATCAGACTGGTATAGCTGCCTAATATCGCTTGGGCCCCCCGCGAGCACGCAGAAGTTCTGCCCGTGGCCACGTTGCATATTCATGTCTGGGGAGTTTGGTGACCAACGGAAGTGTTTCTGGAGTCACTCTGAAGCAATTCTGGAAGTTTGTGGTGTAGCTTTGTCCTGCTGGAACTGCCCAAGTCCGATGGAATGGACATGAATGGATGCAGGTGATAAGACGGGATGATTACATACGTGTCACCTGTCAGAGTCGTATCTAGACATGCCCAACACCATTACAGAGCCTCCACCAGTTGAACAGTCTCCTGCTGACATGGAGGTTCCATCGATTCATGAGGTTGTCTCCATACCTGTAAACGTCCAACCACACGATACAATTTGAAGCGAGACTAGTCCGACCAGGCAACATGTTTCTAGTCATCCACAGACCAATGTCAGTGCTGACGGGTCCTGGCGAGGCGTAAAGCTTTGCTTCGTGCAGTCGTCAAGGGCAGACGAGTGAGCCTTTGGCTCCGGAAGCCCATATCGACGATGTTGCGTTGAATGGTTCACACGCTGCCCAGCATTGAAATCTGCAGCAATTTGCGGAAAGGTTGCACTTCTGTCACTTTGATGATTCTCTTCGGTCGTCGTGGGGCTCAGTCTTGCAGGATCTTTCTCCTGCCGCAGCAATGTCGGAGATTTGATATTTTACCGGATTCCTGATATTCACAGTACACTCTTGAAATGGTCGTACGGGAAAATTCCTACTTCATCGCTACCTTGGAGATGCTGTGTCTCATTGCTCGTGCTATAACTCGACATTGAAACTCACTTAAATCTTGATAAACTACCATTGTAACAGCAGTAACTGATCTAACAACTGCGCCAGAGACTTGTTGTCTTATTTAGGCGTTGCCGACCGCGGCGCTGTTTACATATCTCTGTATTTGAATACGCATGCCTATACCAGTTTCCTTGGCACTTAAGTGTATTATCCAGAGATGTCTGGTATTGTCGCATTACGTTGGGTAAATTTCGTGTGAAAGTTCGGAACGTTATAACCCCCCTTGAGCAAAACCACCTGCAGAAATTTTTCATCCCGCACCAGAAAAAAACTTGTTCAGCTATTATGTGTATGCTCTTTAGCCACATGATATTACATATTGTTTAGTACGGCTGGCACATCTTCTAGATTCTGGGCACAGAATCAGGGGCTTTGTTAAAATTGCAAGATGAAGGTGTGTCAATACCTTTCAGTTAAGAGTGCTGTGCTGGGAAGTGGGGTTAACACCTAAAAAAAAGTGTGAATGTGTCAAGATGTTTTGATAAGTCGAAAAGCTAGTTCCCATCTTTTATGAGCAGATTGATGGCGTTGCTATGAGAAGCCCTCTCTCCCCACTGATAGCTAATTTATTCATGGAGGTCTTCGAGGACAAGGCGCTTGACTCAGCAAGTTTTAAACCAACGTTGTTCTGGAGGCACGTGGACGACACAGTTGTGGTACGGCCACACGAGATGGATGAATTACATCAATTTCTTGAGCATTTGAATTCTATCCATACTAGTATAAAATTTACTATGGAAATAGAAAAACACGGCTCCCTCTCCTACTTGGATGTTGTCGTTCGCCGTAAATATGATGGCACATTAGGACATACCGTATATCGAAAACCAACACACACAAATCTATATCTACATGCCAGTAGCTGCCATCACCCTTCACAGACCATAAGAGTCCTTAAGACCTTAGTGCACAGGGCGCACTGTATATCCGATAAAGATAATTTGCAAGAACTCACATACCTCAAGAGCGTTTTTAAAGCGAATGTGTTTTCTCCGCAACAAATTCGTAGAGTATACAATGTAAAACCTAGAATGCAGGCATATGATGGGGAAGAAGATAGTAATTCCTTCAGATCAAATGTATTGCCCTATGTGAGTGCTTTTTCCTCGAAGGACGTATTATTGAGAAACACTGTGTCAGTGATCTTCTGGCCACCCACGAAGATTGCAGCTTCACTCGGCTCGGCTCTGTAAAGGACGATTTATTGCTTCGTAAAGCTGGTGTGTATCAGATTCCTTGCGGAAATTGTGAGAAGTCATACATAGGTCAAACAACTCGCACCGTTCATGAGAGATGCGTGGAGCATCGAAGATACACACGCTTATCACAGCCAGGTAAGTCAGCTGTGGCCGAACATTGTATTGATCAGGGCATTCCATGAAATACAGTGATGTGAAGATTTTAACGTCCACCACTTGCTTTTGGTATTCTGTCTTCACTTACAGCACGGTGCCCGGACGCCATACCGGCGCAGCCGCCCTGATGTCGGCGACGGCGCCGTATACCGTACGGGCGAGCCTTTGTTTGGCTCCGTAAGCGCGTCTCCGAAGCAGTTTCGTCAAGTAATGTGGAGGTATTTCATTCTTCTTCCACAAGAGGCAAGCACTTATAATGGGAGCGGCTGCGAGCACTGCTAAGACGAAGTTACCTGCAGTTCATTCACAGGTATTTACGATCGTGAAAATATCGCGCAGAGAATTGACGGAGGCAGAGATCTTAGATAGTCTTTATGGAGACACAGGATCTGAAATTGACGATTCTGACAAAGAGGCTTCGTACTCTCCAAACTAAAGTACAAGTGATGATTCAGGTATGTATATGTCTTATGTTCATAAAGTGAAGAGTTCATTGCCGCATTTTGTATTGTGAGTAATGTTCATGACTTCACTTGCATTTAGTACCTTTTAGTACCAATCTTAAAATTATTTTTTGTATGCAGACAGTGGTACAGACCATCAGTCACCATCGGTGGTACCTGTTCGTGTGTGTCTCACTGAGCACAAAGAGCCAGGTAGGTCGGAACTAGACGATCAGCCAGCACTGCCGGATTTCCAGGGAGTAGTCGGCGTATCATCGCCTTTTTCTGATGCCACTGAGGAGCTTCGATATTTTAGTTATTTCTTTGATGACGACCTTATTCGACTCATCGAAAGTGAAACGAATCTGTACGCTGGTAACGTTATTACAACAATGAAACGCAAAGGTAGCCTGAAAATAAACTCTGTTCGGCATAAGTGGTCTGCAGTAAAACTGCAAGAGAATTACTGGTGTCTCAGTATTATTTTGCACATGTGCGTCGTGAAATTGCGGAAAATCAGTGATTATTGGTCAACAGACTCGTTTCCGCAGACAGGATTTGCGACTAAATTGTCGGGTCGCGATCGATTTTGCGCTACATTGTCGATTTTACACTTGAATGACAATGCTACGTTCATTAGCAGAGGCGAAGAAAAGCACGACCCACTTCACAAAGTGAGGCCTTTCTTTGATTTCTTTATGAATAAAAGCAAAATTAGTTTTCGTTCAGGCATCAATCTGACAATAGATGAGGCAATGTGTCCCTTTCGTGGTAGAACAAGCTTCAGAGTATACATGAAAAACAAACCCAATAAATATGGAATAAAATTGTGTGCTCTGTGCGATTCATCAACTTGCTTATATGCTAAACTGTGATGTATATACAGGTTCTGCAGGCAGTATCCAGTGCGTTGTAAGAAGCTTGTGTTCACAGTACTTTGGCAAAGGACATTGCATTTATATGGATAGGTACTACACCAGTCCATCTCTTTTGGACATGTTGTGGGAAAATAAAGCTCTTGGAGTGGGAACTGTAATGAGAAACAGGAAAGGTTTGCGACGAATATTCAGAACACTAAAACTAAAAAAATACAGTTTTTTCAAAGGAAACGCCATCTTTTGGCAATGAAGTGGAAGTCAAAACGAGATGTTTTTTGTCTTTCCACAAAGCATAAGTCTACCAGCACTAGTATTCAAGAGAGGGCCAACGGTGGAACAGCAGAAATTGTAAAGCCAGACGTTATTATTGATTACAGTAAGAATAAAGCTGGAGTTGACAGGGCAGATCAGTTCTCCAGCTATTATCCATTTGTCCGAAACACTTGGAAGTGGTGGTAAAAGTTGTTTTTCCACTTGTTTATCGTGTCAACTGTCAACGGTTTTATTTTATATAAAGAGAACAGTAGGAAGAATGTATCCCTAGTAGACTTTATTCACGGAGTGGGGAAGAAATTGATTGAGAAGGGCGGAAATATTTTTCAGCAACAAGTCGCTTCATCCTCACAAATTGAGAGGACATTTGCAAGGAACTTTGCAGAGAAGATCCCACCCACTGCAAACAAGGCGAATACTACTAGGTATTGCAAAGTATGTTCAGACAGGGGGAAGAAAGAGACGGGTAAGCGCATCAGGAAGGAAAGTAGATGGTGGCGCAAGGACTGTGGCGTTGGCCTTTGCATCCCAGTGTTTCCAGGATTTTCACACAAAGGCTAACTACATCCTAACTATTAAAATACTCCAGTTTACAGGTACCTGCAGTTAGACAGTCCAGTGATATTTTGTTTTAAATTTAGATACAGTAATAATGGCATTACTCAAGAGAGAGATCATGTAAAACTTTTTTATACACGATATTTTTGCGTTTTCTTTTTTAAATTGTAACACCCATTTGTATTTTATATTATAAAATAAACTCACATTCATGTAAAGCTCTTACTTATTCCTTTTAAATGATGCAAGAACCACATTCCTATCATTTTTACGTTCTTTGCAATCTAATTTCAAACACCCATTAAAAATGCCAGTTCAGAGCCACGTGCCGGGTGTAAAGAGGGCAGTGTTGAAAGTGTTAAAGGAAGCTATAGAGATTAGATTTGCTAATAATTTAATAGAACGAGATAATGGTTTTAATTTGGACAAAGCATGGAATCCGACTCTTGAGGTCAGTAAACAGCGGAGACGTCGTCACGGTGTCACCGCCGCCGAGCGTTTTTCCTTGCGGATGGCTAGCGTCTGTGGCCTGCATGCGCAGTACCGCCGCGGTCGAGCATGTAAAGCCGCACTTGGCATCTTGTCGTCAGTCTTGTGACTCACTCTGAGGATGGCCGGACGATGCGCGCCTGAAATATCAGTGGAGGAAGTTTTATTTGCGCGGCTGAATGCCCGAAATTTAATAGACCTTTCAACTGTTGAGATAATTTTTTTTTAGATAAATGATAATTTTATAGTTACAAGAAACTAATGAGACCTTTGTTACATGTCCGTGAGATTGGGACAAATAAAAACTTGAAGGAGCCAATTTAAATTAAATTCTGCCTATAAACGAGACGTGCCGGGAATGTTGATTTCAGCGGTATAGGTAGGAAGCTACTACGCTGCATGCTTATATGGTCGCAGTAAATTATCTCTTTTCCTTCCAGTTAATATCGTTTACGGAAAGTGCATTCCTACAGGAAAGACGAAAATTTGTGTAAAGTCAACATTAAAGTGCAAAATAATTCATTCAGATTCTGTAAGACGGTATCAGAGAATAATCAGGTTCATTAATGAATACGCACATAAATGAGCTTTAATTGAAAAGTACCAATACAAACAAAATTTCATGTTTGAAAATTTTTTTCATTATTTTGTTAAACACTGTTCACAATGGAGTCAACGGAAATGGCCATTGTTGAAAACTCATTACAAAATGCAATACGCTAAGATGTCGGAAATCCGAGCTTGGCAACAGTTGAAAGTAACGTGCCAACTCGTGAACTAGCCAATGGCAACCAAAACAACCAGGTAGGCGTCCCACTATTAAAAAATGATGACATTGGTAATATAACTAATCATGATGTCACTTTTATGACGACCGATCAGACAATTTCTCAGTTCTCACCGGGAAACATTTTTTTCAAATAGTGAAACTGAAACACGCGGGGGCGAAAATTCCTTTGATTATTTGCTCACAACGTCGCGAACGTAAGAACAGGAAACAGTTTATAAAAGAAAAATAAATACTAGCGAGACAATTTGACACAACTCATGCAAATAATGACACAACAGTTCACAAGACATCAGGAAAATATAGGACAACGGTTTACACAACAGTTCACAAAACATAAGGAAAATATAGCACAACAGCTTGCACAGCAATATCAGTCATTTAACGATTTCAAGAATAGTATTAGTCAACAGTTCAGTGAGGTGAGCAAAACTATATGCACTGAATTATCTGACCGACTACCCAGGAAATTGATAGGGTCTGTGAACAACGAAACCAAGAAATAATTACCGAAATGTCCTGCATATAAATACGTTAACGGAAAAGGTAACATCAGTAGATTATAAACAGGAACAACTTGCAGGTGAGTTACAAAACTTTAGTGAAGTATATTCTCAAATTCAGGAGACGCAATCCCAAGTGGATGCGTCGGTAAAAAATGTGACGAACGCAGTCAGCGAGCTGCAAGACGCATGCAAAAACCTACATACAGAAATACATAAGTTGAGTCTAAGAGTAGACAGTTAAGTTAAGATTCAGAATTTGCCAAAAGACAGAGAGATAAGTTATGCGCATATGTAAAGGAAATAACTGAAAATGCTGAAGCCGGGATGCTGTATAAGGGCAGCACCCTTGCTGAAAAGGTAGTGTCAGAATGCAAAATTTATTTTGATACTGTAGAAGAAGCCCCAAAGAGAAGGAAAGTCAACTTCTAGCTAAAATAGACTCAGGTTTAAAGGAAGCAGAGGGAAGGTTGCGAGACAGAGTTGCTAAAATTACTGACATTCCTAAACAACATATGACAAAACAAAACTATGCTTTTAGAGAAGTTAGATGCCTTCACTGGTTACCCACAATACGGGGTTATCTGGTCGAAGGAAAATAGCGAAAGTTGCGCAATGCAACAACACTTGCCAGTAGTTGCACCTATCGAGCAAGCACAGTTGCCATGCACTATGCCACGAGCGGACATAAAAACGCATGTCAACTGACAGTGCGGCGTGTTTGTCAACATTACTTGCAGATGAAGGATTACTTAGCCATCGACAAATCCCAATACTTGCCTTTCAAGGGAAAAGAACACACCCTGTGGTCTTTACCAGGGCATTTCGAAATGTTTTACATTGTACCTGGATCGAAGCCCAGAAAATTTGATTTGTTGTTGGATACAAGTATGGAAACTTAAGGGGCTATTCTGAAAAATATTTGAATAAAACCAGATACTGGACGAACCTGGTATCTCAAGTAGAAGTGCTGAAAATTTTAAAGAGGTGTCTTTCTGCCCACATTAGAGAAAAACTCATTACCATCCCAGAACACGACACTGAATACTTTCTATCTGTACTGGACTCAATAGATTTGATATAAAAAGAGAGACCAATACAACCCAAATCTGTTAAAACGACAATAGCGCCACAGAGATTTACAGTACAAGTAAACAGCGGATTCGTAGTACAACACAGATGGCAACCTTAACCCCACACAGACCTATGGTAGTGGTAATGGTAATCACTATGACAATGGAGAAAGCCGTAAATTAAAAGGTGGATATAAAAGAAATGGGCAAAGATTTAGCAAAAAGAACTACAATGGGCGAGCAGTGTATGTCCAGCCTGCACAATATGCACAGACTCAAGCTACCGGTAATAAATAATCAGCACATCTTTTGGCAAACACAAAACAATAACAGTAAAGCGAATGACCCACAGACAGCGGAATTCGGTCAGCAAAGTAACACACACATGCCGAATAACACGCAGAAGTATAAAGAATTTCAGTCGAGAGCCTCACAGGATACTAACTGGCGTCAAAAGCTTCCACAGCGCAAAATATTTAGAAACTAAAAAAATTTTGTGTAGAGCAACATATGGAAGCATGTGCCACTAAACTAAAACTAAATGATGGCACTTTCATAATTGTAACTGTGTATAGGTCCCCCTCATGGAATTTCCAGCTATTTCTAGAAAACTTGGATGCTTTGTTGTGCTACCTGTCAGACAGGGGGAAGCAAATTATCATTTGTGGGGATTTCAATCTTGATTCCCTGAAACAGTGTAATAGGAAGAATAACCTCGTAGTATTACTCAGTTCTTTCAATTTGAGCTCCGTCATTGATTTTCCTATTCGGATAACAAAGAACAGCAGGACATTAATAGATAATTTTTTTTATAGACCAAGATAAGTTTAAGGACATAAATGCTTATCCTGTTGAGAATGGTCTTTCAGATCATGGTGCTCAGCTAGTTACAGTACATGATACAGCTCCATGCAGTATATCAAATCAGAATTTAAAAGCAGTGCGTTCAATTAACAATATAAATACTGCAAACTTTAGGGAAAGCCTAAAGGAGCTACACTGGGATGAAGTGTATATGGAACCCGATACAAACTTGAAATATAACTTATTTCACGATACATTTTTAAGGGTATTTGAAAATTCTTTTCCCAAGAAAATAGTGAAACATAATTCCAAGAAAACATATAAAAAACCTTGGCTAACTAAAGGAATAAGAATATCTTGCAACCGTAAAAGAGAACTGTATCTAACAGCAAGAGGGAGTACTGACCCCGAAATTGTTCAATATTATAAAAACTATTGGGCAGTACTAACAAAAGTTATTAAAAAGTCCAGAAGCATGTATATCATGTCTGAGGTCAGTAACTCTGATAATAAAATTAAAGCAATTTGGAATATTATTGAAAGGGAAACAGGGCAACCAAGAGCACAGGAAGACTTTAGTGCCATAAAACTGAATGACAAGTGTACTAACAAACAATCTGAAATTGGAAATATTTTCAATAATCATTTTTTAAATGTTGTGGAGAAAATAGGATCTAGATCTTCACTAGAAGAGGCAAGGCTTCTAATAGAAGAGGCCATACCTGTGCAGTTTGAAACAACTGTATTTCCACGAACCTCTCCCTCTGAAATCAGTAAAATAATAAACTCACTGAAAAGTAAAAGCTCTTACGGAATTGATGGCATTTCCAGCAAGATACTTAAAGCTTGTTCCCTACAGATAAGTAGGATTCTCAGCCACGTATGTAATAGCTCTTTGGAGCAGGGTGTTTTCCCCGATAGACTGAAATATGCCATTGTAAAACCATTGCATAAAAAGGGGGATACGTCGGATGTCAACACCTATACCCCAATCTCTCTTCTGACAGCTCTATCCAAAATGTTTGAGAAAGTAATGTATTCAAGAGTAGCCTCCCATATTTGTAAAAATAAAGTACTAACAAAATGTCAGTTTGGTTTTCAGAAAGGCTTTTCAACAGAAAATGCTATATACGCTTTCGCTGATCAAATATTAAATGCTCTGAATAACCGGACATCACCCATTGGTATTTTTTGTGATCTCTCAAAGGCCTTTGACTGTGTAAATCATGGAATTCTTTTAGATAAGCTAAATCATTATGGTTTGAGGGGGGCAGTGCACAAATGGCTTATTTCATACTTAACTGGAAGAATGCAGAAAGTTGAAATAAGTGGTTCATGTAATGTTAATACAACAGCTGATTCCTCAAACTGGGGGGCTATCAAGTACGGGGTCCCACAGGGTTCGGTCTTAGGTCCTTTACTGTTCTTGATATACATTAATGACTTACCATTCCATATTGATGAAGATGCAAAGTTAGTTCTTTTTGCTGATGATACTAGTATAGTAATAACATCCAAAAACCAAGAACTAAGTGATGTAATTGTAAATGATGATTTTCACAAAATTTTTAAGTGGTTCTCAGCAAACGGACTCTCTTTAAATTTTGATAAAACACAATATATACAGTTCCGTACAGTAAATGGCACAACTCCAGTAATAAATATAGACTATGAACAGAAGTCTGTAGCTAAAGTAGAATTTTCAAAATTTTTAGGTGTGTCCATTGATGAGAGGTTAAACTGGAAGCAACACATTGATGGTCTGCTGAAACGTGTGAGTTCGGCTACGTATGCTATTAGGGTTATTGCAAATTTTGGTGATAAGAATCTCAGTAAATTAGCTTAGTATGCCTACTTTCATTCACTGTTTTCGTATGGTACCATATTCTGGGGTAACTCATCGTTAAGTAGAAAAGTATTCATTGCTCAAAAACGTGTAATCAGAATAATTGCTGGAGCCCACCCACGGTCATCCTGCAGACATCTATTTAAGGATCTAAGGAGCCTCACAGTAACCTCACAGTATATATATTCACTTATGAAATTTGTTGTTAATAATCCAGCCCAGTTCAAAAGTAATAGCAGTGTGCATAGCTATAACACCAGGAGAAAGGATGATCTTCACTATGCAGGGTTAAATATGACTTTGGCACAGAAAAGGGTAAATTATGCTGCCACAAAAGTCTTTGGTCACCTACCAAACAGCATCAAAAGCCTGACAGATAGTCAACCAACATTTAAAAATAAATTAAAAGAATTTCTAGATGACAACTCCTACTCATTGGCTGAGTTTTTAGATATAAATTAATGGAGGGGAAAAAAAACTAACTTAAGCATTAGTGTCATGCAATATTTTGTGTAGTGTAATATCTTGTACAGACATCTTTCATTAACCTGACACGTTCCACATCATTACAAAGTGTCTTATTCATGATCTATGGAACAAGTATTAATCTAATCTAATCTAATACCAACAGTCCACATAGTGGAAATCATGCCACCACAATGCCAGAAAACTTGAACTGGTCATGTTAGGCCCCATTTTGTGACCTTGGAATGTAGTGGGGACACGAATTTGATCGACACTTGCTTTCTCAGATACAATCATGGTAAAGATGTGAGTGAGATATGTATCAAGGTACTGATGGCTGGCTCTGAGCACTACAGGACATAACTTCTAAGGTCATCAGTCCCTAGAAGTTAGAACTACTTAAACCTAACTAACCTAAGGACATCACACACACATCCATGCCTGAGGCAGGATTCGAACCTGCGACCGTAGCGGTTGCGCGGTTCCAGAACCACCTAGAACCACTCGGTCACTCTGGCCATCCAAGGTAATGAGGGTACAGAGAAAACGTGAGAGAGAGCAAGTTACAAGCTACTATTAAAGCCAAAATATTTGACCTTGATTTGCCCATTGTGGTTGACACAGGTGCTACGACTAATTTGATGTCACAGCAATTCTGTCAAGAATTGGAGAAATGTATATGTTTGCCCACACTGCCAGAGCAAGATTGCAAGGTACAAACTACCACTCGAAAGAAATCGAAAGGAGTCAAGGTACAAGCCTTAATTCCCATACAATTAGGACAGTTTTCTGTATGATGCAATTTTTTGATAGTAAAGTAATTAATAGTTGATTGTTTGATCAGTATGAGTACACTAAGGACATACCAAGTACAAATTGATATAGGAAAAGGCCAATTTCATTTCAGTGTAAATAACCAATTTTCTGTGATAGACCTAATCAGGGGAAGTACTAATAGATGTAAAACTGAAGTTACTCACGACTTTGAAGTTCGACTGGTAAATCCCATAGTTATGTTTGTCAACGCATACAATA
Source organism: Schistocerca gregaria (assembly GCF_023897955.1). Lineage (NCBI taxonomy): Eukaryota > Metazoa > Arthropoda > Insecta > Orthoptera > Acrididae > Schistocerca > Schistocerca gregaria. Next base: position 859,284,147 of record NC_064920.1, read on the forward strand.
ACGAACAGTCGTGAGCAGAAGTAAACGTCGATACAATAAGCACAAAAGTAAGTGAATCAAAGTACTTGTCTAAAGAACAGCAAGCGGAACATAGGGAAGTGATACTTGCTTATATACATGTATTTGAAAAAAAAAGGACCAGCTGTTATTAACGTTTTCGTGTACAAAATAGAAGTGTATCCTCACGAAACTTTTTGTTGTACCTCATACTCTACACCATGGACAAAGGGGGAAGCAGTAAGAAAAGAGATTAACAGGATACTTGAATGGGGCACAATACAACTATCATATTTCCCTTATTGTAATACTGTTTTGGCTGTGAGCAAGCCAAGTGGCAAGGTGTGGTTTGTCCTTCACGCAAGAAACATTAATAAGATAATTGTACTAGTCTGAACACATCCAGACAACGTGGAGGAACAGCTGATGAAATTCCATAATGCTTCATTTCTTACTATAATCGACCTTTAGTCTTCATACTGGCAAATAAAATTACATGAAGAAAGTCAGAAGTATACTGCCTTCGTATGTGGGGGCAGAAGCTTCGAATTTCAAGTATTTCCATTTGGATTGAACATAAGTGTGGGTTTATTTATCTCTACACTTGACAGAGTGCTAGGGTCTGAACTATTGAGTAAGGTAACAGTATATGTGGACGCCCTTTTAGTCGCTAACCCGCTTGGGTAGAACATTCAAGATTAATTGAACAAGTATTGAGCTGTAGCAGCAAATCTCAAGAAATCTAATTTTGGACAAGAAAAGATAATATTTTTAGTACACTTAATCTCTTTGGAAGGCATACCGCCAGATTCTAAAAAACTTGATGCCAATAGGAACTGCCCTGTTCCTCAAATAAGAGACAATTAAAGGCATACTTAGGCCTAGTGTCATTTTTCAGGAAGTTCATCCCTAACTAACTTATGAGCAGTGATGCTTTAGTCGATCTTATCCGGAAAAACAGACCTTGGTTATGGGACAATCAATGTCAAACCGATTTTGAAAAAATCAAGCAAGCGTTATTAAATGCTAATTTTGTATGTCAACCAGACATGAAGAAAGATTTTTGTTTATGCACCGTCGCGTCTTCTCACGGTATGGGTGCATGCCTTTTTCAAATGGTAGAAGAAGAGGGAAATCTCATCTCTAAAGTAATTAGCTTCGCCAGTCGCGCCTTATCCGAAGCTGAACGTTCATATTCAGTCATGGAGTTGGAGGGTTTGGCTGTAACTTGGCCCTTTAAAAAGATTGAATATTTCCTGTATTGTAAACAAACACAAAAGTGTACTGTGAAAATCGGTCCTTATTGCTTTTGTTAACTTGTAAACTGCTACACCAACGGATAGCCAGGTGGTGTATGTATCATGAAGAATTCGATTTTGAAATAGTATACATAGAAGTAAATCAAAACATAATAAATAGCTGATGTTGTTTCTCGACTACCACAAGGCTTAGAAGAATTCAACGATCTTTTAGAGCAGGAAGGTTAAATAAGAGCTATGTTGATGGATGACAAAACACTCTGACCATACTTTGTCCACTTGTGTAACCACATGGAGCAATTACAGCAGGAAGACGCATGGTGGAGTAAGTAAGAGCAAAACTTACACATAACGGTGATGAAAAATTAAAAAGGTTTTTCACTATTCGCAAAGGTGTTCTGTTCCATAGGAACCCTCTCGAACTAGAACAATGGCACGTGTGTTTGCCAGAGGAATATGTGGATGAGTTTTCCTTATACACACACTATACTTGGGATCATAATGGCACAGCAAAACGCAGTGCTAAAATACGAAAATCTTGTTATTTCCCCAACCTTAGACGAAGAGTACTACAGGTAGTAAGAAAGTGTATTGTTTGCCAGAAAGCAAAACATACTAATGTCTGCAAACAGATAGAACTACATCCCATTGTAGCTAAGAAACCTCTCCAAAAGGTGTGTTAGATGTGGCTGGACATTATCCCAGAGATAAAGGGGGAATAAAAAATATACTAGGCCTGTATTATATTTTCACAAAACACATAAAACTGTATGTGGTACAGAAAGTTACGGCCAATTCAAATATAAGATGAATTAAAGAGGATTATTTTCCAAGAGTTGGAAAACCAGAAGTCATGTTGCCAGATAATGCCTCATATTTTGTTCGATGTGAATGGAAGGTGTTTGTAGTTTCCAACCAAATCAAACACATTTTAGTATTCAAATTTCATCTCGAAGCATCCCCCACAGAAAGGATGTTTAAGAAATTCAACAGATTTGTGAGGACCTATATACCTCATAAACATACCAAGTGGATTGAATATGTCACTCCTTTCTTACAAATTGTTAACAACCTTCCACATACATCAACTTGATTTACACCATATGAGCTGATGTTCAATTGCAAACAGGTAGACTAATGAAAAAAACCTTCGATACTGATACCAGAACTATCACTCAATGATAAAATACGACAAACAGTAATCAACCTTGAAACCTGGGCTAAACATAGGAAAGGTATAAGGGTGGTCCATTGATAGTGACCAGGCCAAATATCTTATGACATAAGCATCAAACGAAAAAACTACAAAGAACGAATCTTTTCTAACTTGAAGGGGGATACCAGATGGCGCTATGATTCTCCAACTAGATGGCGCTGCCATAAGTCAAACGGATATCAAGTGCGTTTTTTAAAAATAGGAACCACCATTTTTTATTACATATTCGCGTAGTACCTATTGGACTTAACTGCTGAGATCATCAGTAACCTAGAATTTAGAACTACTCAAACCTAACTAACCTAAGGACATCACACACATCCATGCCCGAGGCAGGATTAGAACCTGCGACCGTAGCGGTCACGCGGTTCCAAACTATAGCGCCTAGCACCAATCGGCCAAAGCGGCCGGCTGTCTCTAAGTGGTAGCGGGCAGACGCATGACGAGTTCTGCTGCGTTAAGGTTGTTCAAAAATGTGTATTCTAACCAGACATTAAAGAAGTGTTATAAAAGTTATTAGCGAGATGAAGTTCATTTATACTCACATCATTTCGCCCTGCATCAAGCAAACAAGAAGAATTTTCGTGAGCAGAGGAGGGGTGGAGGGGTGATCCGGAACCAGTACTGTCATACCAAGCTGTATGCACAATGGAAGTAACAAGAAAAAGAAGTACACTCCTGGAAATTGAAATAAGAACACCGTGAATTCATTGTCCCAGGAAGGGGAAACTTTATTGACACATTCCTGGGGTCAGATACATCACATGATCACACTGACAGAACCACAGGCACACAGACACAGGCAACAGAGCATGCACAATGTCGGCACTAGTACAGTGTATATCCACCTTTCGCAGCAATGCAGGCTGCTATTCTCCCATGGAGACGATCGTAGAGATGCTGGATGTAGTCCTGTGGAACAGCTTGCCATGCCATTTCCACCTGACGCCTCAGTTGGACCAGTGTTCGTGCTGGACGTGCAGACCACTTGAGACGACGCTTCATCCAGTCCCAAACATGCTCAATGGAGGACAGATCCGGAGATCTTGCTGGCCAGGGTAGTTGACTTACACCTACTAGAGCATGGGATACATGCGGACGTGCATTGTCCTGTTGGAACAGCAAGTTCCCTTGCCGGTCTAGGAATGGTAGAACGATGGGTTCGATGACGGTTTGGATGTACCGTGCACTATTCAGTGTCCCCTCGACGATCACCAGAGGTGTACGGCCAGTGTAGGAGATCGCTCCCCACACCATGATGCCGGGTGTTGGCCCTGTGTGCCTCGGTCGTATGCAGTCCTGATTGTGGCGCTCACCTGCACGGCGCCAAACACGCATACGACCATCATTGGCACCAAGGCAGAAGCGACTCTCATCGCTGAAGACGACACGTCTCCATTCGTCCCTCCATTCACGCCTGTCGCGACACCACTGGAGGCGGGCTGCACGATGTTGGGGCGTGAGCGGAAGACGGCCTAACGGTGTGCAGGACCGTAGACCAGCTTCATGGAGACGGTTGCGAATGGTTCTCGCCGATACCCCAGGAGCAACAGTGTGCCTAATTTGCTGGGAAGTGGCGGTGCGGTCCCCTATGGCACTGCGTAGGATCCTACGGTCTTGGCGTGCATCCGTGCGTCGCTGCGGTCCAGTCCCAGGTCGACGGGCACGTGCACCTTCCGCCGACCACTGGCGACAACATCGATGTACTGTGGAGACCTCACGCCCTACGTGTTGAGCAATTCGGCGGTACGTCCACTTGGCCTCCCGCATGCCCACTATACGCCCTCGCTCAAAGTCCGTCAACTGCACATACGGTTCACGTCCACGCTGTCGCGGCATGCTACCATTGTTAAGACTGCGATGGAGCTCCGTATGCCACGACAAACTGGCTGACACTGACGGCGGCGGTGCACAAATGCTGTGCAGCTAGCGCCATTCGACGGCCAACACCGCGGTTCCTGGTGTGTCCGCTGTGCCGTGCGTGTGATCATTGCTTGTACAGCCCTCTCGCAGTGTCTGGAGCAAGTATGGTGGGTCTGACATACCGGTGTCAATGTGTTCTTTTTTCCATTTCCAGGAGTGTATATAGAGTTAAATGCTGAATACAAGTATTGAATTTTGAAGGCCTGTTGATATTAACACCAGTTAAAAGTTCTCTCAGGATATGTGTACCTTTCAATTTCTTTCAGTTATTCGTTCCAATTTTTTTAATTATTCAAGCAGAAATTTTTAAGCAGTTTACATTATATATTATATTTTATGCATACTCCCCTATTCTGTGTCACTATTCACTGCCCCATGAATACCTAATGCTTCCAGTTTTTCTAAGAAGTTTTGTAAGAGAATGGCTTGATTGACAGTGTAAAAAAGCTTTGGAGAGATCTAAATTTATTCCTTCTAAGCAATTGTCTTTTTCTAGATTTTTTATCATTTGTTCAGTGTAGCTTTTAGGAATCTTCGTTACTTCCGACAGAAATACATTAATCCGTCTTAGGTCGATATGACCTAATGTCAGATATAAGCAAAGCAAACATTCTGAAAACAAACATTCCTCGTCAGGATGCTTCGCAACATGACAACAATTTCTGCTATCTTTCTCAGCCAGGAAGGTTATAGGAGTTTTATTATGGAGAAGCTTTACATCAGACATCAGCTTTACCAACCTGACTGCTTGTCTAGTACGGATTAGCATATTTCATGTGGAAATAACAACGATTATTAATTGCTCATTAAAGAGATACTTGTCTTCAAAAGCAGTGTTTATTTATATAAATGACTACGAAATTCAATTAAAGGCGTTGTAACACAATACAGTGAGCAGAAGGTAGGTTTCTTCTGGAGTCACTATTATCAGAACGTGATTATCATTATGGCAGTGACTCAGCATACTTTCCCTCCCTTTCAAACACTGCAAACCTACAGTTCTGACAGCCATGACACAACACGCCAATAATGAAAATCTGCATACCGTCCTAAAGCTATGTTATGTGATCGATAGCGTTGCATACAGTCTGCGTTTTCTGCTTTGTTCCAAGGATGACTTTGAACAGGAATACGATAGACTTTTTGCTGATGTCTGTATGAAACTCAATGTTAAAGGGAAATGTTGTAACACAAAACTGTTAATGATGGGGGAAACATTGTATGAAGAGAATAGGACTTTGTTGCGACTGACAAAAATGAATGTTAAGAGTGAGAAAACATAAAATGTGGGAACATAAAAACGGAGTTTTACTGCAATTTTTAGGTTAGTTTATTGTTAAGTGTGATCATCAACAAAGCTTTAAATGTTCAATGAAACGCTCAACTATAATAAACAACTTTTTAAATTATATCCAAATGCAGTTCTTACAATGAACCACATTTCTACAGAATACAGTTTCATGTGCAAACGTATGATTTTTCGGCTGTAAAACCCAAATGTTGAAAGATTTTTGCAAACCTTCTTATAATTACTGTAACAATACATCTTTTATCATCACCTGTGTCACTTTAAACAGTCTCAGCATGTATATTTCACGTAAAACCAGATTTTTACATGCATTTTGTATGGAACTGTAGACAGCTGTACCGTGGCAACGGATAAACGTTTCACAAAACAACAGGGCGACCGTTAATTATCTGTATTTATCTACATTCTTACAAAATTCGAACAAATTTCCACAAGTTTGAAACACAGAAGTATCGCATATAAGAAAACTCACGAAAAAATGTGTTTTTTGCACATAAAATCCGACTTACACAAAATTTTTGAAAGCGAGTTTTCTATTTTATTTTAAGAATGCATTTTTTAGTTATTTGATTCACTTTATACAATTTCTGTGTATTCAATTCACGTAAGAACGAATTTAATGTGCTACATTTAGCTCTGCCTTGACCCATCATATATCAACAACAGGTAAAGCTTACTGGACAAAAAAAATCTATTTTGACTTTAACTATTTATCTACCTTCGTGCAAAGTTTGAATCTAAACATACAAGCATGAAGTATAGAAGTGGCACACTTCAAAGCCTACCAGAAAAAAACACGTTTTTTGCATGTAACAACCAAACAAAGCAAGGTATTTCAGATGGTTAAAACTTATCTTAGACTAGGGTCCAATACACCAAGGGAACCAAATTTGAACAATCAGTCTCGCTCCAGCTCGGAGCTATTCATAGGTGACTGTTTCTGCATGTAAAATCCAAACGATGATGATAGTTTTTGCATGTGAAACATGAACGGTACACATAGACATGATGCCTTTAACTGAGCATCAATTTTAGCAAAATTAAAACCATTGAGGAGGGAATTAATCAATTCGCATAATATGTCTGTCTGTTCTTCATTCAAAGCTTTCTTGATATGTTGTGGCATAGCTACTGTAAGACATGTGATTGAAGGGCTATAGAAATGGTCGCTGGTTCAGGCTAAAACAAAGACAAATACCCATGTTCTTAGCTCAAACAGGAACCAAGCACATAGACCGCGATTCTGTGCAAACCGCAATTCTGTGTTTGATCTTTTGACACATATTTGTTGAAATAACTTTATTTGTCAGTTAAGAAATGTTGCTATAGATGAGGACACAGTGGTTTGCTTAGATATGAGTCAGTTCTGTTGTTATAATCCAAAGAAGTCTACATAGGGGAGCCTTTGATTTTATTATATCAGTGATTACGAAAATGATAAGACCTTCAGTTTTTGTCTGACCATAATGTGGAACATGGGAAAATATACAATCAGATATGATAACCATGATGGATGATCGCAGGAAATGGAAAACTGTAAACACAGAAGAAGGGAAGTGCAAATACAGGAGGTTAAATAATGAATTAAGAAGGGAGACAGAAAAAGCAAAGCAGAAATGGCTGACAGAAAAGTGTGACAAGATAGAGAAATTAGAGAAAGAAGCAAAATATGATTTGATGTACAAAGAAGCAATGGATTTGACATTCAGAGAAAAGAGAAACAACAGTGGACTAAAGGAAGTAGAGGCAGCAGACAGTAAAATGGTGAGTGAACCCCAAGAAACAGTGAGAAAATGGGAAGAATATATATGATGGCTATATGCTGCAGACAGCCAATCAAGTGAAGAAGACCTTGGGATATAAGAAGAAAATAAAGTTGCAGATGATGACAAAGGACATGCAATCCTAACTAGTAAGATTGAAGAATCTATTAAGGAGATAAAAGACAGAAAGGCAATGGGAATTGATGAGATTCCTGCAGAACTGTTAAAGTCATTGGAGAAAGAAGGGAAAAGGGAGTTGATTGCATTGTGCAATCAAATATATATGACAGGAAAATAGCCAAAAGACTGTATAGAAAGTATCTTAATACCTATAGAAACGAAAAAGAACAGCAAAAAGTGTGAGGAACATAGAACAGTGAGCCTGATATCACATACAGCCAAAGTCTTGCTGAGGACACTCATCAGAAGGCTATATGGAAATCTAAATTGCGTAATAGATGATGAACAAGTTGGTTTCAGGCATGGAATGGGAACTAGAGAAGCCATTGGGCTACTGAAAGTAATAGGGGAGAGGTACATGGAGAGGAAAACGTAGGGATATGTTGTGTTCATTGATCTTGAGAAGGTTTTTGACTGTGTCAGATGGGACAAACTGATGGAAATCCTTAGCAAACATGGAGTTGACTGGAGGCAGAGACTGGTAATTAGAAATGTATATTTTAACCAGAGAGCAAGAGTAAGAATAGGAAGTGTGATGAGTGAAGAAATTGACCTGGGAAGAGGTGTAAGACAAGGTTGTTGTTTATCACCAACACTGTTCAATATATATCTGGAGGAAATTATTAGTGAAAGTATTGATGGAAGGAGATGAGTTTGTATAGGGGGATGGAGGGTGGAGTGTATAAGATTTGCAGACAACATGGTTGTGATGGCAGAGAGTGCAAGAGAGATGGAACAAATGTTAGATAATCTAAACACAAAACTAGAAGAATTTGGAATGAAGATTAACAAGAAGAAAACGAAAAGCATGCTAATTGGAGGAAAGGGGAGAAAATGCCATATGAAAATAGGGGGAGAGGAAATAGAGCAAGTGAATAACTTCCATTACTTGGGAAGTGTAATAATGGATGATATGTATTGCTCAACAGAAATTAGGAAAAAATTGCAATGGAAAAAGAAGGATTTAAGAGGAAACAGAAATTACTTTGTGGACCACTAAACATTGATCTGAGGTAAAGACTTGCCAAATGTTACATCTGGAGCATTGCACTATATGGTGTGGAGACCTGGACATTGAGGAAGGAAGATGAAAGAAGATTGGAGGCACTAGAGATGTGGATATGGAGAAGAATGGAAAAAGTGAAATGGGAAGACCGAGTAAGGAATGAGGACGTATTAAGAAGAGTTGGAGAACAAAGAAACATGCGGAAAGTCATCAGAAAGAGAAAACGGAACTAGATTGGACATTGTTTGAGGAGGGTCTGTTTATTGAATGAAGGAATAGAAGGAATGGTGGAGGGAAAAAGGGGAAGAGGTAATACAAGATATCAAATGCTGAACATTATCAAAGGATGCTTAACCCATGACAAGACCTGCCATAAGGCAGAATACCATACCACCCCAAGAACCCCCCCCCCCCCCCCATTTGTGGCCATTTCATAAACTGTATGTAGTAGGAAGCATTATATAAATTTTTAAAATAATACTCTCTATATGAATGTAGACTTTCTTGGTATATGTTTCTAATATAAAGCTCTTGGGTTTCCAGCTAAAAGGCAGTGATGAGATACCACAGCATTTCAATGAGTGCCATATTCATCATATTCTGATGCAGTGTTGGGATGTTGCAGATCCGGTCTATGATGCATAATATTTCTCTTGCAGCTTCTACCGCTGGTATTTTCTGGGAATCTCTGAAAACCCCTCATGGTTCCTAAAAACTACCTGCAGCAAAATACACAGTTCTTCGTTAGATCTTCCCTAGCTCCTCTATTAATCTTACCTTGTAATGGTCCCAACCAAGAATTGGTTGAAAGAGTGCTCTATGACCCAATTTCTTTCTTTGATGAATTACATTTGTTTAAGATACTTCCAATGAATGTCAGACCAGTATCTGATTTTATGAAAATTACTTCTATGTAGTCGCTCCATTTAAGATCTCTCCAGATTATTAATGTATTATACAGTTCTAAAACCTTCAACAAAAACATGAAATGAGGTAATGAAACACTTAAAATAGTAAAGAAAACATGTTACTAAGGAAAATATTGTACCAGTCCCTTGCAAAACACTAAAAGCTTAGACTAGAATCAGGATAATAAGCAAAATTTTAGAAGTTTTACCACATTCATCTCAATGTCCTCTAAAAGAGAGGGCAGATCAACACTTAAATTTACAGCTGAGCTGTTGAAAGAAAATAAGATGCATGCCACTGAAATATGATGTAATGTAATTGTAGTTATAGGCACTTCCTAGTGAAGCAAAAGTCCATGTGAAAAGGGTGCTATGTTCCATACAGAGATAAGAGAGTGAGACTCATCATAACTCTGACTAGCAGGAGGAGCACCACAGGTGAGTATTTAGTTTCACAGTCTTCAGGTTATTGTGCTTCACCTGCAGCAATTCTTCCTTGCGCTTGTGTATGACCTTTTGTATAACAGTTGAGCTTAACCCAATAAGTTGGTTGGCTGCTTTGTGGGAAGGAATCAAAAAGCAACGTTATCAGTCCCAACGGATTAGGGAAGGATGGGGAAGAAAGTCAGCCGCGCCCTTTCAAAGATACCATCCCGCCGTTTGCCTGAAGCGATTTAGGGAAATCATGGGAAATCTAAATCAGGATGGCTGGATGATGGTTTGAACCGTCATCCTCCCGAATGTGAGTCCAGTGTGCTAGCCCATAGATGAATAGCACATTGTTCAACTCTATCACTCCTATCTACACATGTGCCTGCTTCATAACTTAGCTCTTTTTCACTTATTCCTTTGTGCCATAGTAATCAATGTGCTGGCCAGAGCAACTGTTGAAATACCTTCTGTACTGTGTTTGGTCAGGACACATCAGGCAACATGCAGTCTTGAGTTACCTTGTTGAAAGATTTAGATACCTTGAAGATATAGCATAGCCATCAGCCATAATACAGCAGAAATGTAGAGCCAGATGTGCTAACATACTATCACACTATGTGCTGTGTGCATATGATGATGAAAAATATAATCTGGCAATATTCATTGTCCTTAGAACCTCCACACTTGGACAGGTCCATTGTGACGCTAGATGTTGAACGAGGACTTTTTTGAAAATCCAATGTGGTGCCACTACTGGATTCATTCTTTTTGTTGTGGTGTAATCACTGTTGGCACACCTCTCTCTGGTGCTGTTTCATCAAGGGAAGATACAACAGTGGTTGCCATGCTGAACATTTGTTTGGTTCCAGTTGTCATTGCACTGCCCATGTGGAATAGATCTCTTGCTGAAACAAGCCCATTTCCTGATCAAGAATCATGAAGTAGATGTAGGATCATGTATGGTTGAGCGCTAGTTGCACAACACCTTTGAGATTTTGTAAGGCACTGAATGTGGCCTTCCTGAACCCAAGGATTCCCTGCCTGCACAACTGTCATGGGTTCCTGATTGATGCAAGCAGCCATATGGAACAATAAACCACAATCTCGATAGGCCACAGTTCTGGAATTATTGATTTCTGCGAAGTGCTGGTAGAAGGTGTTTCACTTTCTTTGATGAGGCATAATGTGATTTAATAAAATAACCAATGTTCGGAAGTGATTTCTGAATGAAAACCCATGTGTATTCTTTCTTTTTATACAGAATGAAGACAATGTTATTCCAACCTATTTTGTGTGTTTGTTCTGAAGTGTTATATAAATGCACATCTAAGCAAGTAGTAAAGTCCATTCCAATTTGATGTCTGTTGCATGCAGTTGCTGTGTGTCCTTGTCAGTGCGTGTGTGCAGTGACTTGGTTGCAACACTGAGAGTAGGGAACACTGTGTTGTGTATCTGCCAGTGTGATGTGGCCTAAGTTACTTTTAATTGTTCTTCTTACAAACCAGTCACTTTTTAGGTTTTGTTCTCGTGGCATAGCTACTCTGACTTGACTTTGTATCAAGGCAGTGTGATGCTGTAAGAGTGTGTCTGACAACTCCCAGCTACTGAATGATGAACACATATTCAACAATAATCATCTGTATTGTTTCAACCATTTTCATCAATTATGAAAACAGATCCAAATATCATAAACTCAAACACATCGATCGGTATATCCAACCACAATTAACTCGACTTAAGATCTAAGATATATAATCTCCATTTGTCTTTAGTATTTACAGTGTAGTATGTTTGGTTTCCCTGAGATGTTCATGACACCTTCAAGAGGTATCACCAAGGCATAAACATCCATGTTCACCAAGTGCTACTGTGTTGATCCCACTGCACCTTGCTCCTACTGTGTCACTTCAGTGCATACACAAGTTCTGTACAGATCAGTCATGGTGCACACAGTGGATCTTTTCCACTAGATAAAATATTTATAAGAGACATAACCATCTTTCATAAGCTTGAGTGTTCTCAGTGGAACTTAGGTAATTTTCATGAATAACCAATGTTATACTACAGATACCCCATTGAGAGAAAAGAAAACATGCAAAACTCGTTAAACCCCCTCTTTACAAGTAAATGTAACATACCTGATACGTTATTACAATTTGTTATCCATTTCATTTATCGTTAATGAATATATGGAATGTTTTGTTTAAATTTTCATGCATGATTATTTATTTGGTATTGAAGAGTTAGCATAGAAGATGTCTCTCTTAATTAATCATACCATGGTGTTCGTGTTCAGTTCTTACACACTCCATAACATTAATTGTGCTTTTAGCTTATAAGAGTGTGGGGTGTGTTTTTTTCATTCAAATTTAAATACATTGTTAGGTAACAGCTGTGACCTAACACTAGCAATAAACTTAATTTCATCCTTAACCATCCACATCTCAGATTTGTAAATGTCAATATACGTCGAATGCAGATTATCACACATTGGTTCGAGGGTTAGTTCGTTTGCTCCTTACTAGCTTGGATACTCTTTTGAGAAAGTGACTGTCACTCAACAAGTCTTCTCTAACTTCAACAACTGAGCTCAATCCTTTCTATGTGTAGATACTTGACGACCACTCTTCCTTTCAGATGAAAGTGTCCCCTATTCACTCCCTAACAGAAATGGTTTAGGTTATCCTTCTGTGGATTCAACTAACCAAAGGACTAGGCCCCTCTGCTTGGAATATCTATCCCCAGGCTCCTCTACAGAAAATGCGATACAGGCCATTTCTTTCTGGAATGCACCCGACCTCCAGTGTAGGACAGCCTCTCTGTTGGTCTGCCTACGCTTTTCAAGTCCCTCAAATTACCTAAAACAGGGTACACGCCACCATATAAAATCTATCTACACAGTACCTACATTTCATTTCTCACATCGCAACAGGAAGGGGTTCCTTCACTTCTAGAGTGTCATTCTGCAGTTTTGAAAGATAGCACACTATACTCCCTATACAAAATTGGTTTTACCTACATGTCTGTTGCTGTAAGAAAACACACCTTTATTATAACTCTGGATAATGACATCCCCATGCTCATTTTCTTTTTTGGGGTAATTTATATCCGCTACTATGTTTGTATTTAAAAATATCCAGGCCAACACATACAGCTCAGTTTATCATTAACATTCCAGAAGGTATTACAAATCAAGGACTGAAATTGCCATTTGTATTCTTTCAATACTCAAAGGATATTATATTAATGAGAATACTTGCTAGGGTAGTCGAAATAACTCCATTTTATTTTCTCAAGTATCACTTATTTCATAAAACATTTATACCATAATATATATCCAAATCAATAACTACACTCCTGGAAATAGAAATAAGAACACCGTGAATTCATTGTCCCAGGAAGGGGAAACTTTATTGACACATTCCTGGGGTCAGATACATCACATGATCACACTGACAGAACCACAGGCACATAGACACAGGCAACAGAGCATGCACAATGTCGGCACTAGTACAGTGTACATCCACCTTTCGCAACAATGCAGGCTGCTATTCTCCCATGTAGACGATTGTAGAGATGCTGGATGTAGTCCTGTGGAACGGCTTGCCATGCCATTTGCACCTGGCGCCTCAGTTGGACCAGCGTTCGTGCTGGACGTGCAGATCGCGTGAGACGACGCTTCATCCAGTCCCAAACATGCTCAATGGGGGACAGATCCGGAGATCTTGCTGGCCAGGGTAGTTGACTTACACCTTCTAGAGCATGGGATACATACGGACGTGCATTGTCCTGTTGGAACAGCAAGTTCCCTTGCCGGTCTAGGAATGGTAGAACGATGGGTTCGATGACGGTTTGGATGTACCGGGCACTATTCAGTGTCCCCTCGACGATCACCAGAGGTGTACGGAAAGTGTAGGAGATCGCTCCCCACACCATGATGCCGGGTGTTGGCCCTGTGTGCCTCGGTCGTATGCAGTCCTGATTGTGGCGCTCACCTGCACGGCGCCAAACACGCATACGACCATCATTGGCACCAAGGCAGAAGCGACTCTCATCGCTGAAGACGACACGTCTCCAATCGTCCCTCCATTCACGCCTGTCGCAACACCACTGGAGGCGGGCTGCACGATGTTGGGGCGTGAGCGGAAGACGGCCTAACGGTGTGCGGGACCGTAGCCCAGCTTCATGGAGACGGTTGCGAATGGTCTTCGCTGATACCCCAGGAGCAACAGCGTCCCTGATTTGCTGGGAAATGGCGGTGCGGTCCCCTACGGCACTGCGTAGGATCCTACGGTCTAGGCGTGCATCCGTGCGTCGCTGCTGTCCGGTCCCAGGTCGACGGGCACGTGCACCTTCCGCCGACCACTGGCGACAACATCGATGTACTGTGGAGACCTCACGCCCCACGTGTTGAGCAATTCGGCGGTAAGTCCACCCGGCCTCCTGCATGCCCACTATACGCCCTCGCTCAAAGTCCGTCAACTGCACATACGGTTCACGTCCACGCTGTCGCGGCATGCTACCATTGTTAAAGACTGCGACGGAGCTCCGTATGCCACGGCAAACTGGCTGACACTGACGGCGGCGGTGCACAAATGCTGCGCAGCTAGCGCCATTCGACGGCCAACACCGCGGTTCCTGGTGTGTCCGCTGTGCCGTGCGTGTGATCATTGCTTGTACAGCCCTCTCGCAATGTCTGGAGCAAGTATGGTGGGTCTGACACACCGGTGTCAATGTGTTCTTTTTTCCATTTCCAGGAGTGTATCATTTACGCCTTCTCACAGTAATCAAACATTATGTTGCTTAAATATAACCTAATTTTCATGTCCACTGCTCCTGTTCCTTGTTTAACATTTTCTCTCTATTTAAACTGATAAAATGACCTTGCTTTATTGATCACATATCTATGCTCTCAATTAGACAATTTATCACTCACTAGACGGCACCCTCTATCTACTGCTCATTATGTTCATGTTAGCACATCATATTTCAGACTATTTCACTGCATGCATAGGCTGTCCCCCATTATTTCCCCTCACAGTTGTGACACACATAACATGCAGTGTACTGACTATGTACAATTTAGTTTTTAAATAAGATACAATTGTAACAGGTACAGAATATAAGATAATGTTTGGGTAAGAAACGACTTTGGAGACACGAAAGAAGAAATACCAATCTATTAACTGAGACTTCCAATGGGTGTTACACCAAATTTGCAAAATTTGTAAACTCTCCTGGGGTGGGGAAAGGGCAGCACTTGGGACACCTTTTATAAAAAGTTCTAATGAGAACTCTAAGAACTGCAAAAATCAAGTTGGCCGACCATTTTTTACAGATCATAGGAAGTCATGTTGTATTTAGATGATGTTTCCAGTCTGAGGAGTAATTTTACAGATTTTTTTTATTTGAAAGTACAATTTAGCTTTCACCCTTAAAAGATATAAATAAAATATAAGTAACATTATTGATATTTCTTAAATATAGTGTTGCATGTCATAGTTTAAGTAAGCTACTGATGCCACAAATGATAAACATAAGTGTTTACATAGGTTAGGGTACTGTTTTCTTTTATTGTGTACTTGGTTTTCCCTTGGGGACATTATTCTGGTTGCATGTTGAGCCATATCCCAAGGTACAAGCAAATGTTTCAGCTAACATTTCATTTATGTTCATTTTTCTTTTCAGATGGGCAGAAGTAAGGTGGAAAGGAAAAGAGAAAAAGCAGATGTAGAAAGTATGGAGGCAGCTACCAGTGAGGTTATTACATGAACAGAAATTGTCTGGTCAAAATCATTTCAAATATGTAGCCACAAATGCCAAACAAAAAGTCTTCATCACTGAGCAAGACAAGGAACTTATTTCTTATATACATTACTGGCTATTAAAATTGCTACACCAAGAAGAAATGAAGACGATCAACGGGTATTCATTGGACAAATAAATTATACTGGAAATGACATGTGATTACATTTCCACGCAATTTGGGTGCATAGATTCTGAGGAATCATTACCCACAACAACCACCTCTGGCCATAATAACGGCCTTGATACGATTGGACATTGAGTCAAACAGAGCTTGGATGGCGTGTACAGGTACAGCTGCCCATGCACCTTCAACACGATACCACAGTTTATCAAGAGTAGTGACTGGCGTAATGTGATGAGCCAGTTGCTCGGCCACAATTAACCAGTCATTTTCAATTGGTGAGAGATCGGGAGAATGCACTGGACAGGGCAGCAGTCTAACATTTTTTGTATCCAGAAAGGCCGGTGCAGGATCAACCAGAAATAGTGCCTTAGGATGTGGTTTTCATATCACAATTCTGTGGAAAGAACTTACTCATCTCTTTCTTTATGTAAGAACTATTATGGAAATCTTCTACAAGAACTAGGTCATCTACATTAAATATAAGTAGATCTGCTGTACGGTACAGTTAAATTTACTTAACTCTGAAGTATTACCCACATTATTAGTCATATTATTATTAGAGGTAGGTACTAATACCTGTGACAGTATACTATTATTTCTAGTTGTGCGTGGCTTATTATGCCTATTGTTAAATGCAACAGAAATTTGTCTCTCTATTCCTTGCAAAAGAGTTTGGAAAACCGTCCATTGTCATTATCCTTCTTGTTTTGATTAGAATCATTGGCATTTTACATTCCTTGTTGAGGATATCTAATCTACTCAAAAGTGAGTTAGTCATCGTAATAAAACAGAATAAATAAATTAATAAATATTACTAAATACTATTGACTATGCGTATGAAGACACATTTTGGTAGGATATAAGACGATTGCATTATTAAAAATGTTCTGTGCTTATTTGTATCTTTTGGCCATCGGACTTCTTTTCCATTTTAATTGTAGCTGCAGGCGACAGGCTTTGGGAACACCAACGCTTGTCGTAATCAAGGAAATCCTTCTTGTATGTTTCTTCACTACTTCAATAAAAAAATACTTGATACTGTTGTTCAATATAATATTATTCACACACACATAGGATACATAGAGCTCGCAATACTTCACATCTAACATCGCATATCTTCATTGTACATACAAGAGAGTGTAAAAAAAGGTCTGTACAAAAATTAAATGTTTTTTCTTTCATTTGTCTGCACCTTACCACATATTCCTATTTAACGTCTTTACCAACTCTCTGGTCGCTTCATGTTTCATTTTTTTATTAAATCTTTATTAATCTTTGGTATTCTTACCCCACAAAAAATGTTCAAACTTATTAAATGCCCATAGTACAGATAAAATTTCCAGTTCTGATACACAGTAAGATCTTTGTACTTCTGATAATGTTCGACTAGCAAAAGTGATGACCTTGGATACTTCCTTACATTCTTCCCCTCGCATCTGGAACATGCATTTTTCCAGCCCCTGAGATGGGGCATCAGTGTATAGACAAAAATCCTTGCACAAGTCAGGGCGGCTAAGAATGTTTGCATTGACTAATGTCTGCTTAATGTTATTAAGGTCCTCTTGACACTTATCGTCCCATAACTGAAGCCTATTTTTTCGTAACAAGTTTAGCAATGCATCACTGTTCATAAGTTGTTGTGGTATAAACTTACAAAAAAAAGAAGCTATTCCTAAAATAAGCTTTTAGTTGTTTTTTATTGCTTGGAGCTGGACAGTTGGGCATGGCATTACGTTTTTTCGAATGATGTAATATACCTTGTTCTCACACATGTCCTAAAAATTCACTTGGTCCTTACCAAAACTAGACTTTTTTAAATTGGGTGTTACTCCGTAATCTGGAAATTATTGAAGTACCTGTTCAATCAGCCTGATATGTTGTAACCAAGTGTATGTGGCTATTAGCAAGTCGTCTACATAAACAGTGACTTTACTAAGCAATTTTGGTCCTACAACGTTGTCCAGTGCAGATATAAACGGGCCTGTGCTAATGATCAATCCAAGAAACGTAGAACTAGGAATTCGTAACTTCTACCATCACAAACAAATGTTGTATATTGTCGACTTCCTTTGTGGAGCTTTATTTGCCCATAGGACTCCTTGAGATCGCGTATAGTGAAGTATTTTCTATTGTAAAACTTTAGCAGCGGTTTGTCCAACCTTTCTGGTCTTATATGTAATGGTACTCAAGATCTTACTGATACCTCTAGCATCGAGAACTAATCTTAGAGATCCATCTGGTTTACTTACTGCTAATATAGAACTGCGATAGGGTGAAAATAAATGTTGTATAATTCCCCATTTAATCATATGAGTGATCTCTTCCTTTATTACCTCTCGTTTTGCCCATGGAATAGCATATCACATTACACAAAGCGTTTCATGCAGATAAACTTCGAAGTTATAGTCATAGTGTTCGATTGATCCAGGCTCCTTACTGAAAACATTTACATGCTTAAATAAAATGTAAGAAAGTTTTTGTCATTGCACATAATTTAGTATCTGTGATTCACTTACTTTTTGCTCTACCACTTCATAACTAACATCTTGTTCATGATGAAATTTGTTTATGAATTATACAGTTGGAAAGGAATATTGTACTATTACATTTGGCTCTGGTTTGTTTTTGTTACTTTTATCAGGTGTTTTAACTAAATCAATAGAACAAATCTGATCCTTTACATGAAAGTGGCATTTACCATTGCTCATATCAGTCTGTGTTTTGTATGTTCTAATCGTGTCCATGACAATAAGACAATTAACTATAAGCTTGTAGATTATAACAAAGTTGCACTTCACTGTAAAATGTTCAATTTGTAATGGAAGAAGTTCCTCAGGTTACACCAATTTAGCCTTACTATCTTTAGCAGTTGCACCTTGCAATTTTGGACAGGAAAAGTTGGAAATTTGGCTCTCTTCTTCAATTCACAGAAAAACATACATTTGGCACTAGGTTAGTAGTTGAAACTGTATTTGAAATTAGCTGTGTGTCAATATTACATATTGGCACCTTAATGACTGCTTGTACTTCTTCTTCCTGGATATTATTCTTTGCATCTAACTCATGTTGATACACATCATCCTTGATGTCACCTTGTTTGACAAATGTTATGGAACATGTTTTTAGTTTTGCTTTGCTCCCACTTCCGGAGAGGTCAGTATCCTGGGACTTCACTATTACTGGTGGGAATTTTCCTATAGCATAGTGTGACTTAATTCATTACCTGGAGTAATTTCAGTTAGTTGCACAGAGTGAGTAATTCGCCAATTTGTGTTGTTGACTGCTCGCAACATTCCATAGTGAGTGCTCATGTTATTATTAATAAAAATTGCTGTGCCATTACTTTGCTGCCCAAAAGTTGGCTGCTGTACAGCTATTAGCATTGGCTATTGTTGTGGCTGAC